>NC_138905.1:199196324-199502898 GCF_965231255.1 Vanellus vanellus | reverse complement strand
GGTGCCCGATCCATCAGTAGGACCTCTGCTGCCAGGGATGGCCACCTAACCTCAGGGAATGGCAGTGTTCATGGTTTAAACAGCTAACTCTTTCTCTGAGCCCATCTAGTCTCCATTATTTCCCATCTGGTGGCTCACAGAAAATTTAATGAAGGTAAAGAAGCACCGATTGGCTCCAGAGGTGCGCAATACTATGTATTTAGCCCTTTTAAATTAGGAAACGGCACCAGTGCCACAGAATTTGGCATTTCTTGTTGTGTAACTGAAGAGGGTACAAACCCTAGAGTGCTTCGTTCTTGTGAAGACAGATGGAAATTTACAGAGATATCAAGTCATTGTGAAGACCAAGAAAAAGTAATGAGAAGACAGTTGTCAAAAGACATAAAACTGGTGCAATCTAAAGATTTATAATTAAATAAGGAGTGAATATCTCATCTTACACAGACAAGTTTGACATAAAAGATTTGCAGTAAAACTTTGTTGACGGAAAAGAAACATAAGGGAGTTGTAAGAAGTCTGTATATTAACAATAAAGAAGTTGAGTACTTTATACCCTGTGCTCTGGCCATGGCTATGTTGATGTTGCAGTTAACCCAGGGTTCTGTGCTCAGGTTAGTCCCACCTGAAGCACGAGTATTCTCTGCAGAGCTCACAACATCACTATGTCCTCTCTTTTTGCACGTGCCAGCTGGTGTCCCTGCGAGGGCATAGCTCACTGTTCTTTGCTTTGGGACACTCTGAGACTCACAAAATCAACCAAATCGTCTGTGAAATGTTACTTTCCTTCAGGGAGGAACTATAGGAAGAGCATGGAAGGTCTCCCAGCTCTTGAGTGAACCAGCCTGTGCTCATGCTGTGAAACAGGTAGCTCCAGGCGTGTTAGTGCGGTGGTTTCCATCACTGTAGTCAAGCAAAAAGATTGCCACTGTCATAGCAGAGAGCTCTGAGAGGCTGATCGGTGGCTTCTGGTAAATCTTAAGGAGAGCCTGAGCACCAGACCCCTGCTTGGCCACACTGCTTAGGTGTGGATGTGAGGATGGACCTCTCTACCCAGCTCCCTGCAAAGGGAAAGGTTAGCGCACTGCAGGGTGGGCAATGAGCTATTCAGTGCCACTTGGCTTTTAACAGACAATACTCCCTGCCTCCATTTTATTACACAGCACAGACATGGTTTTAATGACCCTCAGGGGTCATTAAGTGAGGAAGTAGCGAGGGCTACTGCCTTGCAGCCCTGGTTGTCTGTCCTACCTCTGACGTGGTAGATGAGAGCTTGCTTCTGAACTTCAAATGCTCTGATTTCCCCCTTAACGTACAAGTCTAAACTCTCTCTGAGGTTGGGTTTCCATTAGCATTACGGACTATGGATGCAATGATGAAGTGAAAATGATGCTTTAGAGGACTTCCCATGCTGCCATATATACACTATTGGCTTCATCTTCCAGGCTGTGTTTAATCACTGTCTGCTAAACATGCCCCCTCTTCCATCTCACCCAAAGCAAGAGCAGTGATGCATGACCCAAGTTATCCCCAAATACACGGTTTGGCCCCTTGTCCTGCAGTCACCTGCACTGTTTAAGGCCACAGCACATTCCGTGGTGGAGTTTAATCCTGTGTCAGCTAGCCTGGACATGGTTCGGGAGTAGCACAGGACTGTTCCCAGTAGGTTGAATACCCACTCTGGGATGGAAAAGGGTTTAGTTGTATGGGTGCTGCTGCACCCTGTTACTTAGCCCCGGTGTCTGTTCTCTGACTCATTTGATTTACTGGTATAGATGTCAGACAGTAGATTGTAGACAGTAAATTATAGTAGATTGTAGACAGTAAATTATCCATGGCCCAGCAATGTGCCCTTGTCGCCAAAAAGGCCAATGAAATCCTGGGCTGCATAGGGAAGAGTGTGGCCAGTAGGTCGAGGGAGGTCATTCTCCCCCTCTACTCGGCACTGGTGAGGCCACAACTGGAATACTGTGTCCAGTTTTGGGCTCCCCAGTTCAAGAGGGACAGGGAACTGCTGGAGCGAGTCCAGCGAAGGGCAACTAAGATGATTAAGGGCTTGGAGCACCTCCCTTATGAGGAAAGGCTGAGAGAGCTGGGACTCTTTAGCCTGGAGAAGAGAAGGCTGAGGGGAGACCTTATTATGGCATACAAGTATCTAAAGGGTGGGTTGAAGAAGGATGGAGCCAGGCTCTTTTCAATGGTTCCAAGTGACAGGACGAGGGGCAATGGGCACAAGTTAGAACACAGGAAGTTCCGTTCAAATACACGGAAACAGTTCTTTACGGTGAGGGTGACAGAGCACTGGAACGTGCTGCCCAGGGAGGTTGTGGAGTCCCCTTCCCTGGAGATTTTCAAGACCTGCCTGGATGCAGTCCTGAGTAATGTGCTCTGGGCAATCCTGCTTTAGCAGGGGAGTTGGACTAGATGATCTCTAGAGGTCCCTTCCAACTCTGATAATTCTGTGATTCTGTGATTCTGTGATATGTCGTCTATGAGTCTTGGTTAACCATGGAAGATCCAGAGGTTGTCTGTTGAGACTGCAGTAAAGCATGGTTGCAAACTAATAGAGCAATTCTTTTTGTTTAAGGCATCTAAGTATGGTAGCTTGTCCTACCTCAGTGCGTTTCTCCTCTCAGCTCTGTGCTCCATCCCCTGCTGTCCAACAACAGTGGTAGCCTTCTATGAGGGGATTACAGCGATAGTGGACAAGGAAAGAGCAACTAATGTCATCTACCTGGACCTGGGCAAAGTGTTTGACATTGTCCCACACGATATCCTGGTCTCTAAATTGGAGAGACATGGATTTGACAGATGGACCACTCGATGGATAAGGAACTGGCTGGACGGTCACACCCAAAGACTTGTGGTCAACAGCTCGATGTCCAAGTGGAGACCAGTGACAAATGGTGTTCCTCAGGGGTCGGTACTGGGACCGGTGCGGTTCAATCTCTTTGTTCATAAGCAGTTCAATGTCTTTGTTGGTGACATGGACAGTGGGATCAAGTGCACCTTCAGCAAGTTTGCCAATGATACCAAGCTGTGTGGTGAGGTAGATACGCTGGAAGGGAGGGATGCAATCCAGAGGGACCTGGATAGGCTGGAGAAGTGGGCCTATGCCAACCTTGTGAAGTTCAACAAGGCCAAGTACAAGGTCCTACACATTGGTCGGGGCAATCCCAAGCACAAATACAGGCTTGGTGGAGAATGGATCGAGAGCAGACCTGAGGAGAAGGACCTGGGGGTGCTGACTGACAAGAAGCTCAACATGAGCCAGCAATACATGATCGCAGCCCAGAAAGCCAACCGTATCCTGGGCTGCATCAGAAGAAGTGTGGCCAGCAGGTCAAGGAAGGTGGTTCTGCCCCTCTACTCTGCTATGGTGAGACCCCACCTGGAGTCCTGCATCCATCTCTGGAGCCCCCAACATAGGAAAGACATGGCCCTGTTGGAGTGGGTCCAGAAGAGGGCCATAAGGATGATCAGAGGGCTGGAGCACCTCTCCTATGAGGACAGGCTGAGAGAATTGGGGTTGTTCAGCCTGGACAGGAGAAGACTCCAGGGAGACCTTATTGTGGACTTCCAGTACCTAAAGGGGGCCTACAGGAGAGCTGGAGAGGGACTTTTTACAAGGGAATGTAGTGATAGGATGAGGAGGAATGGCTTTAAACTGGAAGAAGGTAGATTTAGATTAAATATTAGGAAGAAATTTTTCACTCTGAGGGTGGTGAGGCACTGGAACAGGTTGCCCAGAGAAGTTGTGGAAACTCCATCCCTGGAGGTGCTTAAGGCCAGGCTGGATGGGGCTTTGAGCAACCTGGTCTAGTGAGAGGTGTCCCTGCCCATGCCAGGGGGGTTGGAACTAGATGATCTTCAAGGTCCCTTCCAACTTAAAGCATTCTATGATTCTATGATCCAGCAAACATCTCACCAAAGGTTTTGGATGTGTATTGTGCACCAAAAAAGTCATCTGAAGCTATATTCAATACGGATCTAATAACAAAACCTTAGATGCCTTTTGTTGGTTGAATACACCTGACCTGGTAAATATGCTCTCTGATGTATGCAGTATCACCTGGGCACCAAATGATTTATTGTCCCTCAGTTTTCGTTTATAAAACTGACAAAGTCTTGGCTGATAAATGCTGATATATGTTAAATTCAACCAGCTTATGATAAAAGTTGCTTGCCAAGTGGCGACAACTGGCCGCCTCAGTAAACACGCCATGTAGCTACCTTCACCCCTGAGGAATGTTAATTGTTATTTGATATAATAAAGCATGTTTAAGGTCCAAAGGAAACAGGCAAAGAGGTTAAACTCAACAGATACATAATGCTACCAGACATAATATCTATCACTTAAAATTTACTACCAAGTAGGAAAACAACTAATACCAGCCCTAGCCAAGCCTGCCAGGGCAGTGATAACAACTGTGATTAGATGTGAGATAATTATGATCGTGATGCTTCCAGATTTACAGTACGACATTGCTGAAGTGTCGTCCAGATGGCTATGGAAGGAAAAAAACATCTCATGGAGAGATGAGGCCAGTACTGTATTGTACCATTAAGTTCCTCTGGATACGTCTACACCAGCAGGTAGAGCACTGGCAAAGCCTGGAGCCTGATTGAACTGTGGCTCACAGACAGTGCATCCCCACCCCTGGTCCTGGGTGTGCTCACCAAATCCAGGCACTGAATGACTCCATCAGCCCTTGGTACTCTTAAGGTTGGTCCATGTTGCAGGACACAAGTACTCTTAGGTCCGTGCTGAGAAAAGGCACGAATTTGAGCTTTCTCCTTGCCTTACTCTGCATCTCACCTCAAATTTGTGTCTGACACAGACTTTACTCCAAACAGACTGTGCTTGGGGCAAACTGGAACTTGTGAGTGGACTTGGGTTCATACCCAAGTGCCAAGGGATGAATGGCATGTGCTGTGACTGGGAAAATGCACAGAGCTTCAGGGCACCAAAAACATTTTCAAACCTGGTACAGAAGTGTGAAGAAGGGCTTGTGTTCAGGAAAGCTTCTCCATTTTTTCCCAAGGTTTCCACTGGGCTAATTAATGACATCACCTCTCCTACAAAAATTGAACCTTTGGGCTTGTACAATGTTAAGAGCAACAGGACACTGGAAACCTTCACTGTAATATAAATCATAAAACAGTAACATAGAAAAACCTAATGTTGGCATTTCCAGCTCTGGAAAAAGTTCATAGCATGATTTATGGCCCTTCCTTGCACAGAATAGCAGCTATTTTATGAATCAGTACTTCTGTCAGAGCTCTAATACCAGGGCTGTCATTGATTTAAAACAAATCTTTGCATTACCACCCCATGGTAATCTGGTTGCTGCAAGCAACCTGGATGTTTTCAAGGGACCCATGTTTCATTTGAATGCTTTTTACTGGGCTACAGGAAGGACAAGAACAGTAGACTGGAGTATATAAATGCCTTCTGTATAAGAACAGGACATGGCAACAACTGAAGTATTTCAGAGGTGGTAGGGAAGGCACTTAGTTACCTAAATCTTAATTCCTGGGGCCATCTTAGATGGCTAATATATCTAAGACATCCACACATGGCTAGCAAAGACAACATAGGTCCTGTGTGAGACTCCCCCATTGCAAAGCAACGACTGGAGATCAGACAGAATATCCCAGAGTAGCCCACACAACATCTATGTTTGAGCAGCTGAATCTCAGATAACCCATTTTGTATTCTCAGGTGCTGCCTTGTTCTTGTCCATGCAGCTGCAGGCAGATTCTCTCTCCAAAGAGCTGCTCCCTTCCCTTCGTGAGGCTGCAATTGAAGTCAGAGTCCTGGCAGCCTGAAGGGATTCAGGGGATGCCAGCTGTGGGAAGGGCTGCTCAGCCAGGAGACAGATTGAGCTAACCCTCACTGAAAAGTCCTCCAGAGCATGGTGGCCTGGCTCAGGAGTGCTCATTTGCTCTCTGGAGAAGCCCTGTCTGCCATTTGTTTTTATTAAACAATAAAATTAAACAAAAAGATTCTTGAGTGGTTTTCTTTTAGTGATACTATGCAGAGGGTAAATGTGCTCCACACATGCAGGACAGGACAAACCAGTGTTAGACCCTGCTGGACTTTACTGGAGAAATTGTATTGAATCCAGGGAACGGATGGCACATCCTTTCCTTGTTGCCAAATTTCAGGACCAAGAAATTCCGCTTAATGTTTGCTGTTGTTTCCCTGGCAAGATCACAATCTTACCATACTTCAAACCTGTAGTACTTTAGAGGAGAAGCATCTGCAAACTTTTGGGGACCGCTGGTGTTGGTTTGGGTGTCTGGCACAGTGGGAATAACCAACAGTCTGATGGTTTCACTGTCCTGAACCATCTTCCCCCAAAATCACTCTGAACATGAGACACCTCTTTATGTAAATGTGCCTATTTGCAAAGCACAGAAGAGCCACGGGTAGCCAAGCAGAGAAGTGTCTTCGTTTTGGTCTCCGTAAGCTCACACATGTAAAGCTCCTGGGATGCACAACTAGAAGCAGTCACTTAGCAAGATCAGCAGTGAGAACTGGGAGGTCATATCTTTATTATTTTTCCATAGACATAGACAAGTTGGCAACCACATAAAATCAGGGATGACCTGGAATTTGGAGAAGGCAGTGTCAAACGTGACTTACCGGTATGGGAGAATATTGTGATTACTATGGCATCATCTAATCAAACAATGAACTTCAGCCATATGAACGAGGATCAGAATGACTGTAAAACTCAGCATCCAGGCTATCTTGAAGAGCTAACTTGATTATCTTGTCAGTTCTCTTAGGAGAGTACCTGATATCTTTCGGTGCGGACATTTCTTCTGGAGCAAAATAAAACAGAAAGTACTCACTTCCTAATGTGTTATTTGTGCTGGAAAGATGCAAAAGCTCAGTTCTTCTGCAGCAGGACCTGTTTCATATGGATGCTGGGAGATGTGTGATATACAGCAATACATGATCGCAGCTCAGAAGGCAAACCATATCCTGGGCTGCATCAGAAGAAGTGTGACCAGCAGGTCAAAGGAGGTGATTCTGCCCCTCTACTCCGCTCTCGTGAGACCCCCACCTGGAGTACTGCATCCAGCTCTGGAGTCCCCAACATAAGAAGGACATGGGCCTACTGGAGCGTGTCCAGAGGAGAGCCACGAGGATGATCCGAGGGGTAGAGCACCTCTCCTACGAGGAGAGGCTGAAAGAGTTGGGGCTGTTCAGCCTGGAGAAGAGAAGGCTCTGGGGAGATCTTATTGCAGCCTTCCAGTACCTAAAGGGGGCCTACAGGAGAGCTGGGGAAGGACTTTTTACAAGGGCATGTAGCGATAGGATGAAGGGGAATGGCTTTAAACTGGAAGAGGGCAGGTTCAGATTAAATATTAGGAAGAAGTTTTTCACTTAGAGGGTGGTGAGGCACTGGAAGAGGTTGCCCAGAGAGGTTGTTGAGGCCCCATCCCTGGAGGTGTTCAAGACCAGGCTGGACGTGGCCTTGAGCAACCTGGTCTAGTGGGAGGTGTCCCTGCCTATGGCAGGGGGTTGGAACTCGATGATCTTCAAGGTCGCTTCCAACCTAAACCATTCTATGATTCTATGATTTACCTGTCTTACTGTTTAGGTATTTTCAAAATATATACATGTACACATCCACACAAATCTATACATACCAGTGACATGATTATCCGTTAAACAAATACATACATTGCTAGTATAGCTCATGCCTATTTGTTGTCAGTTGTGTCATGGAATAACTGAACTGGTTGTTAGAACTAGTGCCATAATTTTTTCCATAGGTGATATTTCCTATATGAGAGAATTCTTTATATTTCATACTAGCAAAATGCATGTACTGAGCTTTGAATGGCAAATTCCATAAATTTCTAGAGTGCAGAATAATGCACAGAGGTCTCTCAGATGACTTCTGGCAAATCTGGCTGAGGAGATTGAGACCTTCTGCTTTGTCCTTCTAACAACGATGCTGGAGAAACATGTCCATAAAATACCCCTATCAGTCAGTGGACAGCTAATGACAGTGGAGTTGTAGTAATGTTAGCCACCAAGACCACACTCCTTTCTTGACACATTTGCTGAAGGTGAGATGCCAAGACTTATGCAGACAGCTGAGGAGGGTTGTTAGCTCAGCAGTCCACGGCTGCTCTGAACATGAGTGAAAGCCCTCAACATACCAAACACTAACCTGAGCTCTGAGCTGATTTTTGTTGGTCGGTGAAGGTTTTTTTTTTCACTTCAGCTGACCTGGGCATGTGGCTCACTCCCTGGGGATGCTGCAGAAGAGAGCTTGAGCAATGGCCCACTCGAGGTGTCTAGCAGGAAGGAAAGCTCCTTCCCACTTGTTTTTGGATTGTGGTTTAGCACTCACCTGCAAGCAAGGACAGAACCACAGAATGGTAAGTGTAGGAAGGGACCTTTGGAGATCATCTAGTCCAACCTCTCTGTCAAAGCAGGTTCACCTAGAGCAGGTTGGACAGGAATGCATCCAGGCAGGTTTTGAGTATCTGCAGAGAGGGAGACTCCACAACCTCTCTGGGCAGCCTGTTCCAGTGCTCTGCCACCCTCAAAGTAAAGTTTTTCCTCATGTTGAGACGGAATTTTGCGTTTCAGTTTGTGCCTGTTGCCCCTTGTCCTGTAACTGGACACCACTGAAAAGGGCCTGGCCCCATCCTCTTGACACCCGCCCTTTAGATATTTATAAGCATTGATCAGATCCCCTCTCAGTCTTCTCATCTTCAGGCTAAACAGACCCAGGTCTCTCAGCTTTTCCTCCTAAGAGATGCTCCTTCACTGGACTCTTTCCTGTAGTTCCTTGTCATTCTTGAGCTGGAGAACCCAGAACTGGACACAGGACTCCAGATATGGCCTCGCCAGGGCAGAGTAGAGGGGGAGGATAACTGCCCTCAACCTGCTGGCCATACTTTTTTTAATGCACCCCAGGATGCCATTGGCCTTCTTGGCCACAAGGGCACATTGCTGGCTCATGGTCAAGTTGTCCACCAGGACTGCCAGGTCCCTCTCTGCAGAGCTGCTTTCCAGCAGGTCAGCCTCTAACCTGCACCGGTGTATGGGGTTATTCCTCCCTAGGTGCAGGACCCTACACTTGGTCTTGTTGAACTTCATTAAGTTCCTCTCTGCCCAATGCTCTAGCCTGTCCAGGTCACACTGTATAGTGGCACAGCCTTCTGGTGTGTCAGCCACTGCTCCCAGTTTTGTGTCATCAGCAAACTTGCTGAGGGTACACTCTGTCCCCTCATCCATGTCACTGACGAATATGTTGAACAAGACTGGAGCCAGTACTGACTCCTGGGGAACACCACTAGCTACAGGCCTCTAGCTAGACTCTGTGCCACTGATCACAACCCTCTGAGCTCTACCATTCAGCCAGTTCTCAATCCACCTCACTGTCCATGCATCTAACCCATACTTCCTAAGCTTACCTATGAGGATGTTAGGGGAGACAGTGTCAAAAGTGTTGCTGCAATTAAGGTAGACAATATCTACTGCTCTCCCCTTACCCACCCAGCCAGTCACGCCATCAGAGAAGGCTATCAGATTGGTCAGGCATGATTTCCCCTTGGTGCATCCATGTTGACCGCTCCCAATAACCTTCTTTTCTTCTACATGCTTAGAGATGACATCCAGGATGAGCTGTTCCATCACCTTTCCAGGGATGCAGGTGAGGCTGACTGGACTGTAGTTTCCCAGTTCCTACTTCTTGTCCTTTTTGAAGGCTGGCATGGCATTGGCTTTCAGCCCTCAGGCACCTCTTCTGTTCTCCATGACCTTTCAAAGATGATGGAGAGTGGCTTTGCAATAACATCTGCCAGCTCCCTCAGCACTTGTGGGGGCATCCCATCAGAGCCCATGGATTTGTGGGTGTCGAGTTTGCCTAAATGATATCTAATGCAATCCTCCTCAACCAAGAGAAAGTCTTCCTTTCTCCAGAGTCTCTTTCTTACCTCCAGGGTCTGGGATTCCTGAGAGCTGGCCTTAGCAATAAAGACTGTAGCAAAGAAGGCATTCAATAACTTCACCTTCTACCCATCCTCAGTCACCAAGGCACCCACCTCATTCAGCAGCAGGCCCACATTTTCCCTAGTCTTCCTTTTGCTACTGATGTAGTTGAAACGGCCCTTCTTATTGTCGTTGGCACCCCTTGCCAGGTTCAATTCCAAGCGGGCCTCAGCCTTCCTTGTTGCATCCCTGCACACTCTGACAACGTTGCTATATTCCATACATGAGAGTTTGTTCCCTTTCCTGCAGGCCAAGTCTCCAGTGTCCTTGGTAAGTACTGCAACCAGCCTTGCCTTTTCAAAGGCTATATGGTGTACTGAACGCTACTTCAAACATCAAGAATGTGACTGTGCCAACATATCTCTGCTGTTCCTTCATGGCATGGCCTAAGCAGCTTCCCACTCCATGGATCTGAGCAGTTGCCTGTTCCACTGAGCTGGCAAGACTCCCTGACATTTCTGCACAGACCCAGGCAGCTCTTTAAGAACCTTCTTTGAGCACGTCCTTCTCTCCATTGACTGTATAGGAAGCTTATGTACTTGGAGTGACTCTTCTGGGACCAAAGCAACTTCTGAAGTGTTACTGAAGACACTGCAGTTGATTAATATAATGCCAGTCTGGATCATGATTGAGCAGAGAAGGACTTGAGGCTCCAAATCCCTAAACTGAAATGATGGTCACAGAGTTTGCAAGACTGACAGATGGGAGAGAAAGGGATAACAGAGTGCAAAGAAATAACAAGGTAATATTTGTTTTCTGCTTGGAATATTTATAATTGTCATTCACCTATTTCCAAAGAGCTGCCCTAATTCAATTCTAGTCCAGGTCTACCCACTTCCCATCTCACGTTAAGACAACTAGCTCAGCTCAGATGGAGAAGTGCATACTGGAAATGCTGAGGAACATGAGGACATAAACCAGCTACACAGGTCAGGCTGAAGATCCTTCCTGTTGGGTATCCACTACCCAGCAGTGGCCAGGTGATGCCTAGAGAAGAGATGAGCAGGATAAGCACCTAAGGACACCCCAGGTTGCTTTGCCTGGCATGGGAACTTCCTTGGCTGCACTGAGATGCTTCTTCACCAGACTGTCCTGGGGAGACCCACAGTTGGGTAAGATAAATGCCACCCTAAATTACTTGTGTTGCTGATAACATCTGTGCAACGAGCAGAGCACTGGCTGTGGACCTGGGCCAGACCCTTCTCAGGCAGCAGGGGTGTTGAGTCAGCAGTTCCATTTATCAGGGGAGTATTTTAGCTCCAGCCCCGCTCCAGTGACAGGTGTTTTTTGTGTCCCAGAACAAGCTCTGGGTTAGCCATTATTTTTGTACAAATAATACCTCCTTTTTCAGCCTTGTTCTTCATTTACAGTTCAAACAAAAAATCTCCAGCCCTTCTTTGAGATTTTTATCTCCCTACTGTCACTGAATGCTTTACAGACTATTTTCCTATAACACTTCCAGGGTGACCTTCCTGTCACCTTCAAACAGGTTCCTACTTTGTCATATCTTCTGTCCCGACCAGTGATGGCTTCAGCTCAGGCAGGAACTGAGGTTTCTGACCCACTCATCAGCTGCAGCCCCGACCCCCGCTGTGCCTAACATCAGAAACTTCTTTTAAAAGTGTCATTGAATTCATGCATCCAGGTATAGTCTTTGCTCTTCTGTACTTACTGGACACTTTGCAAAACGCTATCTGTAATCACTGATTACACTTGTATGCAACTTTCAAAACTTGTATTTATATGTGGGGAAAGAAAAAAAGCCTGGATGGTCTGCAAAATTAAATTTGCCAAGCCTTATAACAAGCACTTTTCGTTGCCTGTAGATGCAAGGTTCATCTTGCTGTCCCAGCCACTGAAAGCTCTAGGGCAGCAGGGTGACTTTGAGCATGGAGGTGTGCCACCAAGTAGTTTCCAGCATCACTGCGGCTTCAGGAACCAGGGACCACCTTCCCAGTGCACGCTAACCCCAGCCGTACTAGAAGCCTTGGGGATAAGGCTCCTGTAGTCCCTGTCAAACAGGAACCGGCTCACTGGTGATTTTAAAGAGCTGCCTTCCTATCCATGATGGTTGAGAGAGTTGCTCACTTATGCAACTAAGTCAGCAGGAGGACTCTGCTAAAAATCAGCACCTGAGATGGCCACACATGATACCTGTCCCTCCAAGGGGGCTGCTATAACAGGTCTTCTTCTCAGACCACAGTGCCAAACCTCCACTGGGAAAGCAGGTGGAAAAGAGGAAACTTTGGCTTGCTCCAGGAGCATCTTGGACACACCAGTCCCTGCTGGTAGCAGCCTAGGGATTTCATCCAGCTCTGACATCCCGGGCTGAGGCAGCCCCTGCCCTTTGGAGCCAGGGGCTGGGGTCTGCACACCAGTACCAGAGGCAGAGGCTGTCAGCAGTGTGGTCCTGCTGTGTGCAGGGGAATCAGAACGTGCTATGTCTGAGCAAGAGCACGAGAGCCCTCTGCTTGCTGCCTACTGGATGGGTGCAAGGAAACACCTATGGGTGAAAAGTGAAGGCTCAGACCTGTCTTTAGCTCAAGGCCTTGGGCTGATAGTGCATCTCAGAGGAAACAAACACAGGACCTGACCTGACTGATCACAGCAGGTTCCTGGCCCAGGCTCTTTTTCCACTTGGGAAAAAACTCAACCAACCACCAACAAAAAAACTCTCTTCAAAGAAGTCCAAGAGCAAAGGATGATGCAATGACTTGCCCCAAGAACATCTTTCCACTGCAGAATGGACTTGTGCGTGGTCCTTGTGCATGTCAGCTGGTGTTTCTCATGTCCACATAGAGGATCTGCAGGGAAGTCTATGGAAGGAGACCTTCTCCTGCTCTGTGCCTGGCCACATGGATACTGCAGGTGCCAGGGTAGAGGGAAGAGTCTTTGGGAGGAGTTCAGGTTCCTTCATGACCTGACCACCTTTAGACAACTTGTGAATTTCTGTGTTGTTTCCCGAGGCAAGAAACAGCTCTGTGTTCCCCAGTCCTGTAGATGGAAATGGTCTATGCCGCCTTCTTTAGCTGAGACACCTTTAGGGCTGCATGTTGCTCACATCCACCTTCTTCTGCCAGGACCACATGGGCAAGCCTGTGCTTTGAGACATGCAGTGACTGGTGGCTGCCTGGCTGTTGCAGAAGGACACAGGCAAGGTCTAGGAGGAGGCACAAGATGTCATCCTTGATTTCTGTCATCCTGTAGGGCATCAGCACTGCCAGACAGAGTTTGCTCCTGGCATGGTGGAGATACCCACTGCATGTGGTAGTTTCTGTGCATTGCCCAGCTGTGGACAGATGTTTGGGTGCCAGAAAGCTAGTGCAGATAGAGGATTGCATTATTCAGAAGCATCCTGGAGCATGGGAAGAGTTTCCCACACAACTAGTGACAGAAATTTAAGTATCTGAGAAGTTGCTATCAGCTGGGAGCTGTCTGTCTCAGGCTGCCCTGGATCAATAGCTACCCAGTGCGCTATTAGCTGTGAGCTCTGAGGATAGGGATGTTTGCCATGTCATGAATACAGCGGTTTACTCAGGGGCAGTGACCTAAGTGAAGGTCTGAAAGACAAGCTGGTTTTCACAAAACAGGTTGCAGGCATCTCCTATAGCACATCCCCTGCAACAGGGATCCTCCTCCAAGCCTCAGTGGGTCATGAAGGTAAGCTGGTGGCAAACTTGTGGGACAGCCACGTTACAGAGAACTTATCTGACCTTACACCAAGCACATAAATGCTCTTTAAGGACAGCTGAGTTCAGCGTTACCTTGTGAGAGCCCTCTCTGCCTCCATAGGCTGAATGCATGAGAATGTTACCCTGACACCTCAGGCTGCCCAGAGAGGTGGTGGAGTCTCCCACACTGGAGGTATTCCAAACCCGCCTGGATGCTGTCTTGTGCAACCTGCTGTAGGTGACCTTGCTGTGGCAGGGGGGTTGGATGAGATGATCTCCAGAGGTTCCTTCCAACCCTGACCATTCTGTGATTCTGTGATTCTGTGACCACAGAGCAGCTGACAAACAGACCTTTAGTGGAGATTGAATATACGCCAGTGGCAAGATAGCAGGACATTTGGCCAATGGGTGCCAGGAGGATGCTGTCTTCTGATGGCATAGAGGCTAATGCTGTTTGGCTGTGCACGGCACGACCTCTGCAAGGAACCTGCATGACTTTTGCTCAGTTCCCCCAAGACCGTGCCGAGCAGCCGGCACGGCTCAGGCTCCAGTCCTAAGTGTCTGTGGGGTGGAAGGCAGGCGAGCGAGGGGCATAACAGCAGCCTGATAACACCCACATACGCACCTCACCCGTGAGTGCAGAGCAGGAAACAGAAGAATATGCACCTTGCACGTCATGCTCGTATCAGGCTATTGCTCCGGCTGCGATAATGGCAGTGTTTAGAAACAGATTAAGAGCTTTGGGCACAACTTCCCGCCTCTTCCTTCTCTCCAAGCACTGAAGCATGAGTGTGGTATTCACGTCTCTTCATTAGCAGATAGTACCAAGCTAAAACAACAAGACATGTAGGTGAGATTTTGCTCGCATAACTACAGATGTCCAAGCCTGAGTTAGCTGGTCCCTTTGCGGTGGGTGAAGACCCATGCGCAAAACACATTGCATCCATCTGCCTGGTGCCCATGTTGAGCCAGCGATTAGCAGAGGCCCTTTGCCTTTCCTGAATATGACTTGGAAGTTGTCTCCAAAGGGCTTGGCTGGCTGCCTGGTCCTGCCCAACAGGGCAAAACTTCTGGAAAAAACGTGTAGCTTTGCGGTCTGCAGCCAGCCCCCCCCCCCGAGCCCATCCCTGCTGCTCCCACCAAGGGGGCATCAAAACCTTGACAGATGTATGCTGGGAACACGCATGGCCCTGGGCAAAAAAAGAGGTGCTGGTGAGGCAGGGGCGTGGAGGCAGAGAGACCTGTGCCAGGGCCTGGTTTGAGAGGGGTGGCTGAGGTGGGCAGCAGCACGCGGTGCAGGTGTAAGCCACTGGATGGCAAGAGGGAGAAGGGGCACAATTGCTTTGCTGAATACTACTTTGGACCCCTCTTCCCCTAGGGCTCACAGACTGTCTGAGTCTACCCTGATAAAAAAGGCATGAAGAGCTTGGGTGAAACCACAGAGAAGGGCACAGAGGGTGTTCGCGGCATGGCCTCACCTCCAGAAGAGATTGTTTCCTTCTACATCGCTTCCATCATCGCTCCTGCTTGGGTCCTGTTCAGGCCCTGGAGCCCCGGAGGCTGCCAATCTCACACCTTGGGGCTCCAGAGGGGAATGAAATCCTTGGAGCTCTTTCCACATCCACCCAGAGCTAATGCTTCATCTTGGGAAAAGTGTTAAATCCACCTAGGCTTTGAAAACACAATGATATCAAATCTGAATTTAAAACAATTTATAGACCATCATAACATTTTAATGGGGAAAAAATACACAGTCGTTTCAAGCTTGAAGAGTCTAAGTAGTATGGTTTTCTATAAATGGCTGATATGTTATTTGTTTATTGGGCAATCTACTTTTTTATGTTGTTTGTCAGGCTGTATAATTTTAGGTGAAAGCTTTTTCGAATGCTGTGCCTGCCAGAAGAACTTCCTTTATATACAGGTTTTTGCTCCAATGTGCATAGAAAATAGACCACTAATTGCCTTCTTACCCCATCTTACACTGTTAACCAGAACCTGGCTACTCCATAAATTAGACCATATTAACGGTGCTGCTGCACAAATGAGTTGAGCGCTAAAGTAGTTGATTTCATTTGAGGTTCACAAGAGGATCATTTAGTTTAAGAGGCTGATTTTGGCAACTGTAGCACTCATTTATTCAATTGGAGGTTCCTAACCACAACGAGGGGGAAGTGATCTCTTCATAGGACATCAGACAAGAATGGGAGACTTGGACTCTTTCACTGGGGTTATTTCTTCAGGCTGGTGCATTCCTTCCTCTGAGCCTATGTCTGCCTTGGTCTGTTCTGGGTCTTTGGACTGTGTGTTACCCCAAGAGGAGGTTGTCTCCTAGGTTGAGCTGATTCTGGGAAAATGTGGCCCAGGTGGCTGTGGGGCTTCTGAAATCTTCTTTATTAAAACGTGACGTCTCTCTTCCTTTGGTTGCTATGGTGAAATGAGTCCCGCCAAGGTTTCTGCACTGCCATGTGGATTTTATTGACTGTGAAAAACTGTTGCAAATGTAATATATGAGAACAGCCTTAAATCCAAAGATCTAATGATCGTGCCTGTCTAGACACCCAATGGTTAGGTGTACCCAGCAGAGCCTCTCACCGCTGGCCTAAGCATTGATCCATTCCTTGGCAGCACAGATACCACCTGTGTCAAGAGTGGGACAGCCCAGGGCTTTTACAAATTCAGATGAACTGAGAGCAACCAGACTGGAATTTCTTCTTCCCATGTCTTTCCATGTCACTCCAGCTCGACTGTCTTACAATCCCCCCACAAATACTTCTGCGCTCGCTGTGCACCCTTGGGGTCTCTACCCTCTCACTAAGCTCCGAATCCAGAGGTGCCCTTCCAGGGACCAAACGCCCAATGTGTTCCTTATTGGCCGGGAGAGAGTCTTCCTGTTTGACTCTCCCTGAAGGAACAAGACCGATTAGTCTCCTAAACCACACTGAGTGTTTTCTGTCTGCCGTTTCTTAAAGCCTCCTGTTATTCCTAGGGCTTGGACCAAACACCAAGTTAATGATTACTGGGTGGAGTTTCACTGGTTATTTTGAGGAGACAGCCTTTTCCAGCCTTCTGGACACCTGAGGCAGGACATTTAATCAATGTCTTTGTCCTTGTCAGCTGATGCATTAAATCAGGTGGCGTTTAGGTACATAAAATTATTTCAGGCACTGACAATGTTCTTTCCAGTGTGCAGGTAAGGAGCAATAAAACCTACATGTATCGTTAAGAGAAGGAAAATCCAGTCAAGCTTTCAGTTAAATGTGCAAATTTATACCCATTATGTGTGTACAGTTCATCATTGCTCTGTAAAGACATTGATTTTTTTTCTGGTCTGCTATGTAATTGTGGGTTTAAATCACAGCTTTTCAAACTTGAGCTGGACTTAACTTGCAAATGTAATACAGATACAAACATATAAATACTGGACAGAAATAGTATACAAAGACACGGAAACAAATATATAAATAAGGGACTGGGAAATACTAGATGGAAATACAGTTAAGAAGATTATTATGGAGAAAGAGAAAGTGAAAGAAAAAGCAAGTGAAAGAGAAAGTGGGGGAAGGCAAGGCAAGGCCAGGGGCAAGAAAGGCGAGCTGAAGGGCAAAGTGGAGCAGCCTGTTGCAGATAAGTGGAGATACTTGAGGCTATGTGGATCCTTAACAAGACTAAATTATACTTGAAACATTTTATTATAAATAAGCGAACTAACAGAAGTTACCCTCTACAACAAACGTTTAGATTATTTTATATACACAAGGAAAATAATGCAGCTGAGCAAGTGAGCAATCCATATTATTTAATTGGTACTGCTTACTTTTGGGTTTGTGAATTATCTGTGAGAAAATTCTAGTGTCTTTTCCTTCGTTTGCTAAAACATGAGAGGCCCTAAAAAGTTTTCCGAGGGCTGATGTCTCCTAATTTAAAAATATCTATTTATTCAAATATTTAAAATTCAACCTGTGTTAATGACTGATCAGATATGTAAGGTGTAGATCCATTTCTTTTCCTGTGTTGGATGATCTTAAGAATTAGGCCCATTGTAGTGTATTACGCAGGCAAGGAAACACCAGCAAGGAAGTTCACTGAACAGTTTCAATTGATGCCGCTGTCTGCACACTCTGTGAGATGGTATTTTGCCTTCTGCCCTCCTGCTGTTCCTTCCCAGGACTCCTCTCTCACTTACAGCACGTTACAGACGAAGGCCACTTAAACCAATTCTGCTTTTGTTCTACTTTCCCTCCTGAGGTATTCAAGTCCAGGACTTAACTCCCTGCAGATTTTATTACACCCGTGCTCAGAGGACAGGGGCCAGGTTTCCTCACAGGCTCGTTCCTAGTACCTCCTTCTGTGGGGTCTGAGAGGTTCACAGCACCTCCAGGGCTGATGTATCGGTTCACAGAGGGGAGAATGAAATCTGGCATCCATTTTTTAAATGGATTTCAATCATTGCATTGATTTCAGTGGAACGTAAGCATGTAAATCCCTGAAATCCACATTAGATCAACAGGGATTAAGTTACAAAGCCTCCACTAGTTCTTAGAGCCTAGCTGAAGTACTCAGATGTTCTACTGGATCCACCAACTCAGAAAAAGCACTGGAGGGGGTCAAGATACTTCTAGTGTCCAGCTCTTATGGCACTTCTTGCTCTCTGGCACAACCAGACTTCGAGTTTTCACAAACTCAAAGGGATCTGCTCGCTGCGGGAAGAAGTTGTAAAGTGCTTAGCTGCTAAGTTTTAAGATGTATCTGTGCAGCCTATGTGATGTGCAGCAGTTCAGAGTTTGACTAAGTGTAGGGTACTTTGCACACAGAGATAGGTCTGGAGGAACATTACCAAGGGCCAACATCCCACCAGAACTTCTAACATACTTAAATCCAGCAAAGAAACGCAGCAGTGAAGAAAACAGGGCAGGAAAATGCTCTGTAGGATTGTTTTCTCCAGATGTCAGCTATTCCAATCCTCTACTCCAGTTTGGGATCAGCCATATGTACATAGCTCTTGTTTTCAGAGACTTGCAGAGGCAGTGACTCCACACTCTCCCCATACAGCCAGCTCCACTGCGGCGCCGTTTCCCAGCTTCGCTCTCACACCGGTCCAAACAATTTTAAGGAAAGTTTCCCCACATGTTTGATGAGAGGCGGAGATACCGAATGGAAAATTTCAGTCCAAATAGTTGAAGTCCGGCAAAGTTACAACGGACAAACAAGAAGGGAGGGCCATGGTGAGAACTGCCAGGTGCCACCTGCGCAGCCAGGCTCCCGCTGAGCCCGAAAACTACCCTGCGCCAAAAAGCCTGGGGTCTAGGGGAAAACGCAAGCAGGAGGAGCTCCCTCTGGGTTATAGATCTGCCCTGAATTCCTCTATCTGTAACTATCTGAAAATATATATATGTGTATACATATATATAAATTTCTGCTCCTATCTGGTGTAATAAACATGAAGTGGAAAATAGAAAGTTGTGTGGGACAGACAACATGAAATTGCTGCGTTTTCAGGGGAAAGGTTCATGGTATTTTAAAGTAATTACTGAACTCTTCTTACAAAGGAATGAAATTGTGCTTCCCTGGTGACAGGCAATATTCCCACCAGAAAATGAAATTATGAATATCGGGGGGGTGGGAAGAACATTAAAAGGTGTAAAAGAGAAAGTGTAAAAAGACACTCCGCATGTAAGATCCTCTTCTCCTCTCAGCCTTTCCCAAGGCAACTTTCCTATATATTTCCTGAACAAGGTCTTATTCAAAATGGCTTACGTAAATGTGTCTTCATGCAGCTCAAGATGTGGCCCACACCGACGGTGTGAAGAAGCTGATGCGTGCTGGGAAGAGCAAACTGAAGTTGCCACGTGTGAATGCAGAATCACTCAGAGATCAAAAAAGCTTCTTGCCAAAAAAAAAAAAAAAAAAAAAGCTGATGAACCAGTGTTACTTTCAGGCAGGTGGAATAGTTCGTGCTCTTGTTTTTATCGTTGGTGCTAAGAGGGAAAGACAGCTTTGTTTTCACATGGTTATTGATTATTAACCAGCTTTGTGAAAGGTTACCTTTCTGCTAGATACAGCCGGGGGGGGGGGTTAAAAATCAATCCCTGGGAAAGCTCTGTTTCCCAGTCAACTTCTCCTTCTCCCACTGCCAGCCCTTCCCATGGATACGGTTTCACTGTGTCGGTTTGAGCATGGCTGGGAGAGAAAAAGAAATTATTTTGAGGATGTTCCACTCACCTTCAATACTTTTCTGTCAAAATATGGATTGCAGAAAAGCGGTTGGGCCTCGAGAAGTCATCAAATATTATGCAGATATAGAAAATCAAACCAGATTACTATAGGAAGTGTGACTGAACTACTTACTGTTTTATACTCCAGTTAGACAGTCAGGGATGTGGGAGGAAGGATGAAACTACCATCAGTCATAGAATCATAGAATAATTTAGGTTGGAACAGACCTATAAGATCATCAAGTCTAACTGTAAAGGTCATAACAGGAAAGTGAACTAATTGAGTAGAGGTTCACAAACTATTTGCATTGAAAGGCAAACAAATTGCTCCTGCCACCTTTCCTTGGGAAAAAAATAAAATTGCTGTGTCCAGATGGCTTTACATTTCACTGAGCTCAGCAACCTGCAGTGATGTCTGCCAGACACTACCAGGGAAGACATGGACAAGACTTTCAAAACACAGTGACCCAGATTAAGTTCCTAAAATACCATTTAAGGTAAGATCATTGAAAGTGCCACTGAATTTCAACAAGTATATTGTATAGGTTGGTATATGTTTTAAAACCACTTAGATACCACATTAGGTGTGTGTTTCAGCTTTCCAAAGCACTGGGGACTCAGCCACAATCGTATTATGTTGTAAAGTTATAGGCTTCATATAATAAGGACTGAGAATTAACCATGCAGACAACCTCCTCTCTTTCAGGCAAACACCAAGCTAGAGGAATATGATCAAATCTTAACAAGTCCTTAAAAGACACTTGAATCTAACACAGAAATTCAAGTATTGCATGATCTCACTGTAGGATGGCAACAGCTGGGTACCCAAAACATTTGTTACTGGTGCTTGAATATCTGAATTCCTGTGCTTGTGTTGAAGATAACTAAAATGTGCCTGTACCACTCAGCATTACTGATACAGACTCATGGATTCAGGTTTGTTTAACCTTTTGGAATAACAAACTTGCTATAAGGGTTTCCCTGCTAAGTAGATCCTCGCAGCAACTTTAATAAGAGCATTGAGTAGCCCAGAAAAGTCTCCTCAAAGGAGTAAAGTGTCATTAGAGGAAACAACCTGGATCTGTTGAGGTTGTTCTCAGCATGAACTACAACTTTGTTAATGTATGTGGGACTATGCTCATATATCAGACAAAATGCAGAGCTGTATGTGTGAGCTTTTCAGCTCCACAGATGAAGCTGGGTGATCTAAATATGACAGCCATAGACATCCCCAAGATCTCTAGGGGCTTCTATGGTCCATAAAATCTTCCTACCGCAGGTAAAGTACAGGACCTCCAGTTGAACCGCAGCATACATCCAGTCAGGCTTTAAGGTGATGGAGAATCTGCCCAACCCGTTATTAATTTGTTCTAGCGTGCAGTATGTCCCTTACTTTTCTTTTCTCTTTTCAATGGTTAAAACTCTGTTGTACATTTATCAGTGAGAATAAACACGTTTGTATCAGCTGTCCTTCCTTTGCATGGTTACCTGTAGGCTGAGGATGGCCAAGTTTCTTGTCACTCCAAGCCTGCCAAAGACACAGACCAGGGGAGTCAGGGCAGGGGAAGTTCCCAGCTGGGGGATGACAATGCTGGGCTTGCTATTCAAAGCATTCAAGTGCTGCTGGCCTCATAGGGTCCACATATGAGCTAAAGAGGTAATGCCGCACCTTTTAATTTCTTACATTGTGCCTACCCATCTCAAGGCTCTTCTAGTTGGAGAATTAGGGCTGAATAAATGCAGCCGGGTGCAAGGTCAGCAAAGGGTGGCAGTGCCTCATGCAGTGGCTGCTAATCTGGAAACATTTTGCCACAAGATTTAAATAAGGTTACAGGGGACACTTAAGATGAGGAGGAATTAAATGAGGACTATAAAATCCACACGGCCCAGAAAATCCCTGGAGCAGAAAATTCTGGGAGTTTGGGAAGAGATCTGGGTGTGGTATCTCATGTGCATACTGCTGCAACTGCCCGAGGTGATGCGTATGGACATAATTTAGGGAGAGCGTATAAGGCCACTAGACTTTTGAGTCAGCACAGCGGTGCCTGCAGAGCCCGGTTCTGTTGGAAGCGGGGCTACTCCCATCACTCCCGCCTGCCTCCCCCATCACCCGTTTCCCACACCAAGTGGGCACCGAGGTGGGACCCACTCATAGCTCAGAGGCTTCACCTGGGGACCCACAGCTGGTTCTTCAGCCAGAGCTCAGTGACTGCATCCCAGCAGGAAGAGGCAGGCAGCAGTGATGCCTGGGCTCGGGCCTCTGCTGGGCTCAGGTCCCCAGCCTGTGGCCCCCCGGCTGCCGGCCATCGCCACCGGCTGGGGTCCCCAATGCCGGGATACCCAGCGGGGCCCTTTTCCTGCGCTGCAGCTCACTGCCTTGTTGTTAGCACGGCAAAGCGTACCCTTATCGCCTGCTCACGCAGGCAGAATGAAAGAGAATTAGCTCTAAATTATACGGAATTCATTTGCTTTGGAGGGGGGAGTGTTTGTTCTATTTAGAAACGTTCCTTATAGAGAGAGGACCGCATTAAGACAGCGGGTAATGGTCCTACCTGGAGATGAATCAATTTGCTCTGGGTTTTATGGCCTTGCGTTTGTTTGTCCGCGCCGGTTCCCCGTGGAAAACCCGGGGCTGTAAATGCTCCGGGGAGCAGATCTCTGGGGACCTCCCGGCACGCAGCCCCCAGCCCAGGGGAAGGGGTTGGGAGTGCTGGGCTGGGGTCGGTGCCCAAGAAGTCTCCGGATCTAAGGACACCTGTGCCTGCAAGCGACCTCAGAGGAGGTATCGCGGGCACCGGGGTGCTGAGCAAAGAAGGTGGGGGGACCACAGCTGAAGGAGCTCGCCCGGCTCAGCGCATCCCCCCCGGCCGCACACCGGCTGCGAGCCCCGGGCAGGGCTCGTATCCCGCCCGGCATGCCAGGGGATGGAGAGGGAGGGCGCCGGGCGGGGGGGAGCCCGAGCAGCAGCGATGTCTATCGGTAATTCCCGCTAATAAAATACTTTTTCACTATCCTCACTATAATTGGTTTACAGCCTCTTTTGTTTATTTATCCATAAGAGCTGCTGTTAAATGGCTTGGGAAAGCAATCGCTTAATGGCTCAATATTGAATCAAAGGCTCAGTGTGCTTTCTAAGAGATGGGGGACCCGCGTGGGTGCAGAGCGGAAACTCATTTTAAGTGTAATGGACTGGGCGGGTTTATGATCCCACGGAACCGAGCGCAGGACCGAGGTACCGGCAGCCTCTTGCCCCACCAGCCCAGGGGATGCATCGCCACCGGCCAAGCTAAGCCAAGCTGGGCCGGGCTGAGCCGAGCCGAGCCGCGCCGCCCGGACCCGGACCCGCCGCGCTGCTCCCCGCAGCCGCCCTAGACGGAGCGGCGGCTCCGCGCCACGGCGGCGGCGGCAGCCCCGGTGCCAGGCGAAGGCGCCGGGGGAAGAGGCGGTGAGAAGAGGCGGACCGGGCAAATAGGAAGCGTGCCTGCCCCCGAGCCGGTGAGAGCGGCCGGCGGGCCGAGGGCAGGGAGGCAGGGAAATGATCTTTGTCCCTTTCGGTAGCTCTCCGCCTCCTCATAGCCTCGTCACCAAGTCA
The DNA here is from genome assembly GCF_965231255.1 of Vanellus vanellus. NCBI lineage: Eukaryota > Metazoa > Chordata > Aves > Charadriiformes > Charadriidae > Vanellus > Vanellus vanellus. The sequence goes on along the minus strand of NC_138905.1, from coordinate 199,479,396 downwards.
ACCGGCACCAGCTCGGAGCAGATTATCTCCGAGGGTCAACACATTGCAGCCCAAGCCGCGGGGAAGGCTCCCAAATTTACCCCTTGGGCAAACAATCCGCTGCCTATCGCTCGCTCTGGTGATAGCATTGTGGTCCCCGCCGGCCGCATCCCCCCGGGCAGGAGGGGCAGCGGGCAGAAAACCGGTCCTTGCCTCCTCCCCGGGACCCCGACACACCGGTGTCCCTGAGGAAGCGACCCCTCGGAGCACCGTGCCCACCCCCGGGCATCCGCATCCCTGGCCGAGATGCCCCCCGCAGCCAAAAGTCCCCGAGTGCCAAACCCTAGAGAGGAGCCGTGTGTCCCCTCCCACTCCGCCCCCACCACCCCCCCGAGGATGTTCCTCTCCGGGCCGCGCTCGGGGCGGGCTGGGGGATGAGCAGCCCCTGGGCAAGCGGGGCGGGGAGGGAAAAAGTGGGTTTAGGGGCCATCCCTCCCGGAGGGCCCCGCACGTCGGGGCGACCCCCCGACCCCCTCCTCGGCCTCGCAAGCCCCCCACCGCGGGGGTCCTCGCCCCAAAGCAGGGAGCGGCCCCCCGAGGCGGGGTCGGGTGGTCCCGGGACATGCTCGATTCAGGGGAAAGGGTGTTGCGGGACCGGGGCCACCCCGGGTGGCCTCTTATGGGTCGCGCCCCGCCCAGGAGGGCTGCGGGAGGGCTCACGTGGGGGGAGCGGCGCCTATGGGGAGGCGGCGGGAGCCGGGCAGGGCGGCGGGGCCCGGCGGGGCGGCGAGCTGTCAAAGAGGCATCCCGGGCGCCGGGAGCGGGAGCTGCCCTATGTGTCCCTAAGCTGAGAGGCATCCCCCCCCTCCCCGCCCCCCCCCTCCGCGCCGGCCCCGCTCGCCATGAACACCGAGGAGCAGTATTACGCCTCGGCGCAGCTCTACAAGGAGTCGTGTGCGTTTCAGAGGGCCCCGGCGCAGGATTACAACCCCAGCCCCCCCGCCTGCCTCTACATGGGCAGGCAGCAGCAGACTCCTTACCCCAGCGCCTTAGGGGCTCTCGAGCAAGGCAGCCCGCCAGACATTTCTCCTTACGAGGTGCCCCCCATCACAGAGGATGCCGGGGTCTCCCACCTTCATCACCATCACCACCATCACCCTCATCTTCCTCCTCCCCACCAGGACGCGCTGCCTTTCGCAGACGGGGCGGACACGGGGGCGATAGAGGAGCCCCGAGTGCAGGTGCCTTTCGCCTGGATGAAGTCCACCAAATCGCACGCCTGGAAGGGACAGTGGACCGGTAAGCCCCGCCGCCTCCCTCTGCCGCTGCCCCGCCGCTTCGCTCCCTCTAGGCGGGCAGGAACCCTCCCGTGCACCGGCCCTGCTCCCGCCGCTCGGGTGTAGCGTGGAGAGGTCCTGGAGGGTCGCTTCCCCGGGACGCTCCTTCCCCCCTGCCAACCCCCCAATACCCACTGCTGTGGGGCTGCTACCGTCGGGTTGAACGCCGGGGTGGGATCCGGCTCCCCGGTCCCCGCCGGCGGGCTCGCCGCGCCTCGTGCTGCCCAAGCCCTAAGCAATTATTAACGAATTATTTTTCACCAATTAACTAATTGTCGCCAAGCCGGGGCGACGTGCAAACGCCTTCCCGGGCACTGCCACCCTCCGAGCAGGGGGTCTCGGCGGCGCGGCCGCTCCGCGGGAGCGGTGGGTTCCGCGCAGGGCGAGGCCGGGGGCGCGGAGACACCCGCGGGGTGGAGCGGGCGGGGAAGAGGCCGACAGGGCTGTAAGGGCAGGGTACAACCCGGCTGTCCGCGTACCTGCGCGGAGCAGCCCCCGAAACTCCGGGGCAGCCGCCTTGTCCCTCTCCGCTGCTCCCCCGGCTCTCCCCGGCGCCCGGGTGGCAGAGCCCGTCTCCCCTCCCGGTCCGTCTATCCCAACCCCTCCTGCTTCTCCGGTGGGTTTTAGCCGTTATTGCACTTTTTCAAGTGAAAACCCAGGGCAGGGGAAACAATGCACAAACGAAACAGAGCTGCCAGCAAGGGGAAGAAACTCTATCCAGGCAGAAAGTTCCGCTGCCCAACAATATTTCTGTCTCTGCCTGCACAATGTTATCGTGTCCTGCGCCTTTGTCACGCCTATACGGCAAATATTATATTAATGGCTTTGTTCAAATAGACAGTTGAAAAAAGGACTGGGGTATTAAAATCGCGGTGAAATAGATTGGGAATCGCATGAGGTAGAGCGAAGAGGGTCCCCGGTCCCCACGGAGGCGCATCCTCTGGGCAGGGTTGAGGAGCGCTGCCCCACGCCGCGGACTCGGCGGCAGAGATTGTGCCGGGGGGGAAGGGAAAGGCGGGAAAGAGAAAAATCAGACCTTTTTTCTCATGTTGAGTGAATTTGGAGGGAAAGAAAAAAAAAAAAAAAGGGTGGGGTGGGGGAATAGATAAAGCCAAACGCTCAAACTGCCGATTTTTTTTTCTCTGTCGCCCGTACCTGAGGAATTGCAAAACGCGCAGCAAAACGCCAGTAAAAGCCAAAACCCCTTTCCCAGCTCTTCCGGGAGGGTCAGGCCAGGGCCGTGCTGTGTGTGGGATGTGTGTGCAAGCACACCCACTCACGGGCTGTTCCTATCGCGGGTGGACGCTGAGCTCCCGGAGAGCGAAAAGGGCACAGCGCACTGCCCGGCGCCTACACAACGCTCGTAGCCAAACCCCGGGGTATTTGCACGCTATACATCGCAAATCATACAGCCTAAGGATGTATTTTTTATGGGAAGCCTTGGGATTCAGGCGGCTGTGGATTCTGCGGGGCTTTGCGTTGTTATTGCCGGGGAAAAGCTCCCAAAGAGGCCGCGGCCGAGCCCGGCCCGGTGCCATCCGCCGTGCCCGGCTCCGGGCTCTGCCACCCGCGGGGACAGACGGCCCGGGGGCTGCCGGTGGCCTCCCGGGGCTCGCCCCCTCCCGCGGGCATGGCACGGCCGCGGCCCTCCGTCAGACCCCTGGTGTTCCGCCTCCCGGTAGCACTGGTTGACTTTACCATGACAGAACCATTTTTTTTCAGATCCATATACACAATTACGAGTATATACATGGGTTTATATTTACAAACATTTCTATGCATATATAGATTTTTAATATATATCTTTATATATGTGTATACATAGGTGTATAAATATAGGCTTATATTTACACACATTTTATGCATATACATATATTTTAAATATATATTTTATCTATATACACACACATAGGTTTTTATAAAAAGATTTATATTTATGAACATTATTTATATAAAATCATGGGACTAGACGAGAGGCGGGAGAGCCCGCGTTGAAATAGCTGTTTCTGTCTGGCTGGCTGTGCCCTACAGATGGTACCGTCACCAAAACCGTACCCGACTGTTCTCCCGGCGCTGGCCACAGCGGCCGTGAGTTTCGGTGCTCACCCCCGGCCCCTCTCGCCGCCGCCGCCGGTACCACTCTGGCCCCAGTGCCCGCGCAGGACGGCGGCGGCCGCGCTGGGAATGGCGATTCCACCGCTGCCGCTGTTTCCGGGAACGAGAAATCCAAAGTTTCACCAACCTGGAGAAACGGAGGGGCTGCGGTCCCGCTCCCGGCCCTGGTCCCGCTCCCGGCCCGGCAGCCGCACCGGTGCCCACCCCGTTGCCTCCCGCGGGGGTCCCGGTGGCCGGGGAAAGGCCGAAGCCTCCGTGGGCCTAGAGCTGCTCCGTGGCGATATCCCGGGAGATCCCCCGCGGATCTCAACCTCCTGCTCCGTGAAATTTCCCCCCACTTTTTCGCGGCTTATGCAAAGGACGGAGGCCCGATCCGAGGCCCCGTCGGGGAAAGCCGCCCGCTCCCCGCCGCGCCGCCTCCCCGGGACCCCACCGCCACCGCCTGTGGGCCCTCCGCTGGCGGGGAGGCTTCTCCTCGGGTCCTTTACCGAGGAGGTGAGGTATTTATAGATATAATTATATTTTGTTTTGTTGCTTGTGTGTGGGAGTCACACAAGAAAACATTTTTTTTGTTTGTTTTATTGCTTTGGGGTTTGTTTTGATTTTATGTTTGCTTGTTGTTTTTTTAATTTTTTTTTTTTTCGTTTGGTGTGGTTTCATTTTGGGGGAGGTTGCTTTCTTTTTCTTTTTCTTTTTCTTTTTCTTTTTCTTTTTCTTTTTCTTTTTCTTTTTCTTTTTCTTTTTCTTTTTCTTTTTCTTTTTCTTTTTCTTTTTCTTTTTCTTTTTCTTTTTCTTTTTCTTTTTCTTTTTCTTTTTCTTTTTCCTTTTTTTTTTTTCTTTTTCTTTTTCTTTTTCTTTTTCTTTTTCTTTTTCTTTTTCTTTTTCTTTTTCTTTTTCTTTTTCTTTTTCTTTTTCTTTTTCTTTTTCTTTTTCCTTTTTTTTTTTTTCTTTTTCTTTTCGCACGAATCTCAGCAATTGTCAGGCCCTGGATCCTTCGGAACTTTCAGCGATACACAAACAGTGGCGCTTGAGCGTCTCCCCCGGCTTGAGGGACGGCTTTTCCCTCAAAACCTCCACCAAATCATTATTAAAAAAAATATTAAATAGTTATAAAATAAAATAGCAGCAGTCGTGGCAGCCGCCACCAGCACCGCCTCGCTGTGCCCGGCTGGGGGGCTCCCCGAGGCCGTCCTCTCACCCCTCTTTCTTCCCCCCTCGCCGCGCAGGGGTGCGGGTCGTGGCCCCCCGCAGCCCGAGGGGGCGGGCGGGCGGGCTGGGGCTGACTCTCTCTTCTCTCCAGGTGGGTCCTACGTGGTGGAACAGGAGGAGAACAAGCGGACGAGGACCGCATACACCCGGGCGCAGCTGTTGGAGCTGGAGAAGGAGTTTCTCTTCAACAAGTACATCTCCAGGCCGCGGCGGGTGGAGCTGGCTGTCATGTTGAACTTGACCGAGAGGCACATCAAGATCTGGTTCCAGAACCGGCGGATGAAGTGGAAGAAGGAAGAGGACAAAAAGCGAGGGGCGGGCAACAGCAATGACCCCGAGCAAGACTGTGTGGTGTCCTCCGGGGAGCTGCAGGGCAAGGAGGATCTCCAGCCGTGCCCCCCGGGGAACCTGCCCTCGGGGGCCTCCAGGGACCTGCTCGCCGCCAGCCTCGCCCCCAGAAGGCAGCAGGACTCTCGGTGAGCGGCCGGGAGACCCACACCCCGGGCCGGGGAAGCGGATGGGACCCAGGAGAGAGCCGGCTCCCCGCCCCCGCGCCGTGGTCCCTCGCCCGCCTTCCCCCGGGAAGACTCCGTGCCTCCCCTCCGAAACTGCCGTTCTTCAAAAGCTACATGAAAGGTGCTCGGCTGTCGCAAAGAGAGATTCGCTGGGACCTTCTCCGGTCCTACGGCCCGCAGCGAGCCGCCGGGACGGCGGCGGGCCCGGCCCCGCTCCCCCCCGGGCAGCCCGCGCCGCAGCGGGCACTCCGGGGCAGCTTTCCCCGGGGAAGGCGGATCTCGGGCGGCCACCGTCGGTGTCTTCAACCCTGGGTGCACGGAGCGGTCTGGAAACCGTAGGAGAAGCGAGAGCACGCCGCCTTACTGCCGGCGGCTGCCCGGTTGGGGCGCGGGACTCGACGTGCCCGGCGCCGTACAAGCGCGGACGCGGAGCCGAGCATCCCAGCCCTTCCCGGGACTGGGCACCCCGCCGTCTCCGTCCCTTCCACAAGCCCCGGGGCACTGGGTCTACCGAGGACTCCCCCAGGACGATTACTCACTTCTTTGGAAACTGGAATCTGGAACCTGGTTTGTTTCGTTTTCTTTTGCCTTTTGGGAAAATAAAAAAAAAAAAAAAAAGAAAGAAAAAAAAAAAAGGAAAAGAAAAAAAAAAGGAAGAAGAAAAAAGCCCGAATGTCCTGCGGGAAGGATTTGTCTCCCCTGATGACCGGCTCCCGATGACCGGCACAGGTAGCCAGACCCTCCTCCGAGCTCCACCAGCGGCTCCGCGGCCGTCGGGGCTCCGCGGCGGGCGGCGGGGGCTCGGCGGGGCTCAGGGCTGCCCTCGCCCCCCCTCGAAGGGTGGCTGCAAGTCCGGGGATGCGGCAGAAAATGCGCGGGTGATCTCCGGCCGTGGGGCAGAGGCAGATCGGGCTGGGAGCCGAGAGCGGGACGTGTCGGGGGGGCAAGGCTGGTCCCAGGGACATTTTCCTTTGGGGAAAAGCTCCTGCCTCCCTTCCTCCTCTCCCACAAGCTCGGACTCTGCCTCGGAGAGAAGAAACCTCCCTGCAGCTCCTGCAGGAGAGCCTGGCTCCTCCAGGCTGGAGCCGGACAAGGGGTGCTCCGCCGACGGCCGCCCCGGGCCCATACCGCCTTCTCTTCAGCCGCTGCCCGTCTGTTGCCAGAAAAATCTTCCCCGTCGCGACAGTGGCGGGAACAGGCATTTTGTACACGGGAAACGAGCTATTCCAGCGACCGCCTGAAACAATGTCGGAGATTCAACTAAGTGGGGGAAAAAATCACACCCAAACTAAAAACGGAAAACAGCGGCGGGAAGGAGGCAGGAGCTGCCCGGGTTTGCTGTGGGTCAGGTGGACCTGTCTCCCCCCTCTCCTCGACGGGGAGGCTCCAGCCCTGCCCCCGGCAGCAGCAACAACCCCTCGAGCATCCCTCGGAGACCGCCACGGTCCCTCCCGCGCTGTGGGTCCGGGAGTGCCATAGGAGGAGGAAGAGGAGGAGGAGGGCCTGTCCCACCCTGGCCAGAGGATGTTCCCAGTCCCACGGCTGAAAGCGAGGGGGAGAGGAAACAGCTTCCCACAGCTCTTTTTTTTTCTCGTCTTACACGAGACTTTTCACAATAAGATGGAGACTTGATCTGAAGGTGTAATTCATGTATTGCTTTTCTTTCCTTTGAGGGCTCTAAAATGTGTGTGCAAACAGGGACGTTTCTGGTCATTTTTCCTGCAAGTTGCCTGAGAAATTTATCATTCGAGCCTATATATCCTTATTCGTCAAAACGCAGTCAATGAGTGAGAACTTTACTAATGATTATATAAGCAAAATTCAATAAAGCTGTTCTGCTTAGGAAGCAAAGCACCACGTTAATTAAGGTAACGTTTCTCAAACTTTTGGGGATCATAAAGCCATTCTTAAACCTCAGCATTTCCAATCACTATTTATTAGCATCAACCTGTCACTGGAAACATGCAGTGGAACAATTTCCACCTATCTTTTACGATGTCTGGCACTGAAATTGCAGTCCGGGGGCTGCTATAAAAATAGATCTAGCTGCAAAAAAAAAAAAAAAAAAAAAAAAAAGTCTATCACACACAAAATACCACGATTTACTGCCAAGAATTGTACAGTGCATTGTCCTGGGTAAACAGCACACACCGTGTCTGAAATTTTAGCTGTCCTTTTGCTAGTATAACACATTCGGTTTCACTTTTCTCCGTGCACTGCTGTAAAAACGGAGAAGTTGCAGAATTGATATGAAGTGTTTGATCACGGTGCCAAGGTATTTTTATGAGTGGAAGTAGAATCAGACCTGCATGTTTTAATTTTAACGAATAAAGTCTCTTTCTTTAAAGAATTGACTTAGTTTATGGGTTTAGCATTTTAAAAAATATATATATATTTATCTTTCTTAACAACTGTATTAATGGAAAATTTAACATTAACTGAATCAAAATTTCTCTGAGAGGTAAAGGTTTATGGTAACCTTCACCTGGCAGAGCAGCCAGCCTTGTGCCATGCTGGCAAAAGGCAAGGCTGACACGGAGAGTTGCAGTTGTCCAGATATACCCATTTTTCCTAGGAGGCACACCACCACCACCCATGAAATAGTTCATAATTTATATTTAATCATCTTTAACCCTAGGATAAGTTTTCCACAGGAAACTCTAAAAAATCTGATTTTTAAAATCAGGGAAGAGATGAAAAATGTGTGATGTCTTTTATTTACTTCTCAGGCAATACTCAAGTCTTTTAGACTTGTATGGGAAAGGTATGTCCCCAAGAATCATGTGCATTCAGTTTTAATTATTTTAAAGAAAAGCTGAGCAAGATTTAGGGCAATTTTCCCCTCCCTGGGTACACCTGGCACAGGCACCTGCGGCACCAGGAACTATGGAGACATCGGTTCTACCTATAGCTCCAGAGGAAGATGGTGAGGCTGCAGGTCTTGATGTAGTTTTGCATAGGCAACCCCTTTACTGCCCCTGCTTTGCTCGGATGCATCCCCCAATACTGCAGTGAAAGTTTTCTTCTCTGCCTCAGCTTTACTGGGATATTGACTGTTATTACGTGAAGAACTACAAGGCAGGGGATATTTAATGCCCTCTTCTTTCTCCAAGCAGTGCTAAGCATCTAATGCGAATGGCTCACAGCCTGGCAAACCCTGGCCAGGAGCTGGGGGCTGCTGTCACGGACAGGCCAGATCCTGCCGGAGAATGAATGTTGGTTTGCTGCAGTCTGAGAAGCCACATCCAGCAGCCCCCGTTGGGGCCATGCTACCACCGTGCTTTGGCTGAGGCTGGGGAAGGGAAACAGGAGCTCACGCACCCCCTGTGCTCACCCCTGCTTTACCTCCCAGAGACAGGACCACGTTCCAGGACCCTGCAGGGATGGCCATATGAAAGGTAGGATTGGGTGCTCGTCTCCTCCCTTGCAAACCCATACATTTGGCTGAAAATCCCTCCACGTATGAATAATTATGCCTATAAATCAATTCTGAAAGCAGTGATTTAACCTAAGGTGTGAAAGTCTTTCCAGTTGGACACTGAAGCCTGCTACCCCCCGCGCTGCTGTTGCTGCTGCTGCTGCTGCCACGAGAAAAGAAACATTACTCAGAAAGGCTTCAGTGCTTTGAAGTGCAACCAGGGGTGGGATGCCAGTCCAGCAATGACCACCAAAGCTGGGTCTGTCGGGCTGGGCAATGCACCTTACAATCTGGCCACCACAGGGGGCATTGCGTTTCGTAGCTTGCTTTGGAAGTAGAAAGAAATGTTATTGGGGTCCCTTCACTCCTGACAGCTTGTGAGGTTGTTCTTACGAGAGGTTTCTACAGAAGTGTAGGCAACTGACACTCACACCACACACGTGTACACAGATGGCTTCCAATAACCTGTGGTTCAGAAAGGCAGTTCCCTCCCTGCTTCCTTCTACCCTGGATGGGGATACAAATGACCAGGCCTTCAAGGATATTTTTATAGCGGTCAGGAATGCGTCTGGTTTAGCATCTAGTGAGGACAATGAAATGTGGAAACATGTTAGTAGTGAACGCTACCTACCTTCATTTATCCATAACTGCCTCACAATCCCATCTCACTGGCTTCCAGCACTCCATACAATCTCTTACTGTGCACCTGGCCAGTGCTGATGCACTCCTGCAGTGCTTTAGCTGTGAGCATAAAGAATAGGAGAGCAAAGGGGAAAGTGCACGGAGGCAAGGCTTCTCCTAGTCCCTGCCTTTCTCCATCTCCTCTCCTGCCGCCACTTGCTGTCCTCGTATGCAGCCCCTCTGTTTCTCTATGCTTCTGGGATCACAACATATGCAAGGACAAATAAAACGCAGAGGAAATGAGCTGGGTCCCTCACTCTCCCCAGCATGCCCTGGTGATGACTCAGACCTGGCCAGCCTTGTTCGTGGAGTAAGAAACTCAAACACGTGGTTCCTCTACTATTAAGCCTCACGCACTTGCTCGCCTCGTATCAGGGCTTGTTCCGGGAGCCATATGCTTCCAGCAGTAGTACCACTGGAAGGAGGAAAGGCTACAGTTGTGCTGCCTCTGACCGAGGTGCATTTAGGTGGGACCCCATGTTCACAGAGGCCCTGATGCCTGGCTCCATCCACCAGGATCCACTGGGCACCAGAGGCAGGTGCCTTGGCAAACAGGCACATTCTTCATGGATGACCCAAAAATACATTGGGAGGGAAGAAACTTGAGAGATTAGGGCGAGCTGGACCAACAGGCCAAGAACAGAAGCATCTCTCAAGCAGGTGTGGAGCAGCCCACTTTGGAAGCCTTGGCAAAGAGGGGGTTGCTGGGCTGTGTTTCATGACAGAGCTGGTCTGGGTATGATGAGCTGGTATCAGTGGTAGCTTCGTGTCCTCCCTGTCCCTTGGCCCAGACCAAAGTGGGGAAAAGCATCTACTCAGAGAAGCCTTGGCACAATGTGCTTAGGATTCAAAAGTGAAACACATTTAGCAGGAATGGAAAGCAGAGGGTATGATGGTTTGTGTCTCCACTTGCAGGGCTCGACTTGATAGTGGGTAGTGGAAAAGAGTTGTCTCCATGAGTGACTAGTGGCATCTGAGCAGAGGCAGTATGTGCCATTAGATACATAGCTGAACCTGTTTTGGACATTCCCCGCAGACCTCAAAGCACTGAGCAGAGGCAGGCAGGGATTAGTGACTTCACTGGCATAAGAAGGCGGCAGAACTAGGAAAGGGAGCTCCCTTCGCAGACAATGGAGGGCACCCACAGCTTCCGCCAGGAGGCCAAGCTGTCTCAGGACCCAGGTGGAGCTAGGGGAGGGATACCAGGTCCTGGGCTGTGCGGAAACCTGTGTTTGAACACCACTTCCCTGGGCCCAAACCCTTCTCCAGAGAAAAGCAAACAGTTACCTGCTGGGAGCCTTAGCTGGGTGCGGCATCGTAGGGCTCCAGAGCCATGCTTTGAACGCAACCCCTCCTGGAGAGGAGGCAGTACCTCTCTGTAGCGAGCAGTAGCAAAGCAGACCCCTCGCATCCTGGCTTTTCACTACACTTCAGCACAACTGCTCAGGTCTCTCCGGTTCAAAATACGTGTCTCTCACTCCCTGCAGAGCTTCCAGCAGTGAGTGCTGATCTGTCATCTGGTATGCCCTCTCTCCTTTTCCGCTGCTAACCCCTTGTTGGTGAGTCAGTATTTGGCTAAGGGTGAGACTGCGTAAGGTGACATTGCTCAAGATAAGCTGGCAGAATAGCAAGTCCTGGGTTTTTTTAGTCCACTCTGTAAGCTAAATTTTTATCCCAAGAATGAAAATTGGCAAACAGGGGGAGGAAGGGGAACCCCTTCTACTTTGAAGGCATCAAATCTTTTACCCCGGAATGAATGTGGTAAAACTAGTTGTTAAGTCACAGCTGGTTCCTGGAGTTGTGATTGAAAACGTGCTCACAGCTTCACCCTCTGCTGCCACATCATCGATTGTTGGGTTACATAATCCCATAGACCTTAGTGAGATGGTTTCACTTCAAGTAGAAAGAGGTACATCGGAAGGCAGGTGTGCCAGACAGCATTTTGAGCTGTGCGTGAGATTAGGTGAAGATAAAGACAGGGAAAAGGGCCATAATGCGTAGAGCTGCATGAACCTTAGGTAGGAATGAAGGGGATTCCTTAGGAGCATGCCCTGAAGGAGCAAAGAGAGAACTGAAACTGGAACCACTGAGGTTTCTGCTCCATCCTTCTGCCCAAAGCAGGATCACTCCAGACATGTTGTTCTTTCCTCTTCACAATGACCTACAAAGCTGCAGGTTTCCCAGCTTTCTTCTGTTCCAGCACATCATTATTCCTACCATGAGTCCATTTTCCTAACGTGTCTTATCTGCTGCAGTTATAACCTATGGTGTCATGTCCTGTGGACAAGGAGAGGACAGTACACTTCCCTTCTCTTTGTAACAGCCTCCCAAGAAGCCAAAGGACAAGATTTTGAGAAGCAAATTAATTTTCTAAGCAACTTACAGCATCAAGAAGCTTATTAGGGACTTATCAGAGACATCAGCAAGAACAGTTTCACCAGACATCAAAAAGCAGAAGGTGGAGAGTATGGACCTGTGAGGCAAGTAGAGGAACAGCACCCCAAGCAGTGAGGGAAGGCAATACCATCAATGAGTGGACAGGCAGAAGGATGAGCTGGCAGCTGAAAGCAGGAGGGATCGGAATAGAGGCAAGGAGAGGCTGAAGTGGCTTGGTTTGTTACGGGGAGAAGCCAGAGGGAAGCGTTAATGGAGAAGAGTGAAGAAAAAGGTAACTGATGTAGTGCCAAGACCTCAACAGCCACAGGATTAGGATGCCAGTGAGCTCATTAGCTGGGAATGTTGTTCTGCTTCCAGGGAACAAGTCACGATACAGAAACCAGGTGCTTTGTGTGTTTTACTTGGCTGTTAATTGCAGCTTGCACCTTCCCTTCGGAAGCTTAATTCCCCCTTGTGATGTGATGGAGTTTGCTCCCCTGTCTCCACATTCCTCCTGGTCCATACACTAAGCGAAAATGTTGTGATTCCAGCTGAGATTTCCATTTTTCGCAGTTTCTCTGCACTAGTGTTTATTCATTGTTAGATGCGGGATTTGTTCCAACTGTCCCTGGTCATTACAGATCAGGTACACACAGTCCAGCTTGCCCAGGGCTCTAAATAAAGCTATTTTTGGCATAATGTTTCATAGAGCTGCCTCACAGCTCCTGGGAAAAATCATCCCAATTGGATTAGATGCAGGCACTGGAAATCGTCAGGAAAACTGCAGAGGTGTGGGAGATAAAAATCCATTTGGGGTGGCAGATTTATGTCCCACTCCAGCAAAGTCCCATTTGCTCCTGTGCCTGCTCTTATCCCGTCCTCTCATCTTGGCCCTGAGAAGTGAGGTAAGCCACACACCAGTGCTGCTGATGGAAGATCTGAAAAATCCTGCCCTCCCAGTGGAGTCCCAGCGATTAGATGACAGAGGGCTGGGAGCAGCAATAGCTTGTCGGAAAACCTTAGTGTCCATGCTTCTTCCCCAGGTGTGGTCACTAGGTACGTCAGGGTTTCATTCACTGGTTGTAAACCTGCAAACACTGGAGAGAGGGAAGAGAGGGAGGCTCAGGAGGAGGAGATCTTTTACAGGTTAAGGTCAGGACCACGGAAGAGCCAAGCTGGCACCTGCAGGCCGTGCCAGCATCAAGTTGGGGAAATCAGACCGAGGGAGAGGCGGTGTTTCTTCTGCACACTTGTGCGATGCCAGCCTGGCTCTGCGCCTGGTTATGGAGCCTGGAATGGGAGATGGAGAAGGATACAGTGGGAGTTAAAAGCCAGCCAGGGAGAAAGCAGCTGGAGAGAGAGCACTTCCCTCTGTGGCACAGGGAAAGAGCTGGGGCTGGGAGAGTGGCAGAGAGGAAGAGAAGAGGCACGATTTGCTTTCAAGTCCCCTCTCTCCTTCAGAGCTACATGGAATGAAGCGTGGGGCAGAAAGCACTGATGCAGATGGGGTAACTGTCAGGCAAGGGCAGAGCAGGGGAGCACCAATGGATGGGAAGGAACCAGAAAGCCATCACATCCCCGTCTGAAGGTGCAGTGGCATGACACATTAGTCCAAAGTGTTAGTGCTCCTCTGCCTTCTGTTTCTGTAGGAAACATGAAGCAGTAAAGTGAGATGAGGGAAGGGGGATGTTCACTGAGCAGCCTTGAGTTTCCTCTACTGCTGCAGCCTCTGTGTGGGGATCCTGAGGGAGGGAAAAGTTGCAACTGCAGCACTCAGGAGTGGGTCTCAAGCCCATGTGTGTGAGAAGAAAAACTGAAGGCTGCTCAGGCAAGCTTAATCCTTGTAAGTCCTGTCTTCCAAGCATTTGTGTATATAAACAGGATGCTGCTCTTCTGCCGTTTCTTTTTATATTCAGCTTTAAAGGGCACCATAGGGCTTATCCTGTATTACAGAGTGCTGTGAAAAAAAAAAAAAAAAACAAACCAAAACAAACCAAAACCACCAAACCCAAAGGCATTTCTCTGGGGACCTTATATTTAAATTTGGCCATAAGAGCAGACTGAGAGAAAATACAGTAAATTTTAGAAACAAGGACATGGCTGCAAAGAGGAGAGAGCTGTCCTGTGCCTGTTGTGGGAGAGCTGCAATGACAAGAAGAAATGTGGATGGAGCAGATGCCTTGGGATCCTTCCTTACAGTGAGACAAGTGAGGAATAGTGAGAAGAGCCAGAAGAAATTGCCTGGAGAGGCTGTAAGAGTTTCCCCAACAGACAGCTTGAGAAGCAGGTTAGGTGCAGCCTTGTCAGCAATGCCATGGACTACAGTCAGTGTAACCAAGGAAAAGGAGGCTGAATGAAGGTGAGCCCTTGAAAATGCTCCAGCTGTTTCTGAGGAGTCTCCTGCCATTACATTCACCTCCCATACCAGTACTGTCCCGTTTGAAACCAGGGTAATATACTCATTTACTTAGGGCACGTACCAATTTGATGCTCTCCTCACTTAGCCTGCTGAAAAGCTTCCTTGCCTTCCTTAAGTTTCCTCTTGAGGCCCAGCACATCTTGGCTATTGGCCATCCCTATTGACACTCCAGGAGATATCCCCCTTTGCCAGTAACCTCCCCATCTTCTGCCATCTCTTAGACGGTCCCTGCTATGTCTCAATATGCTCTCTGAAGCCATCATTCACCCAGCGTAGAGAGGCATCCTGGATGAAACGGGACTAAGGGAAATTTGATGAAAGAGAGCCTTCAGGCAGGCAGAGACTGTTCCAAGTGAGGGCATGGAAGAGGCCTCAAGCCAAGAGCCAGTGAAGGAGATCTCGGCCATGGTCCAAAGCTGACTGCAGCCAACAGGACTGATTTGAATGGGCTTTGGACCAGACTTTTGGAGAGCAGCTGTGAAGGAGGATACTGGGGGTATAGAGTGTGTGGAGATCAGAGGACAGAAAAGTGAGGAGGAGGGATTTGTTCCGCCATTCAAGCATGGTTTATGTAGGACATATAATGGCTTTCTTTAGTGCCACCAGGGCTCTCCAGATGGTGCCATTGACATTTGCAGGTTCTACTGCATGGGGTTGTGTTTTACATGACAGCGACGGCTGATGTCTTGATGTCTTGTATTGCAGCAGCAACAAGTATTTGAAGAAAGAAAAAAAACAAAAACCAAACCAAACCAAACCAAACCAAACCAAAACAACAAAAAACCGGGGCCGGGTGAAATCCCCTCACGGAGCCCACCGGTCTCGCACCCGCAGGGGCCCGGGCCGGCAGCCGCCCGCCGGACGGGGGGGCCCTGCCCGAGCCTCCGCCACCGCTCCTCCCCGGCCCGCCCCGCCCGGCCCGGCCCCGCCGCCCGCGGCCATGCTGCCCCCTGCCGGCCCCGCCGCCACAGCGACAGCGACCGGGAGGGACGGGACGGGCAGACACTGCGCATCCGCGGGTCTCGGGCGGGGAGAGCCCTTTCTTTCCTCCTTCCTTCCTTCCTTCCTTCCTTCCTTCCTTCCTTCCTTCCTTCCTTCCTTCCTTCCTTCCTTCCTTCCTTCCTTCCTTCCTTCCTTCCTTCCTTCCGTCTTTCCTTCTTTCTTTCTCTCTCTTTTCTTTCTTTCTCTCTCTGTTTCTCTCTCTCTCACTTTTTATCTTTTTATCTCTTTGTATCTCTCTTTTTCTCTTTCTCTCTTTCTTCCTCGATTTCCTTCTTTCTTTCTTCCTTTCCTTCTTTTTTCTTTCTCTCTTTCTTTTTTCTCTCTTTCTCTCTCTTTTGCTCTCTCACTTTTTCTTTTTATCACTGTATCTCTCTTTCTCTCTTTCTTTCTTCCTTCCTTTCCTTCTTTCTTTCTTCCTTTCTTTTTTCTTTCTCTCTTTCTCTCTTTCTTTCTTCCTTTCCTTCTTTTTCTCTCTTTCTTTCTTTCTTTCTTTCTTTCTTTTTCTTTCTCTTTCTTTCTTTCTCTGTTTCTCTTTGTTTCTCTCTCTCCCTTCCTATCTTCTTGTCTCTTTTTCTTTTTCTTCTTCTTTTTCTTTTTCTTTTTCTTTTTCTTTTTCTTTTTCTTTTTCTTTTTCTTTTTCTTTTTCTTTTTCTTTTTCTTTTTCTTTTTCTTTTTCTTTTTCTTTTTCTTTTTCTTTTTCTTTTTCTTTTTCTTTTTCTTTTTCTCTTTCTTTTTCTTTTTCTCTTTCTTCTTCTTTTTCTTTTTCTTTTTCTCTTTTCTCTTTCTTCTTCTTTTTCTCTTTCTTCTTCTTTTTCTCTTCTTGATCCCCTTGAATCCCACCCAGAATCCACTTACCTGGCAGTTGCAGAGCAGGAATGTCTCTGCAGAGGGAGAAGTGAAGGGGGCAGGCGAATGGCAGAGGAGTGCTGGGTGATGCAGGTAGCGAGCAGAAGGTACTTGCTGAGCAGCTGAACAGCGCAGGGATCACAGCTGGACTCTGCTGCAGATTGGAAGTGACTAGCTGTGCTCCCAGACCTTGCTAATGCAAAAAGCACTCCCTCCTGGAGCGTATCCTAAGCCCATTCCAGCCCCACAGCACAGAGAAGCTGCAAGAAAAGCACTTTTGGCTGTGAAGACACAGGTAGCAATTCCCTACTAGAAGCCAAAGACTCGGGTTGCTCTTGGTCAGCGTGCCAGCAGGTTGGAATTGGCAGATGGGTGTTGGCAGCTGTCCTCATCCCCGCCATTCAGCCCTACCCACTGCACAGGCTCAATTCTGGGCAGCTTCCTGGCAATAAGAGCAGAAATCAGTACTGTAAGTTCAGCACAGCTGGAGCATCTACCCCAGTTCTGCTGCTTTTGCCTTCCTGCTGAGGAAGTAAACAGAGGAGCAGATCCCCTTGGGCTATCTCAATAAGTGTGTACACATCTCCAGGTATCCAGGACTTCTCTCAAAAGCACGACAAGAAATGTCTTTCCTGAACTGGCTGATGTGATTTCAATGCCATTTATGAATCTGAGACTACATCTACACCTGTAAGTTGATCATGTCCCAGATCACTCCTCGGCACGGAGGCCAGCTGTCACCAAATGGCTCACATGTAGAATACTTCTCTGTTACCTTCTAGGACAGGTTGATTGCACCCAAACCACGTCCTGGGAACAGTCCCTTGCTTCTACAAACTCTCAAACCGTGCCCAGGAGTTCTTTGGGCAAGCAATAGTTGGTCCAAGCCAAGAGCTGGCTGTGGACCATGCCAACCATTTATCAGCCTAGCTGATTGAGCTGCAGTGCCCAGGACTATTCCCTGGAACTTTTGAATTTATTAGGACAGATGTAGGAATCCAGCCTGACCTTTGCTACTGTGGCTTATCAAATGGACATCTTGACAGCAGCAAGGAAGATTTCTGTCATCTGAGTGGGTTCGGGATGATTTTAGAAAATTTCCATTAGAGTCATGAGATGCCACTATAGTGAGCTTGACTTTCTGAGCCAAGTACTCTGCTCTTGGGTTTTGATGCTGCAGGGTGCCAGAGCAGCGAGCAGCTGGGAGCCGGGCTGAGAGCCTCTAAACCAGGTCTGACTTGAATTTGAAGAGCACTGCTGTAGGGTTGTAAGCGCATGTTGATTTGGGAGAAACCAAAGTCTCATGTCTTTTGTAAAACAACGTATAGAGAGCATGATGTTCACAAAATAAAAATATACTGAGTGAGGTTAAACGTCAGAACTGTTTCTTGAAATATTTAAAGCCAGATAAAACCATGCTGCCGATTCCTCCAGCATGAATCACAAGTTTGTGTTGATGTGCTCCTAACAGTTCACACCAGCCCTTGTTTTTCCCTGGGCTGGGAGGAAGGGACACATGGGCTGAGCCGGCTGGGTGGCCGGGGAAAGGAGTGGCATGGTGGCACACCATGGCGGAGATGGCTAGAAAGGAGCGGTGGCTGCTGGGATGTCACTCTTTCCTGTCTTTTTTTTTTTTTTTTTTTTTTTTTTTCTGGTGGGCTCTGCAAGCTGCCATGGCTTTCCTTATGTCCCTCTCAGCAGGGTCTCATTTTGCTCTGGACCTCAGAGCAGATCGTAGACTGGTCTGGGCTTCCCACCAACCGCAGGAACCTTGCAGGGCACAGGCAGCTGCCAGGTTGGGGTGAGTGGCACTGTTGCCTGCGTTGGCTGGACTGGGGCTCGCTCTCAGTGGGGAGGCAGCAGGTACCGCTGAGGAAAGGGGACCTGGGCTTCCCTCTGCCCCCAGAGGCACTTGGCACAGCTTTTCCCCTCCCTGTGGCAGAAAGAAGTGTCCTCAATCCTTGCATCTGAGATAGGAAAATTCTTTCTTGCCATTCCTTTCTCATTCTACACTTGAATTCTGCTATCATCTCATGCGTGAGGGGCCAGCGCCAGGATACCCGTGTGATGGCAGCTCCCAACCCATGGGGGATACAGGATCGTTTTCCTAGGCCAAGAGGGGAAGGAGGGGGCTTGCAGGTGCGCCTGGTAGGATGCCTGGAATCCCCCCAGCCCCTGGACCACCATGGACTTTTCTGGGGCTGCTGAGCCCTCACCGTGTCAGCCCCAGCTGTCCCTGCTCAGGCAGCTGCTTTGGTTGGACCAGTGTCGAGGCTGTGTTTTCCTGCCCCAGTTCCGGAGCATGTGCCCACAGGCGAAGAGATAACATAGGGCATGTTTTACCGGCAGGAGCCGTCGGCAGAGGCCAAGCCTCCAGGATGGAAAACACCTTTGGAGCCATGATGGGAGCTTGGCAAGGGAGTGACTGAGAATGAAAGAGAGGTCCAAAGCATTGCTCTGGATTCGGAAGAGCGGGGTGTTGTCACTGGGAACAGAAAAAAGATCATGTTTCTAGACTGAAGTCCTGGAGGAAGAAATATGCTTCTGATAAGAGTAAGTCACTATTTCTTCTGAGTCATTACATTCCTGGGAGTCATTGCACAAGATGTTTTTAGAGACCCCTTTTCAGCTCACTGTGGTTACCTCTATTTTTATAGATGCATATAAGCATCTTGATGAAGATCGAGGATCTGAAAAATGAACATTATTGCCAGAGAAACAATATACTGCACTTACTGTACAGGAAAAATGAGTGGTTTGTTTTGGTTTTTTTTTTCTATTACTGCAATTTATAATTCATAAAGCAATACATTTTTATTTTAAACTAGGATAAAAGTCTTTTGGTATTGGTGATAGGAGGTGATTCTTACAGAGAGCTAATGTAAATTCCCTCTCATGTTCTTAAATTTTAAAAATTAAAAAAAAAACCCTAGGTTAAGTGAGGACTGGAATTTCCCTGAAATGTAATTGAAAGATTGAGTTATCTTTAAAGAGATCTCATAGTTAACTGTTACACAGCTCTTTATATCACTTCTGAAAACCTCTGTGAGAGGGATTGCCTCATTTTTGAACTGTGGAAAAAGGAAGAAAAACCTTGGATGCTTCTGCCTCTTGACACCTGTTTGATTTAGGAGCTTAAATGCCTTTGGAGGCTCAGAAGGCCTCTGGTGGCCACGTCTTGCTCATCTTCCACTCGAGATGCCTAAATACAGAATTGTGATCTTAAAAATCCTGAGACGCAGCTGATCATAGAAGCCCCTGAATCATGTCCCATTTCAACGTTTGAGCTTTGCAGCGGGATGTTCTCCAAGGCCTTACTTATAAGCAAGCCCTTGTTGGAAGTCCTAATTGGCATTTCTGCTGTCACTGAGGGAGACAAGAGACCAAACAAGTCTTTTGGCCCTGAGACAATTTTCTGTTTGCATGGTCAATCCATGGCATGGAAAAATTAGACCACAAGCAATCCTGGTTTCCAGGGCTGAAAGCTTGTTTTGCTCGCCTGCAGAGGAAGGGATGTGCTGCAGCAAGGAGCACCCCTTTCCAAAGAATGCTGGAGATAAGGCAGCCTTTCTCACAAAGGTCTTTGGGTCTATGCAAGTTATCTGAAGGATGGGCTGTGACTCTGTGGAAGGCAACAAGGCATGTCAGGGGAACAGGATCTGACTCAACAGCAAAAACTACATGAGCTTGCGACAGCTCCCAAAAAATACCTGGCTGACTAAGGGAAGAAGAATGCTGAGAGCAGGAAAGGTCCGTGTGCTCTGTTTGGCTTGTGCTCTTCTTTTGGAAGAGTGCTCAAAGAAGTGCTTTCTTTCTTGTCTGTTACAGCTGGGTGCAGGAGCGCCAGGCGGCAGATGAGTCCAGATGTTATATTTGGCATCTGTCTCATGTCTTCAGTCCAGCCCAAGAGCTAAGGATCAGCAGGTTGGAAATGAGCGGTTAAAGTTTAAACTAAAAGAGGGAAGATTTAGAGCAGCTATAAGGAAGAAATTTTTTACAATGAGGGTGGTGAAACACTGGCACAGATTGCCCAAAGGGGTTGTGGATGCCCCATCCCTGGAAACATTCAAGGTCAGGTTAGATGGGGCTCTGAACAACATGATTTAGTTGAAGATGTCCCTGCTCATTGCAGAGGGGTTGGAGTACATGACCTTGAAATGTACCTTCCAACCCAAACCATTCCGTGATTCTATGAAGCACACAAGATCTTTAAGAAAGGGAATGGTGCACTTTTATTAATTTGAGGAATTAAAACAAAACCTCTACCTTGACCAATAGGTTAGATATTACATTAAATAATCTATTATAGATAGATAGATTATGTCAGATATTACGTTAGGTTAGATATTATTATAATTAGAGGAAATTAGGAACAAGAGGAAAATTATTCCTGTTACCTGCCATCTTGCCAATAGTGAATTGGACTGGGGCCTGCTGGATGCTGTAGATCTGTGTCTAGACATCCACGTGAACACGAAATGAGAATCATCCCTGAGTTTTCATCCTCTCTTTTCCCATACTTCCCACACTTTGGAAGCATCTGCAGGGGGATCCAGTGGGTGTCATCCCCAAATAGATACTTCAATTTAGAAATGCAGGGCTAGAAAGGGATTCCCGGGTCTCTGACTCCAGTCTCCTGGCAACAAACTATTTGTTTTAGTGAATAGCTCAAATTTTTCCTGCTCCTTTGCAAATGAGCGTCTGTCCTCCTCTTTCAAGAAAGGTAAGTTTCACTTCTGAAAGTACCAAAAACTGAGAATGGAATTGGAGGCATTGCAGAAGCTAAGATATTAATTAGAAGAAACTGCCCGTGTTGACCTGAGTCAGTGTGGCAGAACATGCAGGTGAGAAGAAAGCAGCCCCTCCTCATCAGCGAAGAGAGGGGGAACATCCTGCTCCACCGAGGAGCTCAACTGGAGCAAAGCCCAGAGGGCTACTAAGCCTTCCAGAAGAGTTTGGCCCCATCTGTCCCCAGAGGTTCCTGACACTTGTCTGAAATGGCCTTCCCCCAGGAAGCGGAGCTGTTTTGCTAGGGAGCTTCCTGGCATGCACTTCCCTGGCACTTGTTCTCTGCAGCATCAGGCCACCCATCCCATGCCCTCTCACACTAAGACGGCTTCGTTTTCTTGCCAAGCTACCTGCACAGCTGGACGTGCCTTCGGCAGACTCATGTCCCGCTGACTTCCCTTACCATTTACGAGCTGTTTGCTCCTGGAAGGGCTCCAGTGCCGCTTCTCTGGCATTAACTCAACTTTTGCTTTCAGCTGTAACTGCTCTAAACTTCAGCACATAACTCCATTACCCGGGTGGGACTCCGGGAAAGTATTTGGTCATTAATTTTGGCTGTGAAGCATTGCATCCTGCAGAGCTGTGTCAACAGAATTGTAAATTCCGTGATTTCCTCTTCCACTCAAGCTGCTGACGGAGATGGAAAGAGAAACCTATGGCCTCCCACAGCCCTCTGGAGCCAGGATTCAAGTCACCCATAGCAACACCCCCTCAGGTTCTGGAGGATGAGCTCTGCCCTCTCTTCTATGGCTGGGATGTGTGCTTCTAGCCCGTGCTTCACCCATGGATGGAAACAGACTGCCTCACCGAAGCCACTCACGTGGGCAAAAAGCGGCGGAGGGGTGTGTGTGTGTGTGTGTGTGTCTGAAGTTGTTGCTTACTGCTGATATAAAGGTGGGTTTTTTACTTTTTAAAAAGATTACTGTCTGCCTACTGCAGACCCAAAGTGCTCAGCTATCAGGCTGAGGACGCATAATGTGCCCCTAGAAGATACCCAAGATCAGAGAAAGCAGACATTTGCTTTAGATGCCATCCAAGTCCTCTGTCTAAGGACCTCACTGTTCTTCCCATGGTGGGCTATGACACATATGGTCATTTCTTGCCCCAAACTCAAAGAGCTTTCTTAAGAAACTCTTATATTTGGCTAAGGGCTAGGTGAAGAGAAGGAATCCTAAGTGCTTTGTTATTGTACAGTGATAGGAGCAGGAAAATCTGTCAAAGAGAGGGAGGCTGCCATCCTGCAATTTCGGGGCCAAACCTTCTGCTTTCCTGGTTTTTACCTAGCCTGGGCAGAGGTTCTCCAAGGACACCTGCTCCAGCCCCTGCCAGGCAGGCAAGGTGCAGCAGCTCTGACCCATCGCGTCCTATCGGTCCGGCTCAGCTCAGCTCGCTGCTGCAGGAGAGCGGGGAGCTCTGTGAGGGGTAAAAACACCCGTGGGTTGGGCAGGAGGTCACCACAACCAGCTCACCTCTCCCAAATGGTTCTTCAGGTTCAACATGGTAGTCTAGCCACCGGACTGGTTCAGGTACTTGTAAATATCCTCCCAAATAAACAAGACATCCAGTTTGTGCCTTTTTACACTCCTTTATAGTGCACAAGGAATATAAAGGAAGGCGGAAGGTCGGTGGTTTATTTGTTTGGGGATGGGAGGGGGAAATGTTTGAAATTGGGTGTGGATATAATTTGCTTGGTTGGTTCCTTTTAACACAGAGAAATTCAAGTTCTGCATTGTCATCATCAAGAATTTGAAGAGACCTGAGGAAATGAATGTTTGCTAGCAAAGAGGGGAAGAGATCCGCAATGGGGATGTTTAAAATGTGTTGGGCTTGATCATCTGTCTCTAATGAAGTTTTTGGAAACCTTTGTGGACATCAAGCAGTTCACCTCAAGGGGGGGAACTCTCTTTCTTGAAAGTCCTACAGGCGAGAGATGGAAATCTTGATACTTTCAGCATTAAAGACAAGGAGCGCACTGCCGAAGGGTTACAGGAACTTTCCCAAATCTTGCCGTGCCCAGGCTGGTGCCGAGGGCGGCTGCATGCCAGCATTGCAGTGGGGAGCCCTGGGCTCTGCCGGCTCCGTGCTACCCCAGCCCCATGGGCATGGAGAAACACCACAAAACCACGCCACGCAGCACCTCTTACACCCCCAGCTCCCTTGTGATTAATTTACTTATTGATGGCATTTCATAACTCCATGGTCATCTTTTTTCATGCTGCCATTAATTATTCCTGGAAGCAAATAGAAGGGCCCACCGATATCTCTCCCTCCCTCTTGCTGCAGCCAGCTTTTCCTTAGGGAGAAAAAACTTGTGCTCGTTTGCAGTGGGACAATGCCGACTTTTGAACCTCTAACCACTAAACAAACAAACCTTGCGCTCTGCTCCACAATCCAAACAGGGTTTTATTGACAGGCGTATCGCAGCAACGCGTAGCAACTCAGGCAGCAGCCAGGACGGGGATCAATGCTGCGGGGGCGGCCCTGGGCGCCAGAGGGCATCCTCGAAGGGACGGCACCGCCCGGGACTGCCCACACCCCAGCTGCTGGCATGGCCACCATCCCCAGAGAGCCCTTGTGCCCCCTTAGGGAGGATGCAGAGGATGGAGTGGGTCACGATGTCCGCAAAGCCCTTCTAATTTGGCCATTCCTTGTGCAACTGTCCTCCTCTGTCTGGTGCAAGGCTGGTGCTGCGGAGCCAGGCCCCTCAGTCTGGGTGCTACTCAGCTTTAGGTGGCCCCAAGGAAGCAGCTCCTCCAGAAAGATCCAAGGACCTCTTTGCCAAGAGGCAAAGAAGGATGGATCTGGCTCCTGCCTCCTTCTGGTCCAGAGCGAACCATGGACATTGGACCCAGCAGGACATGATCTGTGTCAAGCCCGTAACTTCCTAGGTGCTGCACCCACGTCTCCTGGCCAGACCTACTTCAGAGGCTGTGCACAAGGCAGAAAATCAAGCAGATTTCCTGCATGGGAGGTGCTGCCTCCTACCATGGTCTTCCCCCAAGCACAGGAGCCCTGGATCAGATTTGCATGGCCACACATTTGCTGTCAGCCAGCACCCAGCCCCTGGACCAGCAAGCCATGGAGCTACACGTGGCCAAAACCCAGTACAGAGTCTTTGGGGTTGGTGTTCACCATTTCCCTAAGCTCTACTAGGCCGAGAGAGCTACCACATCCATGGGGCTATGCCCTGGCAAACCAGTCCTCTCCTAGCAGTCCTGCAAATCTTACTGGCTTTTGGCTTTGACTTTCAGGAAAAAAGTGAGAAAAGGGTGAGCAAGGAGAAAAACAAAGTGCCCCAAAGAAGGCAAATTGAATATCTTACATAAATTTGATGAGAAAAATGGAAAAACATGGGGCCAAATGCTGGAGAAGTCAGAAACCCACATAACATGTTCGGGGCTGGGCAGTGCTCCCATCCCTGCTGGAGCCCAGGCTCACACAAGCTGGTCCCACACCCATCCCTCGTCACTGCCTGCAGCGCTGTCACCCAGCTGCACGGACTCACTTCTCAGTGGGTTTTTTTCTGGCCATAAGTAAGTACACGTGGCAAACAGCCAGGACGATTTGGCCAAATCAGATGGACTTTTCTTGATTTCATCTCCAGCTAAGTGAGTCTTTTGACATCTCTGTCCTGGTCCCCACCATCTAGCAGTGTGTGGAAATGGACCATAGCCTGGGCAAGGTGGGTTCTGGTACAGCATGGTGTCCTTTCAAGGATTTCTACTCCTGGTGGGGCTGCAATGAAGCCTATGTAACGCTGGTAAAGCCAAGGAGGCTTTGGAAAACTAGCTGGAAAAAAACTCCGAAGAAGCAAAAAATTGTAAGGAGGTGAGAAACAGCACTTAATTTAAATGATGGGACATTCCAAAATGGCATCAGACACTTTGCAGCAGTGCTGTGCAGACACAAGCAAGGCTTCTCACTCCAGCATGACAGGACACCTTTCTCATAGGAGATTCCATTCTTCCAATTTCTCTGCACTGCGGCTAATAAATCTGGCTGGATGACTATCAGCACTGGATTTATGGGCTCTTTTACAAGTGTCTAACATTAAGCAATTCACTTCTGAACGTTTAAACAGTGTCTTATCTTGTCTGGTCTGGCCCTTAGGGCAGGATGAACATTTTGCATATTTATGATTACAAGAAAAAAATATAAAATAAAATATAAAATAAAAAAATGTGCTTTAATTCTTTTTTTTTTCTTGTTAAAATTCATTGTTAGCCCAACAATATTGCTAAGGTCTTTCGGACCAATCCCTGAGATTCACCGGGGGTTGACTGGCAGGCAGAGGCCCCCCCTTTTATCTAACAAACTCCAGGGTAAAAAAACCCACCCAAACATAATAATAATATTAATAAAGCCATGGCCACGCTCCCCCCGGACGACGAGACACATACACTGTACATCTGTACACACGGCCGGCCCCGCGGGGCGGTGTAGTGCATAGGCGGGGAGGAGCGGGGGGTCGCTCCCACCGTACCCCCCGGGCCCGGCCCGGCCCGGCCCGGCCCCGCCGCGGCCGTGCCCTCCAGCAGTCCCTGCGCCGCGCTCCCTCGGCCGCTGTCACTGGGGGGCGGCGGGACCCAGCCCGGCGGCGGCCGTCCCCGCCGCGGGAGCCTGTAGCGGGGCGCC
Organism: Vanellus vanellus; assembly: GCF_965231255.1. Lineage (NCBI taxonomy): Eukaryota > Metazoa > Chordata > Aves > Charadriiformes > Charadriidae > Vanellus > Vanellus vanellus. The sequence goes on along the minus strand of NC_138905.1, from coordinate 199,454,076 downwards.
GGGGCTGAGCTGCTCCGCGCCGCCGGGCTGCGCCTGCTGCAGCTTCTTCTTGTTGATCTTCCTCTCCTTCGCCCGCCTGTTCTGGAACCAGATTTTTACCTGCCGGGGGGCGGAAAGAGGGGAGTGAGGGGGGTGGTTCCCTGGGGCCGTCCCCCTCCGGGAGGGACCGCACCGGGAGAGCATCCCAGCCCCGCGCATCTCGGTCCCGCGCATCCCGGTCCCGCGCATCCCGGTCCCGCGCATCCTTACTCTGTGCATCCCAGCCCCGCGCATCCCAGCCCCGCGCATCCCTGCCCCGCGCATCCCTGCCCCGCGCATTCCGGCCACCCGTGGCGGGCGTGGGGAGCGCCACTCGTGGGACAGACCTGCCTCTCCGACAGCCCCAGGTTGGAGGCCAGCTCCGCTTTCCTCCTGATGGTGATGTAGCGGCTGTAGTGAAACTCCTTCTCCAGCTCCAGCCGCTGGTGGTCGGTGTACACGACGCGGTACTTGTCTTTCGTCCGGGTTTTAACTGCAGAGAACAAAGCCGGGATTGGGAAAACTGAAGCCAAAGGACCCAGGTGGAGCGTGGCTGCCCTCCCTGTGGGCGCAGGGCGAGCAGGATCCGGCCTCCCCGGCTTCCTACTCGCCTCTCCCTGCCCGGGGCTTTACTGGGCACAGCGAACAGGGGGGAGAGGAGCAGTTCCACAGTTCCCCCGGGACATGGCGCAGAACCCCCGGGCAAGCTGGCTGGAAGGGCAAGCCGAGTGCGGGCTCTCGGCCCAGGTTGCTCCCCCCCTCCCTACCCTCCCGCCAGCCCCGTGCATTGCGCTTGGGACACCTCGATTGTGCACTTGCTGTTGGCTTTCGGTTTTGTTTTGCCTTCCCTACCGAGACCAAACTTTTTCAAAGAGAAGGGAAAAGGGGAAAGAAAGAAAAGCCCCGTTCAGAACACGGGTGTTTTGTTTCCAAACGAGAAACACCGATCTAAACACGGAGAACCGTCAATGGCCGTCGGGGGGTCCTCGCCTCGGGGCCCGAGCGGGCTCCGGCCCAGCTCCCCCCGCTTCTCCCCCGGCCGCTGGCGACCAAAGAGACTTCTCGGTGACCCTGAAAAGGCGACGTGCAACTTTAGCTCTCAAAAAAAAAACAACCCAAAAACAAAAACCAAAAACCAACCCACCCCAAAACCCTGAAAAACCAAACCCAGCGAAATCTGAAGGCGAATGCCAGCGAGCGGTCGGAGAGTGTGCGTCGCCGCAGCCGCCGACCTCCTTTCTGCCGGGGGTTTCTTGTTTAACTGGTTGTGTCCCCGGCCCTCCCGTTCCCCAGGGAGCCGAGGCGGGGAGTCTCTGCCCCCAAGGTGCTTAATGGCTAGCAGGCTGACTTTGTTCAGGTAAACTCTCCGCAAACCACAACAAAAGCACCCTGTAAAGATACAAGCCTGATCAGAGAAAACTCCCCAGAGCCAGTGAATAGGGAACACAATCCCAAACAATGCAGGACAAGGAGATCTTATCAAAGAAAACCCCTTCTCAAAGCCTTAATGACAGCCACATTCTGTTTGAATTACCACTACTGAACAAATGGCGGCAGGCGCTTTCATCCCCCCAGCCCCGCACATTAACATAAACACTGGCTCCAAAGGCAGAATTTGAATGGAGACAAGGGACCGGCCACCATCGCACAAGCCCAAACTGTGGGAACACCACGGGCTGCTGTGGGAAGAGCGACGGGCCTGGGAGAGTTCCACCGCCATCGCCACCCGGGGCGTAGCTGGTGCCAGCGGCCGGGCCCGGGGCACCGGGGCTTCCCCCGAGGAGCGGCGGCCGCGGGCGTGGCCGGGACCCCCAGCCCACGCCGCCCGGGGACCCCCGCCGGCCCTGCCGGCCGTCGCGCAAGGCAGAGGATGGGAGAGGGATGCCAGAAGTCCTTATTTACTGCGAAAGTCACCCCCCTTTTTCTTTTTCGGCCACTATGTCTAAATATCCCCCCCCCAAAAAAGACTAAAAATAAAAGAATAAAGGAAAAAGAGGAGACAGTGGTGGTGGAAGGGGTATATCAAAGCGGGGGGACACGCATCTCCCCTGGCAGATGCGGGGGGGGAATAAAATAGAGGGTGTGCGGGGGAATTAACATTACAAGGGAGCGCGGCGCCGGCCACGGCCTGACCCGGCCTGCCCGCCGTGGCCGCCCTCCCGCCGCCGGGGCACCGGGGGTGGGCACGCCCTCGCACCTACCGGTCCCAGCGGCCCGGCCCGGCCGGGGGCAATGCCCGCAGGGGTCGGCGGGCAGCCGCAACCGCCGCTGGGCAGGCCCGGCCGCACGGAAGACCTTAATAAAGGGTAGGCGTCCAGTGACTCAGAAACAAATGCGGAGCGACACCGGCCGATGATTTATATGACTATAATTGGTTATAAAAATCTTCTAAGTGGCTATAAGCGGACGAGCGGAGCAACGGGAGGAAGAGCGAGCGTTTCCTCGGGATCCCGGGCCATTCCGCTTTGCTCACGCCGCAGCGCACCCCGAAGCACCGCTTCTCCGGGGCCGGCGGCGGCGGCGGCTCCCCGGCGGAAAGCCGCTCCCTGCCCGGCGCCGCGGCGGGGCCGCTGTCGAACGGCAGCCCCCGTTCTTCCGAGGACCGGCCCTCCAGCGGGTTGGTTTCGGGGTGCTTCCTCCCACCACCACACCGGCGCATGGTGACCCGGGGGAGCAGTCGTCGGGGCAGCCCCCCGCCCGCCCTCCTGTCCCCCCGACCGGCGCTTACCCTGGCTGCTGAGCGGGGGCTGCGCCGGCTTCCTCATCCACTCGCAGAGGCCGCGGCGCTGCCCGCCGGGGGAGAGCGGCTCGGGGGCGGCGGCGGCGGCGGCGGCGTTGGCGGCGTTGAGGGGCTGCATGACCCCGGCGGAGCAGTGGGGCGCGGGGCCGGCGTGGTGGTGGGCGTGCGGGTGGTGGTGGTGGTGGTGGTGATAGTCGGCGGGGCTGTAGGCCATGGCGGCGGCGGGGGAGCCGCCGTTGAGGCCATGGACGGCGCCGGCGGCCGGCGGGGCCCCTTGGCCGTAGGCGCCCCAGTCGTCGCGGAGCGGGGCGGCGTAGGGCGAGGGCCAGGCCGGGCCGGGCGACTGGGCGCTGTCGAGGTTCACATGGTAGCCGCCGTAGTCCGCGTACTGCGGGGCGCCCACGAAGTTCTGCGCCGCCAGGTTGAGCCCCCCCGAGTGTCGCACCGGGCCGGGGTACATGGGCCCGTCCTTCTCCAGGAGGTAGCTCACGTACATGCTGGCGGGGCCCCGGCGGCGGCTCTCCGCATGCTGCTCCGGGGCTCTGGCCGCGGCCCGCCTGCTGCCTGGGGACGGGCTGCCCGGGGCGGGGAGGGGGCAGGCGGAGGGGCCGCGGCCCCGCGCTGCGCTCCGCGCTCCGCGCTCCCGGCTCCCGGTCCGAATCCAATGGCCGGCAGCACTTACATGATTAACGATTGTTTACAAGGCTCTATTAGTAATGGCCCAGACACACCAAAGGCAGGTGACGTGGAGAGGCGCTGGGTATATAGCTACTACCCCTAAAAGACGATTTGCATTTAAAAAGATAAGGAGAGGGCAGCGACCTGATCACAGCTAAATATTCAAGCCTTTATTGTTTAAGAGCTTCCTCCTTCCATTGCAACCTGGTGCACTTTAACCTCCAATCACAGGTTCAAAGGATGAAATCAAGAGACTTGCAAAAGACAGAGAGGGAGATCTAAGGGCGAGGGTGGGAATATGGGAACCGTGTATCGCGGCCGATCTGTAGGCAGCACTTTAACCAGCTCTTCTCCGTGCTTCGGGTTGAGGGAGAAGGGGCGGAGGAGGAGGGAGTTTTGATTAAAAATCCACTAAGCCATTTTGTCGTAGTTGTTTTAAGCAACTAACCCCACCGCGACGGCAGTAGCTTTTTCTAACGCGCTTCCCACCCGCTCGCTCCCGCTCCCACTCGGTCACGGGCGCTGAAGGAGAGGTAAGAGGAGAAATCCCCCCCTCCGAGGGCGCTGCCTCCTCTCCCCCGCGTGTGCCTGCAGAGCTTCGAGGCCAGGCGCTGCCCACCTTCCCTGTCCCAGCCCGGGCCCCGGTGCCGGGAAGGGACGAGGTCTGGGGGTGCCTTCGCCTAAAACACCCCCTGCATTCGTACCCTCCGCCGGAGCGATGCCGGAGCATCTCTCCGACCGCAGGAGCCTGAGTGCGGGTGAACCCACGGGGGGACTCATCCGCCTCTGCCCACAGCCCGCCACCCCGGGGGGCGATCCCCTCGCTTTAGCGCGGACGAGCCCACGGGAAAACAGGCGACTTGCCCCTCCATGCACACAGGCTTTTTCCCACCACGACGCCTTGGAAACCCGTTGGAAGTGCTGGCCCTGGGAGGGCGGCTCCCGGGCGAGGGACAGCCGCCTCCCCGGGCCCAGTCAGCCCCCTTTGAAGAAGCGACCCCCTCTCGGCTTCCCCCCGCCGCTTTTATGCTTTAACTTTTCACCCTGCGCGGGGACAATGCCAGACAACGTTTGCATATTCGCATCTTTTCCCATGACACAGCGAGGAAACCTTTCACGCGCCGAGGAAAAAAAAAAAAATATGGAGAAACCCCAGGAGCGTCTCCCCGTTTTTGCAGCACGGTTCGCAGGAGCAGCGCTGCACCGGCCGTCCCCGACGGCTCTTCCGGGCGCTTGGGGCGGGGGCGGCTGGGTCCTGCCGGGGCTCCCCCCCGGGCCCCGCGCTTTCCCGGCTCCGCGTGTCCCGGGTCTTTCGTGGGGAGATGCGGGTGGCCGTTTCCTAGAAGTATTTTTCTTTCCCCGTGGGTGGCTGTCTTGTAGACCGAGGAGCGTCTCTCTCTAGGTCACTGAGACGGGGCTTTTTCACTTGAGGGCGGATTTCGGCTCTGCAGAGGCAGATCTCCCAGTCCGCACTCCCTGAAAATCTCCCTCTCCTGCACCCCTCCTTCCACCGGGCCCATTGGTGCAGAGAGTGGGGCTGCCGCGGAGCTATGCTTTAACACGAGTGGGACTCATTCAGCGACGACTCCCAAAATATCGGACTCCCTGGGGGACCGGGCGCTCAAGGGGAGAAAGACGGAGCATCGCTCCTGGGGAAGAGACCACGGGCAGCCCCCTCGGAACCGCCGTGAGTACCCCGGCTGCGAGGACCGGGGTACCCCCACCCTGCACACAGCCGGTAAAGCAGTGCCTGAGCGCCCACACCGTCACTTGTCGTTCGCAGACTGTCGCTGACGGACGCGGTTGCAACCCTACGATAACCGCAGTACAACAGCAGGGATGCGGGGACGCCCGCCAGCCGCCTTCTCCGGACGGGATTTCTTACCCTGTTGCCCATTCCCAACATCACCCTTTACCCCCGCCCCGCCGGTGGGATAACGGGGAGAGGGAGCGGGGCTTGCGGCCCCCAGCGCTCTCTGCCGCAGGAGACTAAAATGTAACTCTGGAAAAGAAACGTTGCGTCCCTTCGGTGTAATCTCCTCTCCCGATAAGCACCGGCACAGCCGATCTATGAGGATGTGAATTTGATGATGCCATAAACGGAGGAAGGGGCCATTAAAATGACAAAACTCTAAACGTTTCATATTAGCACCAAAACCCCGACAAAACCCAGAACCAGCCCGGTTCGGTGTTTAAGGCTCCGTCCACGAATCCCCGGCGGGCAGGTAGCAACGCTTTAGGGTGAGACCCGACGCCAGCCCGAGCTGGCGCGGTTGGGGGCCGGGGAGCCCCAGGGCTCCGGCGGAGAAGCTGGGCAAGGCTCCGAGGCAGCACCGCTCCCGCCGGGCCTCGCAGCGAGCGCACCGGTTCGCTCCTCTCCGCCCCGCTCTGTCCCGGCCCGGCTCTGCCTTTGCCCGTCGGACGGTGATCGCAGCTCCCCCCCGAGCACAGGGAGGACTGGGGAAGCTGGGCCCTGCCAGCTGCCCTCCACCCGGGGCTAGTGGCGATCGGGGGGACACGAGGTCCGCTTCCCCCACAGGGGAAGCTTCCGAAGCATCCTCCGCAGCACAGCCGCCCCCCGCTCCCGGCCCGCCGCAGCGACCTGCCCGGCTGCTGGGGCGGGGGACGCTCTGCTCCCGGGACCCTCTTGTCTTAAAATAAGAGGGACACCGCGCCGCGCACATCCCGACCCTACGTGCCTGGGGGCTGGCCGGGATTCCTTTCCTTGCGACCGGGGCAGGATTTGTCCCCCCTCTCGCCCTTCAGTGTTCGGGGCTTCCCGAGGGGATTGGTGTCTCTCTCAGATGGGTTTCCCCCCTTTTCTCCCTGCGGGCCTGGAAGCGGCGACCAAGGCGGGAGGTTTCCCGAGCCGACCCTTGGCAGCTGCCCGCTCCTTCCCTGCCTCCGTCTCGGGGCTTCCCGCCGGCTCCGGCCGACAACCACAGCACCGGGAGAGAAGCGGGGACCCCGGGACCGGAGCCCGAGGCCGGAGGGCGGGCGAGTCCCTGATCTCTCCCTTTTTGCTCCCTTGTGTTTTTTTTTTTTTTCCTATTTCGTTAGGTCCTGAGGCGGGAAATGCGATTCAACGCCTCTCAAGCTGACAAGTGCCTGATCGGGGCTTCCGTTTTGTTTGCAGGGAAATAATTTTTTTTTTTTTTTCGTTTTTCCACTCCATCCCGATCCCTGTATTTTCACCGAAGGGTTGTTTCACCCGGGGTTCCGGCCCGGGCAGACGCCGGAGTCCCCTCCTTCAGTCCCAGCCTTATTTCTTGAGCTGAAATAATTATTTCCGAGGGGATCTGCCTGCCCCGGGGGAAGTCAGGTCAGCGGCAAAATTGCGTGAGAAACGCCGGGGGCGGGACGCCCCTGCCCGCTGCCTGCTGCCCGCGCTGCCCACCGCCCGCTGCCGGCTCTGGAGCAGACACCTCGCGTCGGAGCCGGCGCTTATCATCGCTTCTGGCCCCGGGACTGGGGCGGGCAGCACAGCCCGGGGACCCCCGTACCGGACCAGAGATCTCCCCGAAAGCCCCGGGAGGTGCCTAGTGCTGCGCAGCCCCCCGCGATCCCTCCTCCACCGACCGCTCTCCCGCCTGCCGGGACCCTTTCCGGAATGAGGATTCACCTTCTTCATTTCTAATAGTTTTCCGCTTTAAAGAATTTAGTTTTCTGATACTTAGAAGAAGCTCGGGCTAGGGGGGGATGTGGGATCCTCCCCTCTCCCCCCACCTTAACGATACGGAACGGGGAGCTTTGTTTGCAAGGTTAAAGAAAAAAAAAATAATAAAATAAAAAAAAAGCGCCTGCTTGAAAGCTCTTTGGTGGCCGAGGAGAGAGAAGGGAAGGAGGAATCGTCTGTTAGTTAGTCCGACCTGTGGAATTTATGACTCCCCCTAAGCACAGACATGATAAGGACTCAGAAAACATCTTGGATCTTTTCAAGCCGGCAGCCCCCGAGGCTTTGATGTAGATTACGTTGCAGAATACTTTTATCGTGGGGTTGATACTCGGCTTGTTTAAGCACATGCCTCTAGGAGCGGGTGAGATGCTAAACGCTCGCTCCCGAGCGGATTCGCGTTGCTGGGAAAGAAGCAGAGCCGAGGAAAGTGGGGGGGTGGGGGGGTGGGGGGGGTGGGAGGGGGAGGTGTGGCACCTTGTGCCAGGTCGGCGCTCCGCCGCGCCGCACCGCACCGGCACCCGCCGCGGGCCGCCCCCGCTGAGCCTCTTAGCACAGGTGCTGTCGGGCCGGAGCTCGCATCGCCCCGGCAGGAGAGAAGGGAGGGGAAAAAAACCCGAATTATGCACCAGAGGCTTCGTGTAGCCACAGGCTGGGTGTCCCCAGCCGCTCGGGTCCAATAGCCAAGAGCCTCCCGGGGAGACACGCGGTGTGTCCTGGGGGGGGGGGGGACACACGAACGACCAAAGGCTGATCCCCTTCGCGCTCCCTGTCCCTGTTTACACGGGGTGGGTGTTGCTTTGCTCCCTTAGAAGTCCCGGGTGCACCTCAACAGAAGCCCCCCCGGGACACCTCTACTGGCCGGTGAAACCCGGCCTTGGCTGGATTTTTAATTTTTTTATTTAAATGCCTTTTTAAAAAAAAAAAAAAAAAAGTTGGCAAGGGGAAGGAGAGCCGCACCAGCGCGGCCCTGCCCGCGGTGCGCGCCCCGGCCGCCGTTCCCGCCTGTGCCCGGACCCTTCTGTCATATCCCGCCTGGGAAGGTCGGGGCCTGATCCGGTCACGGGAGCCGTGACTCACCCGGCAGCGCGCACCCGCGGCGCGGCTCCGACGGCGCGGCCCCGGCGTGCGGCGTGCGGGGGCTGCGGCGGTCCCGCTCCCGGCGAGGGAGCCCAGGGCTCGGCTGTTATCACCCCCTGCCCCCGGAGGACACCCTCCGCCCTCCCTTCTCCCCCTTCCCCGTACGGACGCTCCCCGGAGCACGCAGGGCCGCTGTTATCTTCCCCGGCCCGCAGCCCGGCCCCGGCGGCGCCCGGCGGGGGGGGGGGGGGGGGGACGGACGGGACGTGGTGGAAGCTTTGGTTTCGGCTGTGCAGCGAGGCACAGCCGGGCCGGGCTGGGGAGCCCGAAGCAGAGGTGCCCCTTGGCTCCCCAGCCCTCGCCCAGAGCCACGCTGTTCCTGGGGAAGCTGCCCCGGCCCAGCTGGCGGGACGATGCCAGTAACGTGCGTGTTGACTCCCAAAACAGCAGTTGCCAGCTGCAAAATGGTTTGCACGCATTTGCCACCAGCAAATGTAACCTTGACATGTAACCTTCACCAGGAGGTGATGCACGCCCCGTGGCTGTGTCCTCCCACATGTCTCGGCAGTGCTGGTCCTGCGGCTGTATCCCACCGCCAAGGGCCTTCCATGGCAAGACGCTGTGGGGTGGCTGCCCCATCCCACCGTGGCCCTCAGCCTGTGTCACACGGCAGGCCCAATGCAGCAAACCTGTGCAGTCAGCAAAGGCGGCACAGGGTGGCTCTGGCCCGCGTAGACAGTTTGTTGTTTGTGAGGTCGAAGGTTTCAAAGGCCATAACTCTACAAGTCCCTGCAGGGCCGTGGTGTTTTGTGGATAATATTTCATGGTAGGCGATGTGGGAGTCCAGGGCAGGGAGGTGCCAGGCACTTCCTTGGCCTGGCAGGGAGCAGTCTGAGGTCCCCGCATGGGACCTTGCTTGATTCTGGGACTGTAAGAAGGTTGGAGAAAACTCTTCTTCCTCCTTGGGCAAACCTGTTCCCTCCCAAAACAAACAGAAAAACCTCAGTCCTCTTAGCTCAAGGGGAAATCGGTGGCTGACTGCTCTCCACCACCTCCCATTAGCTCCCAGCTGTCTTCTTCTAGTTCCTGGGAGGGAAGAGGAGTCTCACCTCATTTTTTTTTTTTTTTCTGGTCTGAAAAGAGGTGCCACAAGGAGTGAAAGGTAGGGCCAGGCCCGAATCTCAGGGCCAGGCTCCTGGCTCTGGCCCACACTGCCATCCTCTGGCCGTTCCCGTCGCGGCTCAGCTCCTGGGGACCAGTCCCGGCTCTGCCTGGGTTTAGCCACGCAGCCCCTCTGCACCCAGGTCACCCCCAGCCTGCTTCCCCTGCCGCAGAAGGTTTTTCCAAAGGACATCCCAGTCTACATCAGGTAGGTAGTCACTTCTCCAGAGGAATAGAGATGGGCACCTTCTTCTTTCTCGGGTCTGAAGGGGTGGCACTGTTGGGACTGGAGGGTGGTGATTAGGGGTAACACCCAGGGTTTCTTCGGCTGGAAAATAGTGATATCCCTATGACATAGGCATGGAGGGAGGAGAACCCTAGTGTAGCCAGGAAGAGGCATCGCTGGGCACATACGGGCAGCCACAGCTAAGTGCCACAGCTTAGCTGCAGTGCAGTGGATCACGAGTGGGTGTAGGCAGCGCACGGCAAGAGGGGTGGGTCACTGTCAGGGTCTCCCATGGGTTTCCATCCCAAATAAGCAGTATCTAAATTAACTGAATCCCAGTCCACTCTGCATGTGTCTGCATGGAGGTGGTCACAGAAGCACCACCACTTCTCCATCATGAGCACCTCTCTCCAGAACACACGTCTTCAAAAGCCCTTCTCAGCTGAGATCTGATCCGTACTGTACCCAAGGGCCCCACACTTCTATCAATTTTCCAGCTCAGCCATAAACCCCTAAATTTTAATGTGGCAGTGACCTGTAAGAGAAGATCCCTGACCCGAGCAGCTGTTTTATCTCATCCACAGGAAACAAGTCAGGAAGCATGAACCTGGCTCAGGTCTCAGACAACCTGGCTGGAAGGCATTGTTGTCCCACCTCACCACAGCCCAGCATCAGGATGCTCACCAAGGGTGAGAAGGAGTTGGGCTCAGGTCCCACCTCTTTCTGAAGTGATTTGCAGCCTCCTCAACCACAGGTCTGGGTGGGTCTTTTTGTGCCTCTTTTTAAAGCTGTTTTACTTTGCATGGCCTAATTAATTAGTCATTGATGGGGGCGGGGAAAGAGGCAGCGACTCACTAGTGCCAGCAGCACATTTATCTGGGAAGAAGGAGCCCTGTGCCACTGGGTACTTCATATAGTTCAGTGTCTGTGAGAAAGGGGCTGAGATCTGGTGCGCTCAGCTGCACGGCAAAAGCCCATATTTTCACCCTGCTTTGATTTCTGCACCCCCAAAATATTTCCCAATGGAAGTGCGGACTCTTAAAAATGACATATCTGCAACCAGCTCTGCAGCAAATAGGACCTTGGATTTCTCCATCACGTTTCACATATCTCTATGAACATGTGGACTGAAAGCCACCGCTAGCCTGCACGACACTTCTGCTCTCCTCCGCTGGTTCAACACACGGTTGGTCCCAGCTTCTCCCAGAGGGACTTTAGAGAGCCCATCCCAGATATCCCAAACCTGACAGCGAGACTTGTGTTGGAGAAGCACATCCAGTTTCTCTTGAGCTGGATGGAGAAAGGCCTCCTATTTTTTTAGTCTCCTGCCTGTGAGACAAGTGCACAGTTGTTTGGGGAAATGCACTGAGGGAGGGGGCTGACTGGTTTGCACTGGTACCTGGCTCATCCCGACAGTGCTACGAGGTTTTGGCTGTGGATTCCCTTTGAAGTCCGGCACCACCCCCCCAGCCCTGCTCCCTCGGGTCTGCTGCAGCTCCGGTCCAGACACCGTGGCTGGTCCAGGCCCTTCTGCTGAGCACCAGCCCGGCTCCTTGTCCCCTTTCCTCCACCCGCTCCGGCATCAGGCTGCCGCGGTCGCGGAGCTCCACCTAGTGCCGGCTCCGGCAGCGGGACGGGGACCGCGGCATCCGGGGGCCATCCCGGAGCATCACCCGGGGAGGTCTCCTCCGGACCGGGCTGCAGGTTCCGCGGTGTGCTTTGGAAGGGAACAGGGAAAGAAAATTAGGGCCGATTCCTCAATGCGTCTTGTCTTTCAGTTTTGCTCGTCAAATATTTCTTTCTTGTTCTTTTTTTTTTTTTTTTTTTTTTTCTGCTATTGCTAACAAGGAGCGTGCGGTGTCCTTTGCCGTTCAGCACTTTTAACGGACCTCAACCCCTTCTGTTCCTTTTTTTCCTGGCTTAATGATTACTGAATCTTTGCCAGTCTCTACCTGACTTAGTGCATCTAACTTACATTAATGGCATCTCTGCTGGAGGTCTTCAAACAAGCTTAACTCTCCCCATTCACTACAGGGAGAATTTAGCACTTTCTGCAGAGAACCTGCTCCTGGAGGAACAGATTAGACGTCTGGATCCTAACAAGAGAAAAGTGGGCATTTTCCTTCCAAGAACCACAAAACTGTTCCATAAACAGCACTGGCTGTGGCTCTGCACAAACCTCAGGGATGGACCAGCACCTTGCTAAGTTGTGTTGGAAGCATCCTGGAAAGAAAATGTGCCCCTAAAAGATATTATTTTTCATTGAACACCTCCTTTAGCTTTGTTCCATCTCTCTCTGCTCTCTGGGGAAGCAGATAGATACACAACCACCCACATGTCCAGCCCTTACAGGAGGGTGTTTCTCCACACTGTACTTCCTCACAGGGCACTGTGTTGCCTGAGCTGCTTTTCATGTGTGCACCACGAGGAGTTTGTGTCAGCTCCAAGGTTCTCTACTTGCATTTATATTCCTGAGTCTCAGCTCAATAGCGATGATGGAGCCAGATGACCTATGTTCACTCCTTTTTTAATCTTGTGGAAAAACATTTGACACAACTCCCTGGCATGGGATTCCCATCTGCTCCTCTGTAAGCCAAGTTCACATCTGCTTAGCTTCCAGGGCCAGCCAGGCTTGGATGCAAGCAGTTCAGCGTTAAGGTCCTCTAGCTCTGAAAGTTACAGTGGCCAAAAACTGCCTGCACAAGACACTCAACTCTTGTCTTCCAGCTGGTGCAGGCTGCATGTTAACGGTGCCAACCTGTGACATCTTGTTGCTGAACACTTTGAAATTGTGTTATATGAGTGTGTTAAAACACATATATATACTTTCCAGAAAATGCAATGTTAAAGTTTTATTTCTGTCTTTTTATTTCCAAACTATTCTTCAGTGGTTAAAAAAATCAGTGGTTCATTGTTAATTCACTGATGTTAACAAAAATAAACAATTCGTAATTGCTGTGTTACAACATTATTTATTTTCAGACAATGTCAGTAAAGAGCAGCTCAGTTTATGTGACAGCATATTCTATCCAAACAGTTATTCATTTATAACACTTGCCACTGGCAATCCTAACTGCAGTTAGCATTTTTCAAAATGTAAAAGAGAAGAAAACTATTAACCAATATATTCTCATCTTGATTCGCTGGGATGTAGACAAATGTATCCTGCTAGTCATTATAAAAGCTGTATTTACAAATCCCCAAACATCATAACAAAAATAAGTCTTTTTACCTATATTAAAAAACCATCGAGCCTCTGGTTATTGTCCTGGGAGTCTGGGAGAAAGCTAAAGAGGAGTACTCTTAATTTATTGCAGTGAGCAATACACCCAGTTCAACTTTTGGGAATTGAGAGTGATGATATTACATTCCTAAATTGCTACAGGAGGTAATTTCTTTAAAATTAGACATTTTTATTTGCTATTAAAACACACAAAGCCCAACAAGTGGAATTAGTTATAACTCAGTTGAAGTGAGTCTTCCAGTTGGAGACTGCCACCTGGATTTTCTAGACCAGGGAGGCAGAAGGTCATCTCCAAATCTCACTTCTTGTTTGTTTTAGGTAGAAGGAATCAGTTGCTATAAATGTGTAGCTCTCAGCAGTGAGCGCAGAATGTAGCCTGGATGACCAGAGATGACCTGAGTACCTAAAGCTCAATGAAATGAACTCACCTGAACTGGACACCTATTGGGAACTTCACAGCAATTGAGATGTTCAAGACAAGACAGTTGTACACACTCAGATTTATAGTTCCTTGTAAAAACAAGCTGATTTTCCAACACTCGCTGACATATGGAGATGAAGATGTAAGTAGCATGGAAATCACACCCGTTAGCTCTAGATGCATAGTCCATGCTTGTAAACATTGACTAAAAAAACATGGATTTTCTTGTGTTTGCTTGCAATATGGCAAGAACAGTCTGAATTCAATGCATTGATTAGACACTCTTTACATTAAAAAAAAAAAAAACAAACAGGAAAAGAGATATCCAGTTGTAGAGAGACAGCAAAAAGACGATTGCTTCTCTCCTGTGATAGATGTGTTCGCTGAATTCAAATAAATGAACTGTGTCTTCTCCTCAAAGTAACATAAATATGGACTGGCCCATAAGAAATGTGAATAGAGCACCAGCTGGTAATATTTTCTTTTCTTAGTGGTCATAGCATATATGCTACACGGAGTTTATGAAAATACTGAGATCAAATCTAGAACCCAGATCATTTTTCAACCTGAGAGTCTTCATGCTGGAGTACAGTTGGAAATAGCAGAGATTCCTCATCCCTGCTTACATGTGGTTTAGTTTTGATGCTGGAACTGTGTGTAGAAACATTTTTCTTCATATTCTGGTAAACCTAGAATTGGGAAGAGGAAATAAAAGAAGATATCTTCTGTTATTACTTACAGTATTTGGTAAACTGCTTTTCTCCCTGTGAAGCAGGTAGGTACTCGTAAGGTATAGCCCACTTCCTCTTGAGGGACAATCACCCTCATAGCTGCCCATTACTTCCCACTGACTCCAAAGACAATCCAGACAACTGCCTATGTGAGATGGATCTTATCCAACCAAAAAAGCACTGGACCACAAAGGAGTATTTTTTTTCTAGGTACCGTACTTTGAAGTTGCTCTTCAGTTTGCCTCTACGGTTGGCAGCTTCTCCCAGGCTAAGAGCCTGCAGAGAGGCTCAAGGCTGCAAAGGCAGGAGTCGTTCATAGCTCACCACATCCCAAAAGGTTTGCAAGGACACTGCACTGGGAAAGGGTGTCTATCCAAGAGTGGATACCTAGATAGGAATCAGTAGTTTTGAAAGGAGTTGCTTATCCTCCCTGAGGAAGAGATCACAGTCTGGTAAGGATGGAATATGGCTTCCTCAGATCCTGTTTATTATTTTGACCTTTGAGAATGATAAACGGCCTTACATCTGTGAGGACATGGCAGCACATACTTATAGTGGCCCCCTATGAGATCCTTGGACGGTGGCCTGGGCTCAGCTCCCCTCTCATGGCAGTTATCAGCATCACCAAAGCCAACTGCACTGGCTCCTGCACAAGGGAAGTACATTCCCATGGCACATGCTGAAAGATTTCAGCCTTCTGGAGTCCTGGTGCAGGCAGTGGGAGGAAAGAAATCCTCATCAGGGAGGTCAGGATTCCTTCTGATAGCAGAAAAAACTTCCCCAAACTCTTACACAGATCGCTGGGAAATAGCTCCATAACACAATGGCACAATTGAATAGAAACCAGAAGACTATTTCACAGCTACAAAAAAAGTATATTTTTTTTCTTCTTTCTCTATTTACTTACTGCTCCTTCTGCCTCAGCCAGCTGACAGGCGAGAGAGGAAACCAGCCAAGAAAAAGAGGGTCTTTTTCTGGAGTCAAGGGCCCAACAGGACTGCATCACGTGATAACTGCAGGGGCAAAGAGGTGACACAGAGAACATGTTAGCTTCCATGAAGAAAATGTTAGGAAGACAATTCTTGTCTGGATCTGGGGCTGAACCAGCTCCTTGTGGACTCTGTAGTCTTGAGGACAGTTTTCACAGTGGGTCGTTTTGTGGAATTTGACATCAGAAAAATCTTTTTGAAGTTTAAACACCACCTTAGAGATTTTATAGTTTCATCAGGGACCAGTGCAGTGCCTAGTTGCTAACGTCCCTTGCAAACTTACCTGGTCAACTATTCCCTGGTATTTATAAGCCCCACAGCAATCTTTCTTGGGTGAATCTGTCAGATTCACCTGTACCGTTAATGCCATTACAGTCTCTACAATAAGAGGATGAGAATGGTACTGTGCCATAGCTAGGCACCGAGTCCTTAGGTCATCTGTGAAAATGTCTGCCAGAAGAGCTCAGACAACCTAAAGTCCTTCTCTTTCCTCCATGCTGCAGGTCTCATAGTACCCCACCACCTTCTTTTCTCTTGTCCTCTGTTGTCCTCCTCTAGGCAGTCCACCCAGGCACAGTGGCACAGGCTGAAAATCATGTGCCGAGAGCACAGGAATAGCTCCTGCCAACTCTTCCTTAGCAGGGATCTTCCTCTAAGAGGGTCACTAGCTTCCTGGAACTGAATCAAAACCACTGAAGTTCAATTAAAAAAAAAAAAGTTTAGAGAAAGTCACCAAAGATTTAGCTAATGAATACGGTATAACATAGCTTTTGCAAAATGACAAAGAAAAAGAAGTCTGTGATTTGAGAACTAGAAGTTCCTGGGAAAGGGAGGCACAATTAAATACAGATAATAAATTAGTCCTTTTAAACACACACAACCTTTAGTGTTGATCATTTCTGCTTTAGGACAAAACCTACGTGATCAAGCAGCATTTTTCATAGTTAGAGGAAGATCTCACCTTCTGTGATTTTTTTGAGCGAGGTACAGTGTACAATAAATAAAAGGTCATGCAAACAGTGACCTAGTAAATATAAATTCCCATGCTATGCATCACTCAGGAAATACACTTACACATCTTTTGTAGCATAATATGGTCGGTCCATTTTAAATCCACTTTGTATTAATTTGTAGAAGTTTGTATCAACCTGAATACCAGGGTAGGGATTTACACCTGTGGAAAATATTGGAGAATACGTGTTAATCCAGAAGCTGCCAAAACCAAGCAGTACTCTTTTGTTGTATTACAGAACATACCCAAAGAGAATATTTCCCATAGTAATATTCCATAAGACCAGACATCACTCTTCATTGTGTATGTCCTCTCGAATAAGCTTTCAGGAGCCATCCATTTAACTGGTAAACGAGCCTGTACAGAGAGGAGGAAAGAAGAGCAAGTCATGCTGTGACACAGGCTTTCTAGATGTTTCACTGTACTTCTCACCGCTTGAGTAGGATCAATTCCTGTTTGCTATGTGAAAAGCTGGGCCTCTCTTAGTAGCCCCTTTAAATTTCCTTTATAGAAAGAAATAGGCACTTCTAAGGAGCAAATTCACCTCATCCATTTTAGGTGACTATTTAAGGAGGAGATGAACTCAAGCCTTGGAGGAGCCTTCTTCCCTCCTCTGACTTCCAAAGTGAGTAGCTCAGATGAAGATGTCGACCCTGTATTTCTTCAGATAGCCAGAGGACCTGGTGTACCCCACACATACGCTATTGCCCCTACACTATTATTGTCCATAACGGTACACAATTCCCAGCACTTCCATCAATGGATTTCAGTGTGCTGTAGAAATGACATGGGTATCATCTCATTTACAGTGCTATCACTACCTTGATTTGGTTAATCACAAGGGCAGGAAAAAGTGAGATTTCTGCACTGTCTGTACAGATCTCTATAAAGCTAACAAGGAATTTGAAAATGCAAAGTTTCACTTTCTTGTTTTTTTTTTTATCATTCTTATAATGGTATGAAAAATAGAGAGCTCTCAGGAACTTACGTTGCCCCTGACGATGTAGTTGGAGTCGTTCACTACATCTCTGGCAAGGCCAAAGTCACATATTTTGACCACTTTTCCATGAGTCACTAGTATGTTCCGGGCAGCGAGGTCCCTGTGAATGCACTTAGAAGGAAAGGATGGGTTAACGCTCTGCAGCATCTGGTACCAGTAGGAGTTAACTCCCTTGTCTCACACAGAGCTCTCTGAATTGGCACCTCCTTCCACTCAAACAGTTTGGAGAATGAGCAAGCTGGACAGTCCCTGGGTGCTCGCGGGAAAGGGACAGGGCCAAAGCAGGCAGAAGTGTGCAGCCACTTCTTACTCAGGGTCATGTCTAAAACTGCAAGCCAGCCTTTGCTGTAAAGCCCAAGAAAAAGGTATAGTTCAAGCCTACCACTGTGTGGCTCTGTTCTTCAGTCTGCTTTTCATAGACTGACCTATTTTTACCATCTTTTCTGTCTAAACGATTTGCTACCCTTCACCATACCGATTTGGACTCAAGAAACTCCATTCCTTTGGCAACTTGATAAGAGAAGCAAAGAAGGTCTTCAAAAGTGAGCACATTAAAATCCTCTTCTTCATCCATCTGTCTGCTTGCATACTTAACTTTATCTGTAAAAAATAACCAAAAGTATGTTTTCCATGGGCTTCCTCACTCTGATTAATTCTACTGACTGCTGTAAGGATTTTCACGTGCTCCTACCAAGAACAACATTACAAAGACCATCCATCTTCGCTTCCTTTGCTCAGACACAAAATAAAGAGTATATTGAGTATACTCAAATACTATGTACAGCATGACCAGGAATGTAAGCCTGAGGCCTTAAATGTTGTTGAATCCTTCTCCAGCAAAATTTCTTCCAGACTGACAGAAAGTGGTTTCCTGTGTTACTGAGTCTAGTCTAGTTAGACCAATAATATAAATAAACACAATAATATCAGTTAAAATTACTAGAGAGAACAGCAGCTAAGTTCTTACCTTCCTCAGAATACACCGCAATCCCATTTGATCCAGATGCCACATTCATGTTCTGACTTTGTGCGATTTCAAATTCATCCTCTCTGCACAGAGTTGTATTCACACTGTACTTCAGGCGAGTTCCCTTCCTGGAGTGGGTGACACATTTTCAAAGGTTACTCCCAGTGGATCACATAATCTTCTACACATAAACTGTTTTGCAGTGAAAAAACGTGATCAGTTATTGCCATTAAAAATCTGGGCACAGACATGAGTCTTCTCAAAACTGGAAAGAGAAACAAGAGATTGCCTCTCTTTTGCAATTCAGCATGAAGAACACATTAAATCTCAGCTCCTCCCAAGGCATTGCTTATTAAAGCATGTGGAGGTACATTCTCAAGAATTCAATAATTTCCTCAGTTTAGAGCACAGCTGAGAATGCAGCCTAAAAAGAGACAGTAGCTTCATAAAGTATTAAACTGTTGCTGAATACTTTACCTGGAATTTTGGTCCAAATGGATATTGTGGTAAAAGCTGAAGTTGTGCTGCTTAAAAAGATCCGTCAGTGTCCAGTGAAACTTTTCTCTCTTGCTCCTTAAGTAGTTCAGAAGGTCCCCATAGCAACAGTATTCAAATATCAAGTAGATTGGTCCTGAAATAGTTGGAAATGTAAATGATTCCTGCTATCTATAGCACTCTCCCCATTAAAGCTCTAATGATGCCTCATCTTCTCCCAGGACTAATCTGGATTAAACATCCCAAGCGTCTTCCCTTCCTAGGTAAATAACCTGTACTGACGGGCAGGTAACGTCTACTGACTGTAATTACTGACTGTGACGTCCGTTTGGAAAGTCTGAGTAGCTGATTTTTCCCTGTGGTGCATCTCCCAAGGTGGATTGCAAATCCCTATGAAAGCACAAACATCCTTCCCCATACCAATGGCATTGGGGAGGACAGCACAGGCTATAAAGATGCAACGTATTTTCTAAATCATACATGTTTCAAGCAAAAGATGACCGCTGTTAATTATTTTGATGATGTGAATTGACATCCTTTGTCCTACGCTCCTTCATTTATCTGCACTACCTTGATGCTCTGGAAACATCCTTTTTTTTTTCTATGAAGGCCACCTGAACCCAAGTGTGCTTGCTGAGAGGACCTATAGGAGGGAAAGACCTCGCAAGGGGAAGTATCTGAGTGGAGCACTAGTCAGGCCACTTTCTCAAGAAAGGAAAAACACCTCCCATTTCCGACCAGGCAGGCTCGGAGGAAAGCCATGACAAGCCAGCAGGACCAGAGCAACTGGCCCAGGGAGAGCTCAGAGTGGTCACACATCACCCCTGCAAAGCCTTACACTGGCATCGCCACTTCTGGCTCAGAAAGACTGAATATGAATTTGTGGACATTTCTGCCAGAAGCCCCGTGTCAAGCAAGGTAGGGCACACTGTGAAAAGCCTGTAAAGTCTCTCAGAGGATGGACGTGAAGTCTGGAGAGCCATGTAAAAGCTGCTGAACACAGGACTTGGATAAGGCTTGTATCCCTGCCCTACCCTGCCAGACTGAGCAGGTCTCCCCTGCAGTTGTCCTGCTTACACCATTACACTTGCTGAGTCTTCCCGAAGCCAGTGGCATCCTGTATAGTTTCAAATTGGAATCAGCCTTTCACCTGTTGGAGCAAGGCCAGAGGAGGGCCACAAAGATGATCAGAGGGCTGGAGCACCTCTCCTATGAGGACAGGCTGAGAGAGTTGGGGCTGTTCAGCCTGGAGAAGAGAAGGCTCTGGGGAGACCTTATAGCAGCCTTCCAGTACCTAAAGGGGGCCTACAGGAAAGATGGGGAGGGACTCTTTATCAGGGAGTGGAGTGATAGGACTAGGTGTAACAGTTTTAAACTGAAAGAGGGTAGATTTAGATTAGATATTGGGAAGAAATTCTTTACTGTGAGGGTGGTGAGACACTGGAACAGGTTGCCCAGGGGAGTTGTCATGGCCCCATCCCTGGAGGTGTTCAAGACCAGGTTGGATGGGGCTTTGAGCAACCTGGTCTAGGGGGAGGTGTCTCTGCAGGGGGTTGGAACTAGATGATCTTTAAGGTCTCTTCCAACTCTAACCATTCTATGATTCTATGAAATCAGCTAAAACCACCACCAACAATCTATTTCTCTGCTTTCCTCTTATGCCTCAAATGTCTTTGCATGACAATATTGCTGTTGATGCAAACTGGGGAAACACGAGTTAATGGTTATCTTTGGTCTTTCTGACCTAATAAATCTCTGCAGCAGAAAATCTGTCAAGTTTTTCAGTGGCAGCTGTTACAGTTCATGATATGGGCAAGCACTGGGTAAACCCTGCCCTTTCCCCAAGGTGATCTGTTTTTTAGCCTTTCTCAACCCGCACTTGTTCACTGATGGACTGGCCAGAGAGGGAGTTCTTGGGACAGGAATATCCACGTATGTTGCTTCAATTATATCACAAATCACACAATAATTAATTAGCAATTAATCTTAGTCCCTCTTTCCTTAGTTCTTTCTATCTTCAGTTTATTTTTACATTCAGTCCTTTAAAAAGTTGTCTCTTTTTTCATTATTCACTTTGCTCCTCTTTCTTTTTGTGTCCCCTCCACCCCTGCTCTTTTTTCAGTTTATTTTCTTTCCTATCTGGGCTTTAGCCATTTTCCCCTGTCTTTCTCCAACCTCACTGTTTGGTAAGCCACATGATTTAAAATAAAATAAAATAAAATAAAATAAAATAAAATAAAATAAAATAAAATAAAATAAAATAAAATCTTTTATGTGAACAGAATCGTGTGGATACAAAGTACCTTACACCAGATAAGGTTTTCCTTTTTGCTTAATAAACTGGCCCATCTCAATGCCATCACCACTGTCACAGGAAAACTTCCCCTATAGAAGGGCTATTGTATCACTTCATGCAAGGTTGATTAGAACGGACCCATTTCTGTACACACGCATAGCCTTAACTTTGATTTCATTTCATCTTCATCTTATTTTGGGCCATCTGGGCAAAGACAGGATTCAGGGGTGAAAAGGGGAACAGCAGCCTAAGGAACAGGTGATTAATTATGGCTTGGCTGTTTTTAATACTGCTTTCAGTAATCAATTTTTGATACTTCTTTCCTGCTCAGGAGTCCTCTTTAGTCTGAACATTTTAATTGGTACCTTTGCACAAGTTACCTGACACAGTACAAGCTCCCAGTAGGTTCACAATATTTTCATGGCTTCCAATGTGAGTCATCATTTTCAGCTCAGACATTAGAGCATCTTTTTCTGAAGCATCAGGTTTTTCTGTAAAAGTAACACAGACTTGGAAATCTCCAGCAAAGAATTAAAAATGTAAATGGTCGTGATGCCTTGTCACATTTCAAATTAATTGGACTGACAGTACATTTGGAAACATCCTAAAAATTTTTGTACAGTATAAAAAGATTTAGCCAAAGGTGGAAAATAAATGTGTGTGTGTGAGCGTGTATCATTTGAATGCTTGGGAAAGCAGTCATAAAATGTTAATATTTGTCATTCTTAGGCTGGCAAGGAATGACAGCAGCATATTAAGGTGTTCACAAGCACAGAAAAAATGGCAGTCAACCCTGTTGGAGAGAAATGCTAAGAGAAAAAAATGCCTCAACAGCCATATGGCACACAAAGAGTTGTGATCCAACAGCTAAGAGGGCCACCCTGTGTGTCAGTGATAGCTATAGGCTTGGTTTTCAGCAAGCATTTGGTCCTCATCATCTCAGTGAACTGGGGACGTGAACAAAAATGATCAATCAGGATGAACTTCCATGAAGACAACAGCAAAGGAGTGGACCAAGGAAGCGTAAAGCTGATGCACATGTGCAGGTAGGGGATGAAGAGGCGGACAAGGCAGAGCTGGCAGGAAGGGACTGTACGGGCACCCAGGCGAGCAGGGTGCTGGTGCTGCTGCCAACGTGAAGCTCATCCCAATATGTATCAACAGGGTTGTGGCATTCGGGCCCCAGTGAGGCAGCCCTCCTCCTCCGCCTGCTGCCAGGGAGGCTCACCTCTGGACCCTGCTTTTATGAGGGGTCAAGATAGTTTGGAGAGAGGCCAGAACAAAGCAGCAAGGAGGATTAGAGGTTTAAGAAGTCTGACCCATAAGGAGGGATGGAAAGAAATTGCTTTGTGTCATCAAGAAGAAAAGACCACAGGAAGGTGTGCTGGAAGTTTTACAAATAAGCGAACTCAGATGCAGGAGGCGAAGGCAGTACAACAGTTGGACAGCACTACAAGGAAAGGGGATCTCACTCCGAAGCCCGCAGAGTCATCAACGTGACCAGCAGGTTAATCCGCACTACGAATTTACATTCGTCCTCTTTAGAGCAGAGCAGCTCCGTCCTTCCTCACACAATGCAGATTTGTGGTGTGTAGGACAAAAAGCAGGAAGAAGGCACTTCAGCAGTACCTTTCCAAATGGAAACAGGATTTTGAAAACATTCTGAACGGATTTTGAAACCAAGCATTTGTGAGGTGTAACTGCTACAAGTCTGTATATAAAGGGGTTTCCAACACCGCTTCTGCTTTGGAGCTGCTAGAACACATCACTGCTTGTGAAAGGCACCCAGAGTTTACCATACCTTTTAGCATTTTGACTGCGACCTGGACTGAATCTCCTGCATTGCTAATTCCATAAGCTGTCGCATTCACCACTTTCCCAAAAGCCCCAGAACCGAGGACCTGTCCTACAAGACACAATATGCCAATATTATTTGCAGCTGCTACACCGCAGGCTACTGCTCCAGCATGGCGGGTTGCCTTGTGGACTGCTCACCAAATTCCAGATTTTCCCTAGGAAATTCCCATTTGAGATCATATTCAAATTCTCTGAAGTCGATGTAGATGTATTCGTTATCTGATGGGCCTATCATCTGAATCATCTGCAACTGGCTTTCATACCTAAATTGCTTTGGAAGGAAAAAAAATGTGGAATAAGTCTTAGAGAAGAAGAAACAGCCTGGTAGAAACAAAAGAAGAAAGGGCGGGTATTTATGTTTGCTTTTACCTTTTTGTATTTAAGATAAATGAACACAAACAAAAAAGCGATCAATAGGAGGAAAAATCCAACAGAGACATAGAATGCAGCATTGTCCCGGGGGGAAGAAACAGCTCCTGCAACGTTAAGAGATACATATTACTACCCAGTGAATCAGAGCTCATGTGTACAGCTAAAGGTGCAAGGATGGCTTGGTCAGTTCTGCCAGTTTGCAGTCCTCTCATGCCTGAGCTTCCTCTGCACGGGGAATGACATGAAGCCACACGCAAGGCAAGGAGCTGGGCAGGAGGCTTTAAGTGCTGGGTAATCCTGACGTCTGTTTTCATTCAAAAGAAATGCTACACCAATTCATAAATCTAAGTGCACGGAGTTGTTGGTGTGATCCATGGATTGGACACTGTGAACACAAACAGGAATAAACAATTCCTCTTCTCGTCATGTTTCCCTTCCCTCCCTATGCCTTCCCCAAGCAATGTACCTCAGATACTGAATCACCAGTTATCAATGGATGGACCATAGAGAACCTGCTTGGAGCATTGCTCTGCTGCTTCCCAGACAGGTACTGTCCCTTGAGTGGTCTGCTGGCTTGGGATGAGGAGATGAGTCATGCTCTTGCTTGGGATGAGGAGAGCTCCCATGGGATTTTGGGGCAGCGCCACAGTGACCTCCAGGAGAGGAACAAAAGCCAACACCTGCCACCAGCTACCCAAGAGGCTTCAGCTCTTCCCAAAGCAGATGCCTCCAGGTTTCAGGTAGGGATCACTACGATGAAATAAAAAAGCAGACCCCAACATTGCCATGGCTCCATCCTGAACTTCCTATTTGTGTGAAATTTCTGTTCATTTTATGAGGAAAGCCACTGCTTTGGGACAAGAGAAAAGAGACATGTGTCTCCCATTCACCCACCGTATCCCACACTGTATACACACAGCACTTGCGTTTGACTTGCAATACCACTGCACGGTCAGCCATTTAGCCAGATAAAAAATACTCTAAGTTCTACCATGCCAGCTTTGATTGAGAAAACCTGTGCTAAAGCACTGGTTTATGGTACCTGACAGGTTAATGAAATTCTTGTTGCAGGCTGAACCGACAGAATTGTTTGCGCAGCACTCAATGGAGAAGGTTGTTGCTGTCTCCTTTACATCTAGAGTACTGCTTGAAATCCATGACCCCAGGGATCTCCTCTCTGGCAAGAAGCTGTGAATCCCCTCAGTGATTTCTTCTGTACAGCTGAAAAAGAAAGCAGACCAGTTTTGATTTTTGGCTCATGGTGGCATTTTCCAAGGGAGAAGGTGGGATATTTCAAAACATGTCTTACATCTGTGTTGGAAGGGAGGGAGGGATAGATGGGCTGCTTTTTTATTTGTCGCTGTTAGTGAGGCGTCAGAGCAGTTGCCAGTCTAATTTTTTGGTGATGGACACAGCAGGGCCAGCGGGGGGTGAACTGGTCTCCCTACCTCCTACACTGGGCTCACTCTCACGCTCCACCACTGCCCTGGCAGGACACCTGCACCCCTTGACCTTCAGGACCTCCACCAATTTCACAGCTGACATGACCCCTACTACCACATCTATTCCCACTGGTTTCACCTTTACTTCAAACACTCAAACCACTGAGTAGCTCCAAATGAGCTACCGCTAAAACAATAAATACAAAATGAACCCACAGTAAAAGTTCTAACTCCTTTCCCTGAAGATATGTGATTTCAACCACGAAGTTTCTCTCACTCAAGATGGAGAGCATCCACCCTGTATTAATGACTTATTTAAGGCCTGATATGTGGAAAGAGGCAACATTATACTCGAGGGAAAGGAAGCCCACACAGATAATTTTGACTTTTAGCTTTTCTATCATTCATCAACTTACTGTGTAATTTGCTGTCCACATAAATAAATGAGGAGATAAGTAAATAAATAAAATCTGTTCAGCTCCACACATGTGGCTTCTACAGGTGGAAGTTCCCAAGAAAAGAAATGTCACAGCTTTTCTTTCCAGAAAGCTGTTTTAAGGAGTATTTTAAACTCACTAGCTGGCTGTTTTCTTTCCTCTTCCATTTCTGCACAAACTGATTGATGTTAGGAAGCCTTTCCAGAGACACAGATGAGAAAATGGTTCTAGAATTTTTATATGTAGCTAAAATACTTAGAGTTTTATCCACAATCTTCCAAAAGATAATCTGACCCAGTACTCTTCTGCACTGTGGGATTATTAGTTTTTTGGCACATCTAAAATAAAAAAAAACTGCAGAGTTCATAAAACAGCTCAAAGCTGTTTCAGCATCTCTTGAAATATTAGGGCCTGACTCACTGTCCTAAATAAATAGAGGAAATGGAAACAATCTCACTAACTTTACTGGAAACACTCTCACTGACTTTACTGGCTTTGGTTACAGGTCACCATAACAGCCGTATTAACCAAAGCTTAACCAATGAATCAATCATAATTAATATTAACCACTGTATTCCCTGAATGCCCTCAAAGTTTGGCAGGCCAAGAGAAAAACTTAGATTGGACTTGGTAACTACCTAACTGTTGATATAAACCCAGTGGGGTTTGTTTCAGTGTAAAGAGCCTGAGATACAGATCTTTATAAAATTCATTTGATGCCAAATTTTGAAAAAATTGAAAAATTTCACTAGTTTTGGTGATCTGGTTCCCTTGGAGTGGGCCACCATGTCCCCCTGTACAAATGGTCGAGAGCGCATTTTACATTTAGTTTCTTACAGGCCCACCTTCATTTAACCAAGGATAGCTCAGATATGGTCTTTGCGATGAATCAAAAAGAGGGAAAATTATTTACTTGGATGAGTTCAGTTCAGGACAGTTCCTCCAAACCCAGGATGCGGCAGGGTAACTGTCAGCAACGCAGGAGATCTGCTTGGACCACACCTGCATCGTTACTTCAGGCTTTCCTGGAACAAGATAACACAAGATAATTTCTGTCAGCACCTCAGTGACCAAAACCTTTACGTTTATGTGCCAACGCTACATCTGCCGAGACCAAGATCTGCTTCTGTGTTTTCAAAATAGCCCACCCGCGTGCCACGGTGAATGCTGGGTGCAGCCCTCAGTCCTCCTCCTTCCTCCGGCCCCGTGCCTCGGTTCTGCGGGATGGCAGCGTGGGCAAGGCAAGGAGACCAGCCACTTCTCTGTACGGGCACAGCCAGACCGAAGCAGTGGCAGAGCCAAAATTAGGAGTCTTGACTTCTGCTTTTCTGGCTCGGAGCAAGCAGTCGGCCCCAGGACTCCCCTGACACCACAGTTCTGGGTGTCCAGCCCACACAAAATGTGCAGAGAGGATCCCTGTATAAATAATAGATAATAAATAATGATCCATAACGTACAGCAAGGGTGAGATGCTACGGTCACACAGTAAAACTGAGATAACCGAGAGCACCAGGCAAGACCGTGCCTGTGTGAACTGTGGGCAGGGGTGTGGGAGGCAGTGCAGCCCTAACGTATGTGTCACACCCCAAAGGGTCTCCAGACTAACTGCATTAACTCATAAATGCCATTATGAAAAAAAAAAAAGGCATAAAAATGCCATGGAAAGCTAACACCTAATGAGGATACGTGTTTCCTCTCACTGTGTATCTCATGCGGTCTCTACAGCAGTCACGTATATTCGGGCTCCGTAGAGTTAGAATACGGTCACTGTATTCCACAGAGCTCCTAGGCTTTGTGGTTTTCTTAAGAAGTATTAATTTTCTCAGTATATGACTAATTTCTCATATTCTGTCCTCTCTGTTTACGGCACACTAAAGGGAAGAGAAAAGAATTAATAACTTCCTGCTCCTTCCTCTGTTCTCCATCCCTGACCAACACAAGAAACACGACCCACAAGCTGCCGGCATCTTTCTCCGACCCAGTGCCTGGATTTCAGCAGTGCAGCGCAGTGTGAAGAGCATCACATTTTTGCCTTGTGCTCCTCCATTTTTAACAATAAATCTGTGTAAATGAAATAGGGAATACCAAGGGAAAAGCAACATATTAGCTCCGTTTATATCAGTGGCAAAATGCCAGACTTTGCCAAACCTTCCCAGGGATAGTTTTCTCACTTACTTCTCACGTACAGAGTGAATTTTTTTGTCATGACCGTATCATCATTTTCAGCATAAAATACATATATCCCAGACTGGTGCTGATGGTTGCAGAACTTTGACGAAATGCTGTGGAGCAAAGAAAAAACAGGAAAAGGACAAAAGACTGACTTGAAAAAGATTTAAAATGTAGTCAAGACTCATATATATGACTGAAACAATTCAGCATCTTCTATTGAGGAACCCAGACTAAATTCTTTTTCATTAGAGAATACGAACCCCAGAATGTAACTGTTTTGATAAGAGGTTATTTTTTTCCTGCAGTATTGATTTCATTCTGCCATTTTCCTCATAATTCTTGCAGTGCATCTGGGCTGTCAGGCTGTGATTTTGTTACCGGTCCATTGGAAGACAAGGTATATAACACATCTGGCACAGATGCTAAGACCTACAAAGGATCAAACTCTCTACACTCCAAAGGGTTTTGATGGGAGTTTCTAGCTGATACGATAAACAGTATTAGGAAATAACAATGACAGCTAGGATCATACGAGATAAACCTCTCCAAATGGAAAGATCTGACAGAGACTCAGAAATGAATTAATCATCAGAAGTTCATTATCAATGAGACAAAGCACCAACCATCAAGATATTTCTGTAGGAGGAAGGCCAGCCTTCTACTAACCCCTATGGTGGTGGCAGCAAACCGAGACCCAAACCATGCTGGAAATGGCTTGTGATAATGCAAACGGTGAGAGAGGGCTCTAGCAAGTCTCAGGGAAGAAGATAATGCAGGACTGCAGAGACTTACAGATTCCTGCACGACTGACCTGTTGAACCACTGGTTTATGGGACATGGGATGAGGTAGGGAGATGGGAATATATAATCTTACAGAGACGGCATCCTATTTCTGTCATTTTGACCAGGTTATTGATGTCAGGATGGCTGTCATTTAAATGGCAGATATAGCAACTCACCAATGCTGGAAGAGCATTTAAGAAAATCCCTTCTTAGGTTTAGTTGCTGGCATTTTGGGGGCAGATGATTTAGCAGAGTGCTCAAGGAAAACTGGGTGGGAGGGCCCCAACTCAACTTTAGTGGTAAAGGCAAGCAGGCACATCAGGGAGTTTGAAGCAGACAGAAAAACATCAGCATATACCAGTAATTTGCAAAGGAAGAGAAAACAGTAATGAGCTTGGAACAAGAAATCTAGATAACTAAAATCAGGCTGTTTCTCATTAAGCAAGATTCTAAGATACGAAGATACTAAGAGCAAGATACTATGAACTAAGACACCAAGTATCACCTTGCAGTTCTAAAGCAAGAAAACTCACAGTGAAGCCACTGGCAATTTTGCCTTCTGACTAAGGCAACACCTCCTTAAAGTTATTGAGCTTTGAATGTCTTAATCTGAAATGGCCTTAAAGATGTCCCTGAACTCAGGGATAAAATCAGACCACTTTTAAGCTACCTCAAAATGGATACTGAAGGCAGGAGAAACCACAAATCATTTGTTGCTTTTGAAATCCCAGGTCTGAAGGATTAAATCCTAATGAAATAATGAGAAAATAATTAAATAAGAGTGTCTTCGATACCTGAAAATAGAAGGGGATGTGAGATAAATATCAATTTAACAGAGGCCATTCTGTGTATGAAAATTCATTTGCTCTTAGGAGGGAAGTGAAAATGAGCAGTGTGCTAAAACAGAGAGATAACAAAAGCAAATAAAAAATGGAAATTCTGAAGGAATCTCTGAAACCAAGTAAGGGCACTGACAGGAGAGATGAATCCTTGGGACTTGAAATTAAAATATAAAGAAGGGGACAGAGTTAATTAATAAAATTTAATATGATCTACAATCAGGAGGAACAATTTGATAAGGAAATGGCAGAAAAAATATAGAAAAACAGGAAATGAAAAAGGATATGAAAGGAATAAAGTAGAAGTGTTGGGAGAAGGGATTACAAAGAAGTCAACAGAAATATGCAAAGTTAGACTCACAATACGTTAAGGTATGTGATGACCTTTTTTGTTTTGTTTTGCTTTGAGAAACCTTCTGCTTTAAGATCGCATTGAAATCTGCAGTGCTACAGCTTGTAAGCAGAATCTCCTGACCTCCCTACCCCTTGCTGCTTCTGGGGACTTCAAACTGAATGAAATATCTACCCCTACCCTTTTTCCTCAGGTGGGACGAGTTTATCCAATGCTACTATTCAACCAAAGCTGGATAGCTGTGGGGAATGCTTGTACAGAAGGTGGTACTTGTCAGATGAATTAATCACCAAATTCAGGTATTTTCCCCTCAACTGTATTTTTCCATATAATATATAGAATGATACGTAAATGCAAGGTATAACTACCAAAAATGAAAATTAAAAAAAATATTTAATCAACAGCATAGTTATATGAATCAATGAGTTATCTGCTGAAGCGGCCTCCAGGCCAAGCTCCAGTGATGCTTGGGGTGGTGAGGCAGCCGCGGCCACGGCCGTGGCCAGTGCAGGGCTGGTTGAGGCTGAGCCAGCCCAGGATGCGCTGCTCCATGGACACGGGCTGGACTTTCCTGCGTCCGGCAGGTGGTGATCGGCACTCAGCAACCGCCACTTTTGGCTGCAAAGGCTGTCTGAAGTGACTCATAAATCCCAGGCCACCAGCAGCTGTACCTTACCAATTACTGAGCGTTACCTAAGCTATTCCAAGAGTTCTCAAAATTGTTGTTGTTGGCCCAGTCTGTAGCAGCTTCTTCTTATCTGGATTGAATTTACACCAGCTGTCAATCATCCAAGCAAAACTGACTCCTACTCTTACAAGCAGTGAGAAGAGGTCCATATCAGCTGCAAAGCAAATCAACTCGGCATTATCAGCTGGAGGGAGGTACCTATCGGACAAGGATGAGCAAATGCTCATGGGCGTCCCCTGAGACCTCATTTCCAAAATCAGTCTTGACCACAAAGAACAGATCTGCCTAGCCCATGTCAGGCATTGCAGATTAGTCACCAACACCCACCCAAGGCTATCAAAGTTTGCTGACAGCCCTCCCTTTATCAGCAGGGACAGAGTTCCTGTGGCCATTGCCAGGAGATGACAATTTACTAATCTGAACTGAGCTGTCTCTGAACCTCGTGAAGGTCTGACTCCAATATACCATCTGATGCAGATGAAAAGGCCAGTCCGTTGCAAAGGTGGCTCAACACGCTAGCAGATAAAATCGAGTGTACCAAAATACTAAGGAAAGAAATAATAAAAACTGTAATCAAGGCTGTGACACAGTTTTATGCAGATGCTAAAAAAGTTTTTAAGAATAGAAAAAATCAGTGCAGCTGCATTAACTCCTGCCTAGGTCCTGCTTGGTTTTAAAGCTAAAACTTGAAAAGAGCCCCTTGGCTTTATTTTCATTGAGGTGAATAAGAGCTGTTACCTTGAAAGCCATGGGACTACTCTGAAAGAAACTCTGAAGGAAATTAGATAATGTTATCAAGAAATTAGAAAGCCTAGGGAATGGAGAAAACATTAGCCTTAAACAGGATTCATGCCAGAAGTTCATTGTAGGAAATAACAGAAAAGGTAGATAACTAACAGGTTTATTCAAAACATGTTTTGCAGCAGTGGAAGAATACATGACCTGGGTAATGAGCAGAACGGTATGTTTCTGCGGCGCAGGCAGAGCCGAACAGATCTATCGGCAGCCTGGGAAACTACGGAGCCCTGGACTTGATTCGAGCAGTTTGAAAGACACTGGGAACATCATCAAGAACAGGATGACAAAAGGGGAACATGTAGAACTTGTGATCCGGTATGAAAACTGCAACAGATCTGTAACTGAGAAATTATGTCAGAGAGAAAGGGAATGGCAAAATGCGTATAAACTAAAAGGTTGCTAGACGCATAACTTAGCAAAGGTTTGTTTATAATGTGGAGAATAAATTGATTCTAGAAGTTATCTACATGAACTGCTGTTGAAAGCCAAAATAATGTTTGGGTGCCTTTTGTTCACATGGCTTCATCATGTGCCCCATCCACACTTTAAAAACACAAAGAGAGTACAAAACATGGGCAGTAAGCAGTCTGAGCAAGATATAAAGAGGAAACATTATTATTATATCAAATTATTCCAAAATATTCAAGTACCTGCGTCCATCCATACTGTAACTTTCTTTACATGGAAAGGTTTTTTGGGAAAAAAGCCACATGCATCTAACTGGTGGATAGGCTGTAAAGTTAACTTCAAAGCAAAACTCTTCCTCACCAATTTCAAAATCTTCTTTAGAGTTGGTTATATTTATAAATCCCTTTTCTGGAGGAAAAAACAAAGAAGAAAATATTGATATAATATTACAAAGGCTGGAATGCTTAATGAAGAAATTTTGACATCTGTATGTTTTTCATTTTGGTTATTGCAAGCAAAAAAAAGCACCATGTTACATCACAAAAGGCATCCTGTTAATCAAAATAAGATAACGCTTCAAAATAGTAGTGAAATGATGTCACTGTGTTCAGCTGCAAACGATCTGAGCCTGCTGAAGTTGCTTATTGGCCAGATCAGAGCTCTTCCAAAATGGTCCAACATTTCCCCCCATCTGTCCTACAGAGCCACAGGGCCAACAAAGTCATTCTTTATTTGGTTTGTTTTAGGTGTGTGTTCCACATGTTAACAGCTGCATCTTCTGGCTTTCCTGTAGCAGGGAACAAAACCAGGTGGCACCACCAGCATAACCAGATGCTGATAGTAGTTGTTTCTCCTTCCTTGAAATGAGCTGAAGATTTTGCAAATGAGTCTTGTAGCTGCTCCTTTATTTCTCCATCTAAATTAGACATACTTGATGCAAGACAACAGCAACATGAAAAAGTGTTTTGAAGATGTGTGTGAACCATGAGCTGCTGGTACTTGCCCTGATAGGGTGGGATTAGTTTCACTTAATGGAGCTGTCTGAAGTTCAGTGACCACCTAAGCTACTTGCTTGGACCTCTGATAAACTCAGTGGAATGAGACAAGCATGTCCAGATGTATCCCATCCTAATATAGAAGATAACAAAGACGTACTGCTTCTGGAAATATTTGTTTCTTGACACTGACTGCTGAAGGAAACAAAGTCATTGCTGGGACTAGAAGTCTCATGAAGTGAAATGAATCCCACCCAAGGAGACTGAACAGCAGACACATGTGGGAGGAAGCTGTCCCACAGGCATCAGTGGGGCTGGGATCAGCTCTGTAAAAATCAACAGAATCACATATATTGCAAGAGATCCCTAGAGATGTCTAGTCCACCTCCTGCTCAGAGCAGGACCAACTAGATGAGGTTGCTCAGAACCATGTCCAGTTGAGTTTGGGTATCTCCAAGGAATTAGACTCTGCAACCTCTGGGAAACTTGTGCCAGTGTTTAATCAGCCACATGGTGAAAAACTGCACTGTAGAAATATTGCTGGACTGGGTTTTTCCTTTTGAGTGTTCTTCTGGTTGTAACCCTATATTCTGCTTGGCATGTTTTATCTCTGTCTAGCTTACTGGTTTAAAAAATACTATCTGGAAACTCCCACATAAACCACAAAAATTTCAGTATTTTAAAACAAGAAGCAATTCCTTTCGTGACTGTTCTCTTAGTTTTTTATATTAAAGGCTTATTGGTTTTATAAACTGGACCTTTATATTTTGAATGATCTTTTGGAACTCATTCTTTCAGGCAGAAGGTCACCTCTGTATGTACTGTTAACAACACCACCAGCCAAGGGTAAAGGCTTTCTCCAGAGCACATACAAGGACCTTGGAGCCAGGTATGCCATTTCTCTGGAAAGTAACTCAGAAAAAGTGTCTTTCTTGAAGGAGAAAGAAAATGCACATTATTGCTCGACTTATCTTTTTTTTGGCAGATTTAAATGTATTATTATTCAGTGATGACAGAGAGGTGAGATGAAATTCTTGAGACTGTAATCAGAGCTTTCAAATCTCTGTATTTATCGTATTTGTTTATCTGTTGCTTTAAACCTAACGTGTGTTGCAAAATAGCATCAAGATTGCGTAGTGTTAAAAATTCTTTATTCGACACTGGTAGAAATTGAGCATAAGAACTGCAGAAACAAAGAGTCTTGCAGCTGCAGCTGTTGGCACGATCTCTGTTGTCTTTTAAAGTGGCCCAAGCACCCTGCCTGACCTGCCCAGCCACACGGGATGGGATAAATTCATGAAGTGTCAATTAGCAAAGAGCAAACCAGAGCTGTCTGGCTGCAAGGCGTTATTAGAGATTAGAAATCGACCCATCAATGTAGTTATGCTGGCCAGAGTCCCCAGGCAATGCAGTACGTGCCGACCAAATCAGTTTTCTCTTGGTCAAGTTACATCACACCCATTCCCAGTGTAGCTGTGGGTGCTGACTCACGCTCAGGGATGGTTTAGAGGTAGGACATTGCTCATTTCAGAAACTGCTACCCCATGACACAGACAGCTGAGTGAAATCTGTATCTATTCCACCCTCGACATTGAAGCTGGGATGGTAGCACAAATTCACACCAACAATGGTTGTCATTAGCACATTGGGCTAAAGGCTGGGGTGGGTCAGAAGCACAGGATGTCCCCGTATAACCGTGGAGAGAGCAGCACGGCTGTTAGCTAGGTATGACAACATCCCCCCACTTTAATCCACCGTGTAAGTCAACAAAGAGATTTTTTCGTCAGCAAAGCCAATGCGCCCTCAGAAGTTTTGTTGGCATAAGGAGTATTAAGGAAGGTACAGATAATCATTGTAGCTCGGTGTACCCCAGTCAAAAAGACCCTGCTCTCAGAGATACAGCCTTCCAGGGACAGTGACCCAAATATCCCCTGCTAATCACATACTCACACCTGATAATTTATGGATCCAAGAAGCCACTATTTCTGAACTGGGCACCAATACTGAGAAAGAAGAGGATCTTGCTCTACCTTTACACTACCCTCTCATCCCTACAGTCCTGTTTACTAAGAAGATGTGTGTAGAAAAAAAGCCCAGGCGTCATACTTAGTTATTGTAAATGATGACAGAACTTTCTGTTCAGTGGTAGGCAGAAGCTGAAAAGAGGATATTGCACTGGAAAAGTCATTTCTGAACAGACTGGGGTAAGTATTCTCACTTCCTACCATTCCTAGCTTAGGTGTTGTCAACTCAGAGAGCAAGTACATCTAAGGTCAAACGCGCGATGAGTGCTTCAGAGAGCCTTGTTCTCAGGGCTACGGACTCCAACTCCAGGCACACTAGTCAGAAAACAACTCCCAGTGCCTACTCCAGCAGCACGGTCCTAACTACAGCTTTCCTTTTTACGTCTTATTTCCAGACTTATGCCAATTTGTATATTATCTCTGTCTGAGAAACAAGGTTTGCAGTTGAAGCTGTTCTGGACTAACTCCAACACCACTGGCTTTTGCATCAACATGTTGCTTAAATAGAATGAGTTTTCCTTTGGTTTGCTTTCACTTTTTTACATTTTCAGACCTTGTGTAGCTTGCTGTTAGGAGGATGGTTCCCTTCAGTGCCTGGAAAGCAGGAGACACGCAGAACAAACAATAACGCTGGAGCAGTTGTGTCTCTAGTTTTGGATTTTCCTTCAGATCCATCACAGCTGCAGCAGCGCTTCTGCAGGGCAGTGTGCCAGCTCTGTCAGCATCATCTCTCTGGGCTTACATTCTCCATCAACACAGAAGTTTTCATTTCTTTTCTGCTACCGGTTCCACAGCTTTTGGAGCTAAAATTCTTCCCTAGATTTACTTTCCCGTAAAAAATTCGGCAAACTCGAATGGCCGCTTATCAGTCACTCCCCTGCCAGAAGAGGAAACGGTTGTTTCTCGTTTGTTCTGGGTTTTGAGTGGGAGAGCCCCCCACCAAGAACCTCCCAACTGTTCGATTCCTTCCTGGCAGACCCAGGTCAGGCCTGGTACAGATTTTCTATCTGCTTATTTCTACACAACAGCACCAAGCACCTGAAGGGATCATACGAAACAGCAGAGCAGAGGCTACAAGAACCTGTCTTACCTCCCCACCGCTGAAAATGCAGCAAAGGTGGGGTGGAGGTGCCGTACGCGAGTGAAGAGAGATGGAGTGGGAGCAAGTGGTGAGGAGGTGGCTGAGGCCACGGCTGCAGCTTTTCAAAACCACTACTGGAGTCACAGCAGGACGTTTCTGTCTCACATTAGTTGACACTAGTCACTGGTCGTTCCAGACCAGGTAGACATGTAGTCACGTAGACCAGACCTCTAAACAGTGCCATTTCATTTCACTTCTAAAAGCACTGTCTTTTAATGGGAATTAATAGAAAAGCAATATAAGACAAGGTTGATTATCTTCCAATACTGGAATGACTCAGTTCAGATTAATCTCGTGGCTTTCCTGGACTGCCAGTAACTGCAGACTTTTTCCTTAGAAAAGGAAGTATGGACATATGCTACATCCCTGCAAGCAAAGAACCGTTGCATGGAAAATAAAGCAAATCAACCAACAGAGGGATAAGATTAACACGAGGTGGGGGGTGGGGGTGTTTGGACTTACCTAAAACTGTAACCAAAGCAGTTTGATTCGGATGAACTGTAGAAGAACAGGTATAATGTCCACTATCTCTTCTTCCTGCCGCTGAAGCAAATGCATACTGGATCCGAATTGCTGAGCGATCTGTTTGATATTCTAATCCTTCAAATTGGCGGTCCTGCTTTGCAATAGAGATTCCCATTTAATCAGTTGTTAGAGCCCAATATTACCTATTTTAAAATATGCCCTGTCTTCTTACCTGTTCAACTTCTTTGTTTTCAAAAGATAATTTTATTCCAAATTTATAACTACGGTAAACAGCTCTGCATCTGATCAGCAATGGTTCTCCAACTTTAAGAAGTAATTCAGGTAAAGGTGCCACTTGTCTTTCATTTAAATCTACAAAATCAAAACATAGTCACTGAAACGATCATCACTTCGCCTGGACAAATGCTCAATTAGATCAACATTTTTTCTGCTAATGCTGTATAGGCATCCATTATTACATTGTAATGCTAATTAGAATTTGGGAAAATTACTCCTTAACCATGAAATTTGATGGACTTAGATGTCTCAAACCAAATTTTGTGATCATTTACAAGACATCTAAAAGGCACTGTTCAGCAAAGAGATTAGCTCAGGTCAGGTTTATTTAAAAAAACAGACAAACCTGAATGTATATATTAATTATATACATATATAAATCTATAATTATTTATAGATTTATACATTTAAGAACACTTTGAAGAGCATTTCACTGCAACACAGTCCTAAAAGCATGCAGAAGAAGATTAGAGATGTTTAGAAAATGTAGAAGGGCGAGACATTTTTTACAGAGACCACAAATAGCTATTAGAATCTAGGGCTTAAACGTGAGACAGAGTAATCATATTCACTGTTAGGCTTGTTCCAGTGATTACAAACAGGTAGCTTAGCCCAGAAAGCATACTCAGATGAGTAGTGCAACTAACTTCAGTGGCAGGATCCAGCTCGTGTGGAAGTAAACCTTAGAGGAACATTACCTATTGTAAAGAGGCTGGTGCATTCTCTGCCCAGGTCATTAACTGCACAGCACCATATATAAGTTTGAAATAATTCATGTTGTACCTTCCGTATGCCACCTCTTTCCCCAGTTTCTTCATGCATTTTATCAGGGCAACTGCAATTACAAGCACAATTATTCATTGACTCATTTCGTTAACCTCAAGCAAATAAATCTGATAAATCTCCAAGCCGTGAGAATATGCAAACAATAGTGGGAAAACTGGATCTTACACAGTTGAATAAAAAGGAACTAGGAAAGGTGAAGATAAGAAAATAAAAATGTCACAGCCTAGGCAGAAATATGAGCTAAAATAACCTGAATATGCTCAAACTGGCTCATAGACAGGTAATGCTGTAAATAAAATCTGGATGAGAGTGAAATCACAGAGGTTGAGCTTTCACACCACATCTCTGAATTCCTGGTGGTGGGAGCTGCTGCAAATCCAGTGGCCGTTATGAGACCCAGATCCCAAAGTGCCATGCTGCAGGGAAAGGTGTGATCCCCACTGTTAATAGAATCAACTTTATATATTAATAGAATGGAAAAAAAATCATTTAGCTTGGAAAATTAAGAACCCTTGCAACATCTTCCTAGCTCTAATGCACTCACATTTCCAAAAAACGTGAAAAACTAGAGGGAAATAAGATACCTTTGATTTGCTCTGGTGACATCAAAATACTAGAATCTGGAATAACTTTTTTCAAGCCAAGAGCTGAAACTTTCCAGAAGAGCACAATAGCCAAAATTGCTAAGAAAAATGTGTTGCAGCACTCCAAAAGTGTATCATGCAGACACAGGTTTTCAACCAGCACGTGGGTGTGCAACCTGGCAGTGCCTGTCTCCAAAAATTCTGACCCAAAAGCTCTTCAGTTGTCATAGAATCATAGAATGGTCAGAGTTGGAAGGGACTTTGAATATCACTTAGTTCCACCCCCCCTGCCATGGGCAGGGACACCTCCCACTTAGACCAGGTTGCTCAAAGCCCCATCCAACCTGGTCTTGAACACCTCCAGGGATGCGGCCATGACAACTCCCCTGGGCAACCTGTTCCAGTGTCTCACCACCCTCACAGTAAAGAATTTCCTCCCAATATCTAATCTAAATCTACCCTCTTTCAGTTTAAAACTGTTACCCCTAGTCCTATCACTACACTCCCTGATAAAGAGCCCCTCCCCATTTTTCCTGCAGAGCCCCGTTAAGTACTGGAAGGCTGCTGGAAGACAGTAAACATTCACTCTAGAGATTCAACATACGTATAAACATACACCATACCTCTTTTCAGGTGTTTTGCAAAACATCCACTCCACAGAGGGCTGAGGGTAGCCCTCAGATATGCACTCAATAGCATCCGATTTTTCCCTTTTCCTGAAATAGGGTTTGCCTGGTTTCTCTGTCAAAAATCATGCAAATATTTAGGAACACTGAAATCGTTTTGAAACAGTGTTTTGCTCATTTCATAGCCCATGAAGTTACAGAGCTGTAAGTTATTTCAGGAGGTTTCAACACTGAGGGAATAGAACGTGATTCTGCCCTAGGGATATTGTGGGTTGGTCTCAAGAACTTTTCAGCCTTGATTGCTAAATGCACAGCTTCCCCGTATCAAAGGCCTGCCTCTATACGCCGGAGGATAATCCTGAGACTGATACTGAAAGGTGCTAATTTGCCGTGGTTGCTATTCATTTCACTGGGCAGGAGCACAGACACCTTGCAAAATCACATCCCAAGCCTGTGGCCTTTGGTGGGGTATCTGTTGGGACTACAAAGTCTCTACACAAAACGGGATCGTTGGATGTTACTCAGTCAGATCAGATAGACGATGGAAAAACAATGGGTGATAATGACTTCTGATAACCAGCTGACTTCTCTATCCTATATCTGTAATCCGGGAGGAAAAGGTTCCTAGACAACTCTCAGTCCCCTGAAACCAGTCAGATCCAGACTTGGACAGAGCACAAAAATTTAGTCCGTTAAAACTGCTAAGGATTTGACTCAAAATGAAAAGCACTGAGTACGGTTTTAGGTCACCTCACAATGAAATCACAGCTTCCACAAAGAGGGGCATTTTCTTTAGAGTCACACTGCCACTGCCTGCAAGGTGACATGGTAAGGTGAAACTAATACTTCTGGCTTTTTAATTTCTTTCTTCATTTATCTCTTACAAGCTGGGCCTAGAGGGTTTTTTTCACCTATAGAGATTCACATCTCAGTCGAAGGGTTCAATTCTAGCCCGGAGGATTTTATGAGAGATGTAATTATGATATTAGATTCGCAGGAGCAAAGAGAAGGCAATCTAAGCAACTGATATGGAAAAGATCTTTATCGAGACTCTTTCGAACTACTCTTGCTTGCACATGTAATAACATTTTTTACCTCTAAAGCCTAATTGATATAGTAGAGATGGTAATTTTTAATTAAAGATTTAATACCCTGTCCCCTCAATGAAGCTGTTAAAATTATAATCGAGATATGCAATAGGCCTTCAAATAAACCAAGGATAGACTGGAGGTGACATTTCTCGCTCTAAGAGAGAAAAAAAATCAAACAGAAGAAATACTTCAAAAACAAATAAAGAAGAAATAAAAAATGTTGATTAGTCACAGTTTACTAAAAACAAGGCAAGTAATGATGTGTGTTATTAAGCCTGTTTCTAGAAGGGTTTGATGATAACTTTGCCAACTTTGCCAGTCTTAGCTGTTTGGATTGATG
Organism: Vanellus vanellus; assembly: GCF_965231255.1. Lineage (NCBI taxonomy): Eukaryota > Metazoa > Chordata > Aves > Charadriiformes > Charadriidae > Vanellus > Vanellus vanellus. The sequence goes on along the minus strand of NC_138905.1, from coordinate 199,414,848 downwards.
TTTTGCTTTCTTTTCTTTGAAATTTCTTTTACATTTTTTAATTTGATCTTTCCATTTGGCCCTTTCCCGACAAAACAATATGGTATTTCTCATGTGTTAAAAAAAAAACCCATGTCAATGTGGGTCTTCCTTTTTTCTTTTTCAGATGTTCTTGGACACCCTCGCTTAGAAACAGAAGCTTGAACTTTGTTGCCTTTGCATCGGAGATGTATCTTGTGTGGTCCTTGAGAAAATTCAATCAAATCTGCTCCCACTGTGAGCCTTTCAAAAAGTCGCACCTCGCATTTAACATCACGAGCATTTAACAGCAGTTAAAATCTCAGCTTCTCGGGCACCCTTGTGCTGAGCAGCTGCAGCACTGATGTGTTTTACCCTAAAACCCAATAAACAAGTAAAGGCTGGCACTGAAAAGGGGACCTTGGTGCCTCTTGCTGCCCACAGAATTGCGAAAGGAAAAGCTGTGAGAGAAGTGCAAAGAGACCCAGCGCAGGCGGAGAAGTGGCAGAGCGGGACAAGGCGTGACTTTGGAGCACCAGAGACCGGAATATAAAAGGGACGTCCTGATCTGGTGCAGATAACAGCCCAGCCAGAGACACCGAGAATAAACAGGTTAAGATGCAAGCAAACAAATCTAGCCCACGAGCTTTGAGAGCACACAAAAGCCACCCTCGATTCGCCTCTTTTGGCACAGAGGGGAATCTCTCATATGGGAGAAGAGGGCTACCGCACATTTGCATCTTTATTTGTTCATTTGCATGGTTTATTGACCAGCGAAAGCTGACTCTCACGCAGTCTGTGGTTTTGACTTCAGTCTCTGAAGACAGCCCCAAGCCCTATGCAAATCTAGGAAGATGCTTGAAATGCTGCACGCGAGAGCTTCATTGCTTTAACTGAACTTGAGCCTCTCCCCTTGAACCTATTGATGGAATGACCCCTTTCATCTGAGATGTACTTACTTCGGATGAGAACAGGCACAAATATTGTGTAATTGCCGGTTTTACTTATGACCGAGAGGGTGTATTTTCCAGCTTGTGTTTCTTTTATTTGGGAAAAAGCCAAAGATGCAACGTATCTATAAAACAGAAAATAAAGCTGTATTTGTTATCTAGAAGGCAACATGCAGCAGACACAATAAAATGTTAGCTCTTTATCTCTTGCAAACATCCTTCAGAGGTACTACTATTCGTTATTTGCACAGCACCCTTCAACCTGAAGTGTTTTCATCCTGTATCTTCCTACAAAAGCAGCACGTAGGAACTTACACCTCAGGTGCCACGTGCTTAATGGTGAGCGTTGGTAAGGATGGACTTCCTGAGCTTAGGACAGCTGGGTAGGTCCACAGGGAAATGTTTTACCTACGATCCCATCCCACATCTTCTGCAGGGGGAGGCAATAATCCAGCCTCAGGTTCCAGCCCAGGCTTGGCTGTGAGAATGAGGGTGCTGTTGCTCTTTATCATCTGCAGTGTGACCCTAACAAACCACATAATTCTCTATGCCTCAGTTTCTTTGACTATAAAATCACGATATTTGCCTCACAGGAGCATTGCCAAGCTCAGATTGATCAATGTTAGAAAGTCCCTGGAGAAATCGATGTGTGATATCACACAAATTAAATTCTGACTTTAAGGTTCATATGCGTGTATGCGTCTAAATGACAATCAGCAACATGCTGCAGGGTGACAACAGTTAAGAAAGATTAGAAGATTTAAAAAGATTTAATTTCATAACATGAAATTAAATGCAAGCACAGTCACAGATAATATTCCATTTGCACCCTAAAAGAAATGATCTTTTAAAGGTTCTCTGATCCATTACATCCCTCGACTTACCGGTTCTCCGAGTCCAGTGAAGGTTTACAAGCTTTGCTCTCTTTAAAGAACCAAAGGCATGAAATGATCTCTGAAATGTTCATTATCACTCTTAATTCAATATCTTCAAACACATCGACTTCCACCTTTTTAGTTGGTTCATAGATGTTGTTTTTTCCTTGAGAATTCAAATAACACCCAAGATCTTCCCAAATGTCGGAAATCTGCAACGCACGAGGACAGATTGTTATGTATTTATCAGCAATTAGATGAATTTGCTTTTTTGCATTCAAATACTTTTAAAGGATGCTCTCTGGAAAAGCTTTCATAAATTAATAATGCTTCATAAAGCCCAAATATGAATACGAATGATACTGAAATAACACCTTCATCATTCCTTCATTTTGTTTGGTTTTGGATTTTTTTTATTTCTACTATCAAAACTATTAATAAATATGTTGAGTTCTACTGCATGAGGAAACACTATAGGATTCTTGTTGAATTAGTTAATTCTGTTCTCTAGACAGACAACTTTAGCCAGAAACATAATAATTTCCCTTAGTGATATAGGCTATTCTTTACTCTCTTTTTTGTTTCCCTTCATGTAGAACCATAGGAAGACACAGAACTATAACATGACCTTTCTGTTTGCAACCTCAAGGCAAAGGCAGGGCCAGAGTGGGTTTTTTTTTAGCATCTCACTGCTTGTCATCGCAGCATCTGGCTAGACAGCTCCTCAACAACTTGGGGGCTTTACTAGTTAGAGAACATTTGGGCAGGGTGGCTTCCAACCTTTCATTTCCTCACCATTGCATACAGTTAAAGGAGAATCGCTAACAGAAACAGAATATTCCCCAGTCATTCTGAAAGTCACTGATGGATTAGTGAGTCTCTACGCTTAGCTGCAGCAAAAGGTGGCAAGCAAATAGCTCTATCGAAGAGTGGCCCTAAATGTCTCCCTTACTTTGCTGGATGAAAGTTTACGAAAGGACAGAGTTCCTTGTACCCTCTGCCTCATACTGTGCTTGGCCAGTTGGTTCTCATTCCTTGCTCCTTCTCTTTCCCTTTGCTTGGTCTGAGAAGTATCTGGAGATAACAGCCATATTCTGCCTTGTCAGATACCAGGACAGCACAGCTTTGACTGGCATACCTTCCTTTGTTATCCGAATTATTGATATATTTGTCCAGGAATGAAAAAGATTTCATAAGACTATGTTGAAAGAAAAATCCTCAGGAAATATGTTAATTGCAGGTTTCAGCTGCTTTATAATTTAGATGCACACCACCTCTTCTTGGCCTTTTGCCACTTCAAGCCAGAAGAGAAGAAAAAATAAATTGTATTTGATTCCCCATCCAGCTTTGCTGTCTCGGTCAAGGTTTAGACCAGGCAGGGATTTATGGGCTTTGTTGGTGGGAATAGAGGGTGGTGCAGCTTCCCCATCAGTCCCAGCAGCCGTGGCGCACACAACTGCAGCAAGCCACCGGTTCACACCATGGCCTTGGCAATCCCCTCTTAATAGCACATATTTTTTTACATTGATACATTTCCAGCAATATTCAGCAATATTCAGATGTGCAGATGTGAGACAGCATCAAGGCAGCAATTACACAATCAGTTTTAGAAAAAAACAGTGCTTATCTATTTACAGTTTCAAAGTATGAATTGTGATACATATTTCTCTCTAACCTTCCGTAGTCATATTTGGCCTAATTCTGTTTATTTTGACTGCAACATCCCCACAGCCTAAAGGTTTAGGGTGTTGTAAGATTATGGGAAGGTATTTCTGGAATGGACAGGAATATTTTATAAACAACTCTTTCTCTGTTAGGTTACTTTAGGAGATACTGATACCTCTGGTGTTCCTGAACCCTCATCCTTCTGGCTGATAAACACACACGTAATCTCAGATGTATTTTGATTCATTGCAGAAGTGAAAGCAACTGCTCTCATAACAAGAACTGTAAAACAGAAATAGAAAACAAATGTAATCATGTCTATCTCTCTGGAGAGGGATAATAATTTTAATAAAAATAAAATAGAACAAAACTGTAGAAAGAGTACATTTAAAAAAAACCAAACAAACAAAAGGCATATGCAGATATATCATGTGCACTTGCAAACTCTGCATTTGTGTATTGGAAATGAGAGAAAGCACTATTCAGAGAACCTTTTGAAACCACAGATACATGACACATGACACATTATAAGTATGTTCCATAATATTGCAGAAAATGTCTAAAGACAAAAGCTTTTATGTGTTATGGAGGCTCCTCTAGAAACCACATTACAAAACACAGGCTCCCTCTTGCAGCTCACTTTTGCATCAGTGTCTCTGAAAGGACCCTGTGGCACCAAACCCTGCAGCCGCAGGCCAGCATTTGCCTATCGTGAGCTGGAGGATGATCAGGCTCCATCCCTCCCATTGGCACTAAAGAGGTGTCCAGGTCAGAAACACTCCGCAAGCAGCCCTCACTCCTGCACAGAGCAATGGCAAAATAAAGTCCCTCACTTGCCTTTAGAGCCCACTCTCAGCTCAGCCAAGGACCTAAGAGCTAGTCTTCCCTTTCCCTGCTCTCCAGAACAGGCTGTACTTGATCTGACATAGTAGAGACTCTCCTGAGCCTTCCTGATGTGGGTTTGTCCACCCCAGCAGCCTGCAGGCGAGGAGCAGGTTAAATGCTTCTTCCCTTGAGCTGCTGTTCTCAGTCTTACGCTCTTTCCCCTCCAGGAAGCAAACGAGGCAACAATTCCCACTCCTTTGAGGAAAGCAGGTGCAGAAAGTGGAGGGCGAGGAAGAATAAGCCCACGGCTTTCTCCTGCCCTCTCCCTCCTCCATACCTCCCTGGCTCTGTCACTGCCCAAAAGCCCATACAGCCAGGGCAGCTCACTCGCCAGCTTCCAGCCCTGGCAGGGGGAGCAAATGTCGTTCTCCTTATGCATAAGGAAACAGTATGGAAAAGCTTCTGGTGCCTCAAAGGCATCATCTCTCTGAAATGCTACAGAAGAGCTTTTCTGCAGGGACTGCAGCTTGAGAAGTCAACTTTTAGCCTTCAAGAAGCTATATAGTAGCCATGCCTCCACCACTGCACATAAACAAGAAAAACAGAAGTAAGACTGCACAACTGGCGGGGTGAAATGCATCCGATTTCCATTTAGTCTCTAAAGCCGGTCCTCAACAGTACAAATAAGCACTGAATCATAAAATAACATCTCTCTCCTGGTGACCTGGAGAATTTCTGCCCTTGGGTCTTGGGTTTTTGCTTTTCTGTTTTATTGTTTCCCCTCAGCTCCTGAGACAGTTGGACAGAGTGGAAACTGAAGGTGCAGAGCTGAAAGGAGAAAAAAAGGTAAATGTATCAGGAAGTGCTTGAAGGATGAAAATAATGAGACTATTTCTGTGGGTGATGGAAAGAGCAAAATTGGAAGAAGTAAGAAATGAGTAAGAGTTGCTGCCATCTCCTCTTTGGCGTTTGTGCCTTCTGGTGCTGCCCAAGCTCTAAGCTGGCAACACCTCGACAACCTCTTCTCTGCCCTCTTGGCAAATGTGGGTTAAGACTGAGTCCTCCTCATTCAGACACCTAACATATACTTCATTTTGGGTGCCGCCTTTCCACAGTACACACTGGCAATAGTCGCTTTTGCAGACCTCTTAGGAAGATCCTGTCTGTCTGTCTGTCTGTGATCCCTAAGAAAAGTGATCAGGACTTCTTTGTGGACACATATATCTCCCTCCATTGGCTATAAAGATAATACCGGCACTTCTTGAGACAGTGAGTGCCAGAGGGTAGCTGAAAGGCAGGTATGCCTTAGGTATCTACACCAAGCATCCTGAATTCCTCCCCATCGATGCAACCCAGGTTTCCAGCCCTCCCACTAGCCTTTCCCCAAGTCCTTCTCTGCTCAGCTTTCTCCACTTCTGTTTGTCTGTTGCCCACTTTACCTTTGACCACTTTCAAACTACAGCCACCTGACAGGCTTACAGCCAAGGGCTTAGCTGGCAGAAACCCACCTACATCCACTGATTTCCAAGACACATCAGCTGAGACTGCTTGAAGATACAATCGCAAAAGTTCATCTCATTTGGCCTGGTGATGGTTCCCTTGCTTCAACTTTCTGAACTGCAAATAGTTTTAGCTTCTGATCATGTGAGCTGAGCCCATTTATCCCTGGCTTTACTCCACTGCGCTCACATCGCCTTGTTAGCAGGATCCTTAACACCGCAGTTGGAAAGGGAAAGATATATTTACACCACCAGGGAAAAGACTTGCAGCTAAGAGTTAGGCAGAAACAGACAGATGTAGCAACCAGACTGTGAGCGAGACATGCAAACAAGGTGCCCGATGAACTGGAACTGCATCTGTAAAGGACAGTATGTGGGAGTATATGCTGGAAGAGGGAGCAGTGAGCACCCTGAAACCCTCATGTATAGGAAAAATTTGTGCTCCTTGTCCTGTTAACTGCTAGAGCTTCTCACTGCTATTCTCTGCCTTTATTCCTATGACATCCAGGAAGGTTTTAAGGCTAAGAAAGGATATTTTGAACCGTAGATGTTTCCAGCTGCTTTACAGTGAGACAAAACAAGTGATGTGCTAGTCAGAAGTATTTACATGAGATGAGACAAGGTGGCCTAAACTTGTGTAGGTCTTTGAGAGATACAGTACGTTGACAAATAGAAAATGAGAGCATGAATAAGCCTTTCAGCAGGAGCAGAATCCAGAAAAGAAATATTGGGAAAATGGCAATGCTCTGATTCACTGTCTTGATCTTTCAACTGCTCGCTGGCCTGTTCAGGGACTGCTGTTATGGTCTGCAAGTCAGTCATCCTCCCGAAAGCTCAAAGAAAGAACTGCAGAGACTGAAAGCGCTGGGTAAGGAGTATCAAATATGTAGCGTGCATAAACATAATGTGTATTGCTGAACAGTAGTGAAGCTGGAATGGAAATAAATTACTGTCTCCGAACAAGGTTTGTTTATGCCTGCTTTCCATCTTCGTTGTCTTTTTATAGGTTATACAAAAATAAATGCAGTAGGAGAAATCTTGTTCTCACTGAAGTCAGACAAACCTCTAGTTGCCATAAACTGAGCCAGGATTTCATCAAGATGTGTAGGCACATACATCGGAAAATGCCTATGCAAGTCAAAAAGCAGGCTTAGATGTAATGGGGCTGAGAAGGTCTGAATTTACTGGAGAGATATCAAACCAAGAAGCTCTGTTTAAGCTAGCTCAGCTATCAGATGGTTGATCTAATGGAACTGCTTATGAAAATTTTTTTTTCAAACAGGAGATGACCAGAGTCATCGGCTGGGAAAGCCGTGCCAAAATATCTTGAAAGTCCGAGTTTATCAGAAAGAGAATAGCTGAGGAACTGGAGCACTGTGAAGGACGGAGAGAAAACCTTTCTCTTCACACCAAGGGATGCATCTTGTGCTTGTGTTCAGCTCAGGATGCTTAATATTTTAAATAGCAATCAGGCCTTTCTTAGACATATAACAATCTTCCACTTTGCTTTGCAGCTCAGGAGACTTACATAGAGCAAATTATGTTTTATTCTTATTTGGCTTCTGACTGTTTTCTCTGGGTGAGACTCTGGATCAACTTTCCAAAATTGTCTTCATGATCAGGGACGGCAGAAGAACCCTTTTTTCTGTCAAAGCTATAGTTCTTCCACAGTCATGTGGTGCCAGAAATGTAAGGTTTCAAAAAATTACCAAAAATCTGTAAAAGTGGTGACACGGATGAGCCTAGTACTCAGGCATTAACTGTGAAAAAACCACACCTTTGCATGTGGCTGCTTTTTTCTCAACGTCATCCCCAAAGCAGTGGATCCTTAAGGGACACTTTTACTCAACACAAATATGACAAAAATCAGAGAGAGGCCGGCTGCGCAGCAAGAGCTGGTCTGAAATGAATTCCTACATTTTGCCTATATCTTATTTCTCTCCCATTGAAGAAGAAAGATGGGAGAGAAATCTTTTGACTTTTCTCCTTCCTCATCTTTTCGCACCCCTTCCTTCCTGGTGTCTTCACCCTTTTAGCTTAAGTAACTCCCAGCTTCCAAAAAATGCAAGCTGTGAATTCATTCTAATGTGACGATGGGGCCAGAGGTGTTGCTCCATGTTGCAGAACAATAACCGTGTCAGAACAAGGTTTAAAAAGGAAGGTGGGTGACAAGACGCCTCTGTTGCAGCTCATGCTAATTGTGACTAGTTGCTGTAATGCAGGATGGGGTATGTCTAGGTCAGGACCAGTCATTTATCTGGTCTTACCAGTTAATTACAACAAACATCACGTGAACAGCTTTAATTATTTACAATCATGTTCAAGCATGATTGAGATTTGAGATGAAAAAAAGAGTGTGGTAGCTCTTCAGGAGGGTTTAGCAGAAGGGAATCTCTACACTTGAATCACTGAGCAGGAAAGCAGTGAGACGAGGGGAGTAGGTTTCAGAAAAGTGCTTAATTAGGCTCTGTGTACTGAGTCAAAAACTAATAATGACAAGCAACACTGATATTATAGAGCGTCCTGGAATGCTACAGTCACTTGCCAGTTTTGTTTGCCATTGGCTTCAACCCTCCACCTGGATAATTTTTCCACCTGGATCCTCAATTCCTTCCCCCCTCCCCCTTTTTTCTTACCACCCGAAGTCGCTCATGGCATCTTCGCCAGGGCAGAGGGACCGAGAGCTGCGACACCGACGCACCGGCGGGGAGCCCGCGGGGAGCGGGGCAGGCGGCGGCCGCCAGGGGGAGCTGCCGCCCCGCGCAGCCCCGCGCAGCCCCGCGCAGCGCCGCCGCCCGCTCGCGGCGCGGTGCTCCTCCGCAGCTGGCGGGGGACAACCGGAGGCAGCGCTGAGCGCACCCTCGGCCCTTTGAAGTGGAGGGGAACTGGTAACTAACTCGACCAGTTTGGCTCCTGTTTGCTCGTGAAGGAGCTGCCCCGCATATTCATATTCTCAGGAAATGAATTGTGAAAAAAAAAAATCCTTGTAAAATTTTTCATACATTACTTAAATCATTGATGAGGGATAACTGATTTTTTTTTTTTTTTTAACTTCTTTTCTTCCACAGGGCCTCCAGCAAACATTTTCTGATTTTCTATTCAAAAAAAGAAAAGCTTACAATAGAAAAAAAAAAAAAGAAAAAAGAGAAAGCTGAAAAATAGTGACCCTTTCTGGGGAGATCCCATGGCTATACCCTTGCACAGCTCTGATAGGATTCTGACTCAGTTCCATAATTTTGAAATTTTTTTTTAAAAAGGTATTTTTTGCACAAGAACAACTCGTGCATATGCAATAAAACCTTCATACTCAGTGGAACATCTTCAAGTAGGCTGGCCCTTATTTATTATAGTGGTCTCAAAAGTGTTTCTTCTGAAGAGATATTCAACTAGAACTTGTTGTCACAGTGAATAACCATTTCTAATTCATTCAGTGAAAGTGCCAGCAAAGGGTCCTGCTGCTCGATAACTCACTTCATGTCAGCTTCTGTAGTAAAACTACATTGGCTCTGCCTAAGAAGTTCACTTCCCCAGTCCTTCCAAATTTAATCTGTGCCTGAATCTAAAAGCTCTCCTTTCAATGTATGAGAGAGAAAGAAGTTTGCTCAATTGCCTCAGGAACATCACTGCCAAGACCCGCCTACTTCAACAGAGTTTGCCATGTGCAGCAGGGAAGACTCTGTCCACAAATTAATTTTCTATATTTTTGTTTTTCCTCATCTTTTCCTCAACCTCCATTTTCAGGTCCCAGATGAAAACAGCTGCAAGGAATTTGCTCTTTCACATTTTTTGTATATCTAATGACTTGGCCATCATTTCCAAGAATTTGTTCTCTGTCTTGTTATGTCCTAACATATTTTTGGCACAGATTTCAGCAAACTTCATCTTTTAGATAAAATTATGCCTTTCAATGCTGGTACCTTTCTTCTTAGAGAAGGACAATCAGCAGCTCTGCCTATAGCTCACTGCAGCCAGCTTATATATTTCGTAGAGATTTTAAGATGAAATAACTGAGATGGCTGAAGATTTAAAATCAGGAATCACACAGGGGATGTATTTTACACCCCTGTCAGAGAACGAAACAAAACCTTCTCCAACAGAACAGGCAGCATTCTTTTAAGCCAGGATTAATAACTATCCACTCTGACTTTATATATTTCTCTATTTCTTCATTTTCAGACTTTCTAATCATATACCTGCCCTCCTGAGTACATGAGACTTGCTGTTTCTCTGGGAATTGCTGCTACTGAGGGATCGGGTACATTTATGAGCGGCTTAACCCCTTTAGCTGTTGCAGGCTTCTTTGCCAAATACAAACTGGCCCTAGCACCATGTGCTCCTTAATTTATAGATTTGCTTTGAAGTCACCTTTTTGGGTTCTCAGTCTCTGGCAGTAACTCATGGGTTTTATCTGGAAAAAGAAATTATCTCCTCAGCAGAAAGCAAACGCTGAAGGCTGAAGCAAGCAAGACATTCAGCTCCGGTTTATCTCTCCGTCCTGCCTCTTTTGGTTTTTGTTTACCTGGGCTTGGGCGAGGAAGGGCTGCAGGGTTGTATCCAAACCCTTATTTGCCTTTCATTTCACTAAGATAACTTTCCATCTACCTTCCCTGTGAGTCTGAGATAAGGGCACTGCTCCAACAACTGAACTGTTATTCTGCTTGTTATTATTCACTTTATCTCTTTTGCATGGGACTAGGTGAATAAACGACAGCCCTTCCACAGCTCCCCCAGACCGTGATGCCATAGTGACTTCTCTGCTCAGGCTGGTGCTCACAGGAAGCTCACTGAAGTCCCTGCTGCTCTACCCACAGTTTGTGTCATTCCATCCACTTGTGATCCAGTTTACAAAGAATAACTGGGACTGCTGAGGACACCCTTTTTTGGGAAGTCACAGAAAAGTGGCTGAAAAGGCAGTGAACCTCAGCTACTATGGCAACCTCCCTTTCTGAGGAAGAGCCTACATTGAGGCTGGTTCTTCTTCTGCTTCTTGCCCACATCTTCCGTCCTCTCTAGGGAGCTGTGCCTTGGCTCCCATATCACCCAGACCTTTCCTTCCCACTAAGTATAGTGAACAATGGTATCCTGGGCCACGTTAGGAGGTGTTTTGCCAGCAGGTAGAGTTCCTTCCCCTCTACTCAGCACTGGTGAGGACACACCTGAAGTCCTGTGTCCAGTTGTGGGTTCCTCAGCATAAGAGAGACATGGACATACTGGAGAAAGTCCAGCAAAGGGCCACAAAGATGGTAAAGGGACTGGAGCATCTCTCCTATGAGGAAAGGCTGAGAGAGCTGGGACTGTTCAGCCTGGAGAAGAGAAGGCTCAGGGGGATCTTATCAATGTATATAAATGCCTATAAATACCTGAAGGGAGGGTGCAAAGAGGAGAGGACAAAGCCAGGCTCTTCTCAATGGTGACCAATAACAGGACCACAGGCAATGGGTACAAACTTTTTCACCATGTGGGTGACTGAGCACTGGCACAGGTTCCCCAGAGAGGCGGTGGTCTCCACCCTCAGAGATATTCAAGTACTACCTGGACAGGGTCCTGCGCCTCTGGCTTTAGCTGGCTCTGCTCAAGCAGGGAGGTTGGACCAGATGACATCTAGAGGTCCCTTCCCATCTCGAGCTTTTTGTGATTCTGTGAATAAAGGAACGATTCTGCGGGCAAAGAAGCGTTGCTGTGATGCCACCACAGAGGCCCCCCACAAGTCAGAAAGTGGCATCAGGCTGTCCTTACTCTTTACTGTTCTCTAGAGGATGTTTGTTCATAGGAATGTCATGTTCGTGCCATTAAAAAGCTAGATAGACAATCCTGAAGCAACGCAAACAGATATGTCTCATCTAATGACATAAGTTTGCTTTAATTCCTTTTTGTCTTGAACTGCTGTGTTTAAGTACTCTAGCCTCATTACCTGACGCACTCTAGCATCTCTACTGACATTAGTGGAATTACTAACCTCTTGCAAGCAAGCGCAACTTTATTTAAGTACCTAAAGGTAAAGGCATGAGATTCCTGGCACCTCATCAACAAGGAGAGAAGGAGCTGCCGGAAAAAGAATTGAAAACAAAAGATGGTAGATAATGAAATGATACTACTTGTCATCCTAGTATTGTAAAACTTCCCTTTTAAATGAAAACAATGGTTTCCACAACTGGCTACAGTATGGCGTTCTTCCTTTCCTGGAAAAGGGGCTGAGGAGGGAACACAGAAGGCCTGAATTGTCTGTGGGGGAAGGACGGGCAGAAAAAGGGAGAGTGGGAGAGAATGGTTTTGCTACAAAATATGAAAAGCTAAAAATGAATCGAAGGTATTTGATAAAAATGGCAGTTGTTATTTGGTAACAAATTTGGTAAAAATGAACAAAAAAATTACTATTTGTTCTTATTTGTATCATTATGAGGTTAGGGTTAAAAAATAATTACAGTTCCCAAGCAGTTATACAAACATAACATTCAACATACTCCTTAAAGGGCACGTTGTAACAATAAAACACTTTTCAAACCAGCCCTTGAATCTCACCCATTAGAAATCTTATCTACACAATTAAGCCTAGACTACAAAGAAAGGAGTAAATAATGTCTTACTTTTACAACAGTAACAGAGCTAAATATCCAGGCGATAAGCTATCTTTTCTGTCTGTTTACCCCGTTCAGTTTTTTTGGCAGTTTTTAAGGAAACATCTTAGAAAAGTTCGGAAGCCATTCCTTCCTTTGGATGGGAAATAGGCACACAACATTTATCCAGCTGTCTGTCTAACTTTGTTATCATCTTATTTCTCATGAAATATAAAGGAGAAAAGAAGAGTCTATCCTTCAAACACATCAGCAATTTTTAGGGTATTATTTGTGTTTGAAGGTTTACGATTTTCTTAAGGAAGCATTTTGCATCACATTTCAGTTTAGAGTACTATAGCATCTTCTTAAAAGTATTTCTATTAGCAGCAATAGGGTTAAGCCATATGGGACATAAGGTCTTCCTGCCCATTTGAGAAATGCTGCTGTTTGTTGGCTCTGAACTGTTTTGTTTTGTTTTGTTTTGTTTTGTTTTGTTTTGACCCTTATTTTCCTTTTAAAATTGTGTGATCACTGGGATAAACAGTCCTTGTCCTTTTCTAGTGTTACTATACAAAACTGAAATTACTTTCTGCCTTCATCGGCCATCCGCTCCTGCTCTTCCACATTTTTGTTCCACAAATGTTTTAGCCTCCAATTTCATTTCCACTGCTGTTTGGTGGACTTCTTCATCCCTGCCTTTCACTGCAAACATCTCCACGAAGATTTTCAGAAAACCTAACTCAACCCAATGACCCAAACTAGCTTCTCAGCTGCTAAGAGAGCAGAACCTGAAACGTGGGTGAATTTATGCCATGAAGTTTCAGGTCTTTCGAAAGCTTTATTTTCAGAGACCTGTGAGCAAGAGGTGCCCTGGGCTGTATTATTTTGGGGTCATTATAGGAAGGGCTCTCAAAGGGGACGATGCAGAAGGACAGGGTGCCCACAGCTCTGGTCTGCTGACAAACCTGCCGCCGCTGAACAGTCACAGCAGCACGCACCCACGCACCGCTGGGCAGAGACATGGGGGTGGCCCTGGCAGTCAGGCTGCGCTCTGGGCATCTTCCAGCTTCTCAGGAGATTGAAATATGGGTAACCTGAGGAATTTTCTGGAGAAAAAGAGGGGAAAAGCAAATGGGGCCAAACCTCAAAAGATATAAAACACCCATAGGTTTAAGTTGCATTTACTTCCATTGGAAAATAATTCTTTTCCCGCACAATCCTTTCACTTTCAGGAATCTTCATGTCAGAAGTGACACCTTATCTTCTGATCCATGAAATACGGGGTGATGGATGACCACGAACATACGTTCTGCCAGGCATGACTGTTTCCCTGAGTAAACAGACCATGTACTGGTCTTATCCAGCATTCACAGCCAGCTCGCACCCAGATTTTTGCATGTTTTGGGAAAAGACTGTAGTCAGGATCAAACTTGATTCCCCCTGGGGTGCTCATTGATTTCACCTTCCTGCCAGTGGCAGGGCTCGACGCCTGAACTTGCTCTGGAATGTTTGTCAGCTGGTTTGTCAGCGAGAAACCCGTGTGTTGCTGGGAGATGGACAGATCCTGCAGGCAGCTGGGTCCCAAGCATTTCTGGGGTTCTCCTTAAAAAGCAGAAGTGTGCTGGCCCATCTCATAGGTTCCTGGGTCTCCGCCACAGGAATGTAAGGGACACCTGTGTATTCTGTGAGGGGTTTGTCAACAGTACTGTCCTATAGTTTTTGTGCAATCAGACACATCACAATCTAATCCAGAGCTCGTTAGGGACTGAGTTTGTAGTCCTTGCTCATATAAAATTTCCTCTCGTTTGCCAACCACAGGGAGATCTCAGTGGGCATCTCACAGCTTCATTTCTCTCAGGTGCCCTGAAACTGCGGGTAACCCCATGAACAGCTCTTAGTAAGACAGGGTGCAACAAAAATAAAGGGAGCAAGAGCAGTTGTCAATGGAAAACTTCCCCTGATGAGAAAGGTCACCGAAAGTCTCTGTTCGTCACAAAATTCTCCAATTTGTAAAACACGAAACTATATTACTGCTTCAGTTCCCAGGCTCCATCCACCCTCCCACCTCATCCACTACAGCAAGACTAATTGTACGCTAGATAATGTTCTCTTTAACCACAAGCTCTTGCTTAGGGTGACCAGAAAAAGTTAAGAAGATGAGGAACTGGAGTAGTGTTTTTAATGTATATAGCTGTATTTACATATATATTGTATCGTATATATTGTTTTCTAAAGTTCTTGGGATTACATTCCTTGCTGCTAGGAAGCATTTATTTCCAGCAAATAACACAGGCAAGACTCTTTTTCTTTCCTGCAACTTTTGCCTATAATTTAAAGACAGACTTGGTGCCTTAAGTCTACAGACATCGTGGAGATTCTCCTCTAGGTGTTATTATAGCTTAGCTTTTCTTTGCTAGTTAAATGTTGCAGTTTCTGATTATTCTGGTTCGTCATACAGATACCGTCTGTGCGTCTGCACAACTTATTACTAGGTCTTATCTCTAGACAACAGATAGATTCTAAAAGGGAACACAAGCATTTTTAAGAAATTACATATAATTCATTAAATGCTTAGCATTTTTTACATCAAAACTGCTTTTAAAGAGTGACCTGCTAGAGAGAGATGTATGGAGCTAGCAGTTCTCAGGATTTCTGCTGTCAGCTATGCCTCTGACCCTTCAAATACTAGCTGGTTTGTATGTCCAAAAGCATTTGCTTTTTCTCCCTGTATCAGCTGGCCCTACAATAAGTAACACTGCCTCCCTGTATACCTCGCCTTGACTAAATAATATCTCAACAGAAAGAATACCAGTCCTCCTGGAAGGTAATCACACCTTGGGGCTCCCCTACCTTTTGCTCTCTCTCTGCGGAACTGTCCCTTAAGCTGCGCTGAAGTCTATCCCTCGCAGGGGACTTTGGGCACCATCACACCCCAGGTGCTGATCATTTTTATTTACTTCGTTATGCAGCCTGCAAGACTAGCAAAGGTCAGTCAAGAAGAAAACACAGAAAACCCCCTCTTTGAGAGGGTTTGCTTAGTAGTATCAGCAGTCATGCAAAGCAGTAGATCATAAAATACTCATTTTCATTTTTACTCCACCTTCTTTTCAAATAGCTCACGTAGACTTTCAACCATGAATGAATAATACCTAACAGTTGCTCTTTGAAGTAAATGTTATTATCCCTGTATATGGGGCTGAAAATGGACCGCAGATTGTTAAATAACTTTCCCAGGCATGCATCAGAACTGCGTCAATCAGAAAAGAAAACACTCTCTTTTCGTTTCAGTCCTGGATTTTGAATCAGTAGGATCATGTTTGACAGGAGCAAGCCATTTATTTTAGAGCCAGAGAAAAACGGTTTCAGGCATTTGAGGTGGAAGAAAATGTTATTTCCTTTTCTCTTAACAGTTAAAACATTGGGATGATTTTCAGTAGAGGAAAGCAAGCTTTAAAACCCAAAACTCTTCACTCTAACAAAACAAAGGCACTTTCTAGATATTGATGTCATGCCTTCTTCTATTGAGATCATCGAACATCAACAACAAAACCTGGTAAGATACATTTGTATCATTATATTTCAATCTACCAAGCTACCTGATTCACGGGTTATTTACCTGAGAAATTGCAGATAGATTGTTTAAAGTGATCAGGTCAAGCTAGCATTAACACCAGGAAACACATTTACATCAGGAACAAGAAAACAAAAAAATCAGTGTATTTAAATACTTTTTGCCTTGAGCATGAAATATATCAGGTGCAGCGAGAGCAAAGGCCAGGCTGGGCTGGGAGACACTAAGGTGATGGGAGGGGAAAGAGCATCCGCAGAAGGGAGAAGAAAGGTGGGACAGAAAATAAAAGATGTGGAAGAAAACGAATGGATGAGGAGAAAGAAAGGAAAGATGTGAAGGGATGCAGTGAGAGACCGGGGGATGGAGAGGAAAGGGTCTGAGGAGCACCGCGAGGAGACCTTACCTGCTAGCCAAAATGGGCTCCCAGCAGGGCGGCCGCAGGACCAGCTCGCTGCCATGGCTGGTGATGCCCTGCAGTCCCCCAGCCCTGGCAAGTGAAACCGAACCACGCAGGTGGTTGCCTTAAGGGTGCACGTCACTGCCCACAGTGAAACCACTTCTTCAAAAGCGAAGGCCCAAGACCTGAGCCTGAAGGAAACGGCTGCGGGACGGGGAGAAGAGGGGCCTCTCTGGAGGTCAGGGAGTGTCTTCCTTCTGTCGGAGGATGTCTCCGCCAAGCCGAGCAGCTGCCTCCACTCCAGCTGCTCAGTCCTCGCCTGGTTCTTTAGCTCTTCACTCACACTTCTACAAAAACATATTTTCTCGGGTAAATTTGGTGCAGCTGACTTTTTGCTGTCTCACCTCAATTCTTATTTTCGAAGCAGTTATAGTTTCTGCTTTCATGCACTGGCAGTCTGCATAATTTCTCTGGGTATCGATGAGGGGAAGAACAAGCAGCGCTGCCAAGCTGGAGGCAGGCTCATGAAAAAACCCAAACGAAGTTTGCGCGACACCATGGGAACACCCTGCTGCATCTGCCGTCGCTGGCTGAGGAAGGTTTCCCGCGCTGGGTGAGTGCTCGGTCTGCTGGTGCCACAGGACCTGCTGCGGTCACCTCTGGGTGGGGAGCGGGTTTGTGGCGCAGGGCTGTGTTTACTCGAGGGGGAACAGGGAACTAGCACAGTCTGCAGGAAGGTTCAAACCAAGCTACAGCTGCTCTGAAGTCGTTTCGCAAATGACTTGTCTAGAGGATAAAAATAAAGGCCTTGAGGCTCACCCTCAGATGTGACCCTCTAGGGACATGGTCCGTCTGCCCTCAGCCTGTCCCCACTTGCTGCCTGCCTCGGAGTGAAACACTCCAGGACCTGCCTCCTCATTGCATCCCAGTCGCTGGTGTGCAGAGGGAGGACTACCTGGCCCGTGGCTGAAGTTGCTTGCCCCAGGGAGGCTCCCTGGTTCGTACCAGAACAGGACACCACAGAGGGACAGGCAGATCTCCCTGGCTCCCGCACCGTGCGTCGCAGCACCGGGGCAGAAGGTGGATCCAGTTCTAAAGGATAAGGTGGAGTATCTTCCCCAGGATCCCCCAGGATACACCAAGGGATTTTTATTATTCATTCAGCTGTTATATTTTTACTTTCTAGGGCCTAAGCATCCATTCTGCAATTGTACAGAACCTAGATAAAAAGAATCCCTGAGCAAATATATTCAATGCCAGAAAGGTGTTCCTGGAAACCTGCCAGAGATGATATCTAGGTTTTTTTTATTATTTTTTTATTGATACCTGGTAAACAGCTTCTTTTGCATTAGGGAAAATTAAAAAAAAATATAGATGGACCAGAACTAGACAGACGTATCATATGTAAAAGAAGCCATAGAAAATGTCTCAAAGGGGAAATGGGGGAAATGGCATTGAGGCCAGCATTGTCAGTGAAGATAAAGTGCATGACCTCTCACAATACTACCTTAGAAATACAGGCTGAGGCAACAGCAGTGTACGCTGGTGCTGAAGAGAAGTTTGTATGTGATGCAGTGCAAATGAAGGAGCTAAAATGATATGAAAACTAGGGAGGGACATATTTGCAAGGATGCAAAAACCAGGAAAGGAAGTATAGGATTCCACAGGCCTTAGAGAAATCATTGCAAACACGGAAATGTCATGCTGGCAACAAGCTTTCTGGGCTGGCAGGTTGCCTATTTTTTCCACAGTCCTCACTGGTACACAGTCCCAGCATGGATGAGGTTGGAAGACACCTCTGGAGATTGCCTGGTCCAGCCCCATGCTCAAAGCACGATCAGCTAGCACAGGTTGCTCCAGACCACGTCCAGTGGGGTTTTAAATATCTCCAAGGATGAAGACTCCACAAATTCTCCAGGCTCAACCACCCTCACAGTAAAAAAGTGTTTCCTGATGTTCAGAGAGAACCTCCCGTGTTTCAGTTTGTACCCCATTGCCTTGGGGCCTGTCACTGGGCACCATACTGGCTCTGTCTTCTTTCCTCTCCCCCATCAGATATTTATACACATTGATAACATCCCCCTGAGCTTTCTCTTCTCCAGGCTGCACATTCCCAGCCCTTTCACCCCCTCCTCACATGGCAGATACACCAATCCCTTAATCATCCTCATGGCTCTTCACTGGACCCACTCCAGTGAGTCCATGTCTTTCTTGTACTTTCTTGTATCCCTTTCAACACCACATCTACATACGGGTTTTGCCCTCAGAAACTAGAGGTTAGACAGTTTGTGCTTCTGTTCTGAAACTACCAGCAATCTGTTCCAGTTACCTGCTGCTCGTGGGCAGTTGGGTGGCAGGGCAACGACCTGTCCAAACACTCACATATATACTGAAACAGTGGATGCTTGTCCTTTGATGTAAAATTTGCAAGTGAGCAAAGTCCTTTGTTTTCTCTTCTGTGACGCATTCACTGAAAGCTGCTGGGATTTCATTGAAGATATTTCGCCTTTTTGTTGTTGAGACAAGGAGAAACAAACATTAACTTTCTTAATCATAAGTATGAGAATCTGTTGCTGGTGATTCAGCTGATCTGATATCAGAAGGCTTAATGTGCGTGTGATGCTTTCACCTTAAAAGCTTCTGTGAAAGATGCCATCAGACAGGACAGTTCACATCTACTGGATGTAGCCAAAATAAATACATAAAATTTGGCACATTAACTTATTCCTAGAGATGCTGGACTGGGGGTGGAGGGGATTCAACAAATGTCATACACATGTATATGACAGTAAAGCATTATTCTGAGTGAGCAGGGTTTTTTTGCCCCTATGGGAGAGTGGCTTCTGTTACCAAGTATTTTATCCAAGTTATATCACATCACGGTTGGCCTTCAGTGCAACAGTTAGATGAAGCCAGCTCCAGTGGGAGTAGCCACATGGTAAGAAAGTCTCTAGCTAAACCGTACGACTGGATTACCAGCACAGTGAAGCTAGACTTACATTTTAGTGCTTGTACTAATATGAACTCTAGCCTAGGGCTAAACTTCCCACCCCTCCCCCCTACATTATTAATGTAGGTGTTAGCATACATTATTAACGTAGGTATTAGCAGGAGCACTTCAGGGTCAACTCCTGACTTGCTACTTGATTTGAATTCAAAACTTGACCAAGTTGGAATGAATTTCTTTTTGCATGTGAATGGGAGTCTGGTTAGGAGCAACATTTGGTTTCTTCCAGATACTATTAGTCAAGACAACCACCTAGTTAGGGACCCATGGGTATTGCTATAGCAGGTTGGTCCAATCAATCCAATATCCTGACTGCCATACTAGGCATTCTTGAACACTTCAAAGGAAGATTAAAAAAACCTAATTTTGTGGAATAATCTCCTCAAGAGTGGCAATTTCCCTTAGACTTCAGATGTTGGTGTACATCCTGAACTATCAGGCTTTATTACTCTTCCTTCAAAAAAATAAATGAACAAATGCTAAGTTCTTGTCTAATATGACTGTGGACTCTGATCATGCTTATATTTTTGTAAATCTTGCTCATTTTTTTCCTTAATGATATACTATAATGATAGACTTTAAAGGTTAAATTCAGATTACGTGAAAACTTTTTTCAGAAGTATTTCCTTTGATCTGTTTCAACAATATTAAGCAAGGCCAGTTTTGTAAGTAGAGATAGTATCTCTTAATAGACCAACTGGTACTGTTGAAAAAACACAGTGTTCAGGCATTACTTTTTCCAGCTACTTGGTTGGTTTAACAAGATTCCTACCTACAAAACTTGTCTTGCCTATGCCTTAAAAAAAATCACAGCTTTCCTTCTCAAGGATTCCCCCCTCCCCCCCTGCCTTATTTTTCATCTCATAATGTTTGGTTCTGCCTTTCCATCAGAGCTCATAAAAACTCTGTCACTTGGCTATGGCTGCATGCATGCATACAGGAGTATTTCCCCATTTCTGGGTCTAAAAGCACATCACACATGACTCAACTACAAAGTGGGACGAGACCCAGAGGCATCTATCTGTTTCTCCTTTGTCTTGTTCCCTGGATGTCGTGCAGAGTAAATCTGGGTATGTGCCCAGGAGAGGAGCAGCAGCACTCTCCATATAGGTGCCAGCTTCAATTAACAGAGGACTTAATTGTGGAAAAAAAATAACGATATCATCAATCACTACCCTGCAGGAATGCCCGGTAAATCTCTGTGTGCCGCATGAGGCAGCGGAGCAAGTTCAAGCAGAGAGCAAGTGGCTGGCGGGACTCCTCAGTGCTCTGGTTGACCAGCAGGAACAGGCAATGGAAATAAAATTCTGGAGAGGAACACATGGTTATGATTAATGAGGAAGTGTCAGGCTCCCATACGGACACTCAGTAGCTGCAGGTCAAGTCTTCAGGCCAAGTCCTTATATATAGTTAACGGAACTGAAGAGACAGGAGAGGTGAGAGCTTGCCAGAGCCAAAAAAAGAGGCTCGTGCCATCTTGAGCCTCTTCCAATTATTGGCTCTGCTCTGCTGGCCAAGGGAACGTAGAAAAGACAAGGGACGCTTCCAAGTTGGTCTGATGTTCAGTGGCTCAGGTACAGCACTTATACTGACTTTGGTGAGGGAGAACCCCAGCACCTTTGGCACCATCCTGCACATCTCATTGCTATCTGGGCACTCTGGCTGGCAGGATCACGTGCTACTGCCCAGTCCGCTACCTCAGCTCTTCCCGCATCCAGTGGGAGTTTTTTCAACCCGAGCTACAGCATGCAGACAGAAAAAATGTGGGTTGTGTATACGCAAGTCCATTTGTGTCCTTGTTCCCAACCTCACTGTGTATATGTAATATTAGACATATGCATGGATCAGCAAAAGAGCTGTGGGAAAAGCAGATTCACAAGGTTGAAAACACAGGTTAGAATACACTTCAGCGATGGGAGTGGCCACACAATTGAAGTCTTTGCTTGCAAGAATTCATTTCATGTTCAACCAGTTTACCCAGAAAAGGTATTTCCCTACGTGTATCATGAAATCTCTTGTAAGATAACTTGATACCATTAAATCCACAGTACTAAAGCTCCGGATAAAAGATCTGCAGGGCTTGGGAAAGCTCTGGGTGAAAACTGAGATTTTTCTTCTCCCTTTATTCACATCTTTCTGCGGCCCCTTCCAACCTCCTTGCACACACATATAACTTGTCCACTCAGCCTGACCTTTCTGGAGGGAAAGGATGTTTTTTTCAGGAGACACCAATGCTGGAATAAGGGGTGGTAAATGGACTGCTGGTAGGGGGGCTTCAGCAGGTGATATTGGGCTCTTCTCTTCCCTCATGCCTGGCGTTACCCCAACACAACATCTTCCACCTTCTGGTTCCCCTCTATGAACCCACGCACCCCAAAGGCCCCATCTGCCTTAGACCTCTGCCCTGTGTTGGCATCTTCCCAGAGCACAGATGAGCAAGATAAAGGGACAGAAAACAACACAGTCCCAGGCTCTCCCTTTCTCCACTGCAGCAGCTGAGGGGAGTTTCACCCGTGGGCACCTGTGTGTAGCTGCAACAGCTGACAGCACAAGGAAGCCCTTGGTTTCATCCCTCAGAGACACAACATTAATGCCAGGGGCTGAGTGATACACAAATATGTAACGCTGTGGGCACTTCAGCTAAAGCAGCTGGGACCACCTCTGATCCGTGTACTAAACTGACTTTGGTTATCTAAGAAGGTGCAGGTTGGGACTAAAATATTTCCCATTGTTGAGGCTTTTATGAGGGCTTCCCTGGGGAGTCTTCTGCAGTTTGCGTCTGAGCTCCCACCCAGAGATTTTAATGGAGAAACCAACAGGGCCTTTCCACCCTTTGGCCTACTTTTCTAAACTTGTAGGAATCATAGAATGGTTTAGGTTGGAAAGGACCTTGAAGATCATCGAATTCCAACCCCCCTGCCATAGGCAGGGACACCTCTCACTTCTGAATGCAGAAGCTGTGAGCTTTTTGCCATACAGTTGAAAGGAAGCAAGAGGCTGAAAATTGTTGGGGAACGACAGAGAGATGATATCCTTCATCTTGTTTTCATGGGACACCAGGCTACCACTGGAGCCCTGAGTCCTGTAGCCTTGCTCTTCTCTAGTTTTCTCTCCAATCTTCTTTTTTTTTTTTTTGCAGAGCAACTACCTTTTTTCCTCAGCTGGTTCATGACCTTGGAGAAGCCATGCTTCTGACTGCGAAAGCGTTGACCTTGAGATTTCAGCTTAAGGCACGCTTACTTCTTGAAGTCTTTAAAGACTTTATCTGAGGAAGACTTTGATTTGTTCCAACATGACATTTAAAAGCTCACTCATTATTTTTTTTAAATTTCTTTTTGCACAAGCTGTCAAAGCATCTTGGAGGCAGGCCCTGATTTTCTTTTCGCTTTTAATAAGAGAGAAGACTATGAGAGACAAAAAACAATCTTAATTCTACAGTAAATGTTTTCCTTACCAAAAATGTCAAGTGCGCTTTAACACATGATGGTTTTTCCACTATATACATCATTTCAGCAATTGCACCAGAAGCTATGCCAACAATTTGACTGAGGAAAAAAAAATAAAAAATCTGGCATAGCTTAGCAAGCGAGTCTCTTGAAAATCCACCTAACGATGTTCTCCGTGCTCAGGGGGAAACACTTCAAACATCCCCTTAAAACCAGCAAGCCCAGCGATTTGACTCCTGGAGCGGGAGAATCCCTCAGACTCAGTTCTCACACAGCAGGCAGGGCACAGCGGACGGGCTGCTGTGGGTTTTCCAGGAGGAAAGGGGTACCTCGCTTTTTCTGGGGGGAAATCGGTTGAGACCCTGCTGGGAGCGCCGGTGGCCTGACCTTCCCTCCCTATGAGGGGGAAGGGGCGGGAGGCCCAGCCTGACAGGCGGCAGGGGAGCCGAGCGGCCCCGGGGCTGGGCTCTGCCTTCCCCCGGCCCGAGGGCAGGGGCGGGAAGGGTGAGGACCACCCACACCTGCCGTTTGTCCCATCGAGACGGCCGTTAACGGCCGCAGACGGAGGCCTGGCTTGCTGCCGCCGCGCGCGGGACGGTTAACGCCGCCCCGCCCGCCCGAACGCAGCCAAACCGGCTGGACAGTCGGTTCGCTCCGCGCCGGCCCCCGGCCTCCCTCGCCCCGCCGGACACCGCGTTTGGCTGCCTGACGCTCCGCGGCTCCCTCCTGCCCGTCCCTCTTCCGACCGCTACCGCCCGCAGCGGCCACCCCACCCCCCCCAACCCTCAGCCCCGGCCCCGGCCCCGCGCCCGGCAGGGCGGCTCGTCTCAGCCCGGCCCGGCGGCGCTTCCCAGCGTGCCCCGCTTCGGCGCAGGCGCGCCCGTGCGGCCGCTCAGGAAGAGGAAAATGGCATAAACAACCCCGAGCGCCGGGACCACTGAGGAGGAGGAGGCGCCGCCGCCCCCGCCGCGGGCCGCGCGGCCCCTTTAAGAGGCGCGGAGTCGCCCCCTCCTCCCCCTTCCGGAGCCGGAGCCCGGGGTGACGGCGGTTCCCGCGCCCCTTCCCCCTCCCCGCCCCCTCCCTCCCGCCCTCCTTCCCCATGGTGCCGACCCCGGCGGCGGCGGCGGGGCGGTTGCCATGAACAGCAGCGGCCTGCCCTGCTCGTCGCCGTCGCCGGTGGTGGGGCCGCCGCCCCCACCGGCGGCGGGGGTCGGCGTGGCGGGGCCGGCGGCCGGTGGGGCGGGGGCCGGCTGTGGCGGCGGCGGTGCCGTGAAGCTGAAGTTCTGCCGTTACTACGCCAAGGACAAGACCTGCTTCTACGGCGAGGAGTGCCAGTTCCTGCATGAGGAGCCCGGCGCCGCCCCCGCCGGCCCGGGGCCCGCCGCTCCCCTCGGCGGGCTCCCGCTCGGCATCCCCCCAGCCGCCGCCGCCGCCGCCGGGCCTGGTTACCCGCCGCACGGGGCCAGCCCGGGCCCGGCGGCGGCGGCGGTGGTGGGCCCTAAGAAAGCCGAGCTGGGGGCGGGAGGCGGCGGCGGAGGCGGCGGCGGGGGGCTGGATGGCCCGCGGCTGGCGAGTGAGTGCGGCGGGGCGGCCCGGGGGTGGGGTGGGGTGGGGCGGGGGCGCTGGCGGGAGGAGGGGGGCGGCGGCGGCGGGGGGGTTGGGGGGGGCGGTGCGTTGTTCCAGCTCCCCGACACGCTGTGGTGCTACCGGAAACAAATAACAACAGCCATGGTGGCGGCGGGGGTCCCCGGGTCGCCCTGCCGGCCTCCCCGCCTTACCCCCGCGTTCGACCGGCGCTGGGCGCCGCGGTGGTCCCGGGCAGGCGGGTCGGGGGCTGTGCTGGCAGCCCCGAGGTACGCCGCGGGGGGACCCGGCCGGTACTGATGGGGAAGGAACGGGCAGTTGTGTGTGGGAAGGGGCTCCCCCCGGTCGGCTTTGGGGGGCAGCTGGGCAGCTGCCCGTCGGTGCGGGTTCGCTGCACCTCCCTGCCCCACGGTCCGGCTGGGGAGGCAGATGGTAGGAAGGAGGCAGCGCTTTTCCCAAGTACTACCCTTGGATGGGCTCCTTCAAACAACCTATGCTGAGTTTCAGCTCTCAGAAGTTTTAAATGTTCCAGCTGAAATATTACATTAAAAAAACCCAACTGTATATATCTTTATTACCTGCTACCGTGAGCAGAAATTGCTTCTAATTTTTTTTTTTCTGAAGGCTTCTTCAGCCTTCATACGCAGCCCCTTCTCAAACAGTGAGAGTTCAGATTGCCTGTACGCCATGCAGAGTGGCGTTGCTGTTACTGGTCGGTTATGCATCTTTCTAATGTGCAGTCAAGTAGTTTGATGGTGTTTGCAGCAAACTGATTTTAATAACCATTCCATTTGTAGGTAAAGCAGCTAGGAAAAGATGCTCCTTCAGAAGAGTCATGCCCCTTTAAATGAGTCTACTAAGCTTGGTTGCATTATTGATTTCTGTCATAAACCTGGTATTTGTTTACGTTATTAAATGACTCAACTACTAAATGGTCACAACCATATTTTTTCTGAAATTAAGATGCAACCATGCTGAACATCCTGTATGCAGGTTTTTAGTGCTTGATACGTGTTTCAGGAGCCCACAACTGCTGTTTTGCCAGGTGCAGTGAGCTTCTGCCAGTGAGCAGTATTATCTCTGTAGTTGGTAGCTTCTCAGTGTCTTGCTTTAACATGACACTGTCATGTCTGCCCTTCCAGGAGGAGCCTATAATATAAAATTGCTTAATGCTTTCTATTAAAAGACACTATTTTCAGATTTTGATCATGTTGTCAAACTTCAGTTGTTCAAGCTGAAGTCTTTCTTGCCTTTTTTTTTTTTTTTTTTTTAACAGGTAGAAATACCTTGGAGAGATTCAGCAGCTAGCACTTTCTCCCTATCACTAAATTCTATTAATCTAGGGGATTTAGGCTTAGGGAGAGGGTACATAGTTTGGCTTGTGGGTAAAAGCTCCTGTACGGAGGCTGTTCTTGTAAGGAAGAGTTCCAAAATATGTTACCAAGTTACCAAGCCCTAAACCCAAGAAAAAACCCTCTGAATTTGTGTGTGCTCACAGGTTGATACTGCTGAGCAGTTAAATTATTTGAAAAACTTGCTTCTGTTGAGTGGGTCAGAGGTTTAAAACTACGTGAGCTCTCTGCAGTTGCACCCATTGTGAGGAGTGAGGGCGGCATGAATGGACAAACCCACTCTGGTGTTATCAGTGATTATCTGCTGGGAAAGCCACCTCACTTGAGGCAAAGGCTTTGACTGGTAGAGGAAGATCTTACAGGGAGGAGACTAACTAGGAAAAGAGTAAGGAAAGGAAGGGAGAGAAATTCAAGTTGAAGAGCCAGGGAGTAGGCCCAGTCTTGCTTCTAAGCATCCTTGCTTCAGTATACATTTGTGAAACCAGCAAGGAAAATAGTAGTTCAAAATCTGAAATTGATCTGTATAGGTACTGACAAGCTAATATCGAAAATCCTTACCTTGCTGATGTCCTGTGGTGTTAACAGTATGATTTCCAAATGGATGGAATGAAAGCTTTATTTCTATGGATGTAGGAAGTAATACACAAAGTTCTATTAAACAATAAAGTTCTGAGGTTAAGAACATGAAATTGGGAATTGCCAAAAAAATCACCTGCCTGTACAGTCTCACTGATTGTCTTCCCTAATTCAAAAGCATTTGGTAGTCTTCAGCTACTTGGCTATGGATGCTGCCGTCTCTTCCTCCTTCTCGCTGGACCCCAGCCTCATTCAGAGCACAGAGCAGATAATGCTCATTGACTAATTAACTGTGTAGTCCTATTTATTGTAAAAAGTGGGTCAGTGCCTCATTCTAACATGTGTGTTACTCTAATCCTGCTTTGAGTACAGGATTATTAATTTACTTATAGGTTTTTCTGTGGTAATCGCAAAGGCTCCCCAAATACTTATTTTCACAACATAGGTGGTAGGAAAGTTGAGTGATAAGGAGAAGATGAACAGTGAAAATACAAGAAATACTCCAGTGCAGAAGTATTCCGATATGAGGGTATGAAGTGGAATGAGCAGGTGACATCCTCAGAGCTAACCAGGAGAAGGTTATTGCACGACATGTATTGAAGCTATTCTGTGCCATAGATGTTTTGGATACTAACATCTGACAGGGATTCCAAAAGTGATCAGATATTCTTGGAAGAAAACTCTGCTTGAGATTATTAAATGCAAAAAAATCATCTCTGAATCAGACTTGTCTCCCCCTACATATGGCTGAGAGCCTGCTGGGAAATCCTGCTTTATCCTTGCCTCATGCTTATGCTTTTGTCCATATATCTGCTGCTGTCCAGTGTCAGAGATGAGGTAGTGGGCTAAAAGTGGCTTTGGCCTGACTGTGTGGCTTTTCACGTTCTTGGGGAATGAGACTGACCATGCCAATGAGCTCTGCCTGCTCTCAGAACCTAGCCCTTCTGTCCACTGCCCCCAAACTACTTGACATTTGGAGCACATGTGTTCAAAGCATGGTTCCTACTTCTTGCCCCGGAGCTGTGAGTGCTCTGACTTTTGCGTGGTTCACCTTTCATGTGTAAAATGGCTGGCTGACAGTCTACAAAATAGGAAATTTAGATGGTATTAACTGTCTAAAGTTTAATTAAAAAAAAAAATTAAATAAAATAATCCTTTTAACATAGGACCTCTGTGGCAAAAAGAAAAAAAAAAAAAAGGAAAGAAGAAAATAGAAAAAAAGTTTTCTCCAGATTTGTTAGCTGCCAAAATCTGCACATGGTGCTTTTCTAATAGATGTGTGTCCCATGTGTCAGCCCAGTGAGCAGCAGTGGTGGCAGTATCTAATCTGAGAAGGCTGTAGAAGGAGCAGAGGTAGTGCAATGACTGTTGCTTGGTATTTAGGGGAAAAGATATGATTAACAGGATTTGAAAGAAGGATGGGTAGGGGGCATAATAGCATGAAAAATTTCTCCTCTTGTATCTGTTCTCTATGGTGCTTCCCAACTTCTGTAAAAAGCAAACGGGCAGCCTTGCTTTGCTGCGTGCTGCTGGCTCTTTCCTAGGGCACCGTCCCTTCTTGATGCTGCATGAGTGGGGGTCTAGAGAAAAAAGTCATTGTGGTGTTAGAACGTATCATGTCTGTCCATAAGTTAGACAAGTTAGAGTTGCATGGGCAACTGCAATTGTATTTGTTGACTTTTGAGTAGTTTAACAAATGTAAAATTCTTTTGCATGTAGATGTCATATTATATGTTGAGATGAGCTCATAGAGGTATGGCTCTAAGCGTTTGCTAACTTCCACCCTGCTTTTTGCCATAAAGTACATGATACACAGCTCTCATTCCTTCATCTTGTCTCTGATTCCTATGAATGTGACACAACCCCGGAGGCACAGAGCTGGGAGCTCCAGGTGCCCCCCGAGCCCAGCGGCAGCGGGTGGGCGCTGCTGTGCGCGGAGCCGCCGGCCGAGGAGCTGGCCACGGCGGCAGTGCTGCTGCTGCTGCCCGAGCTCCCCAGGCCAGAGGTTAGCTCACCCTCTCCTCCTGAGAGCCTTTCATCTGGTTCTCTCCCAGAAAGCCTTTCTCAAAGTCCTCTTAGGAAATCTGTAGTTGAATTACGGGCTTGTGTTTCCATGAGGTGCCTGTGGTACTGCCCTGAGCGGCCTTGCTCTGCATTTCTCCACGGCTGCCGAGAAAGCCTGTCTGTGAACAGACTTTGTTGCCAGCCCGTGAGAAGGTGGAAAGGAGCGTCAAGGCTTGGGTTGCATTGGGTTGGCCAAATAAAAGCAGCATGGCTGTTTTTGCAGCCCGCCACCCACATGTTGCGTGGCCGGTCACAGCAGTACTGGATAGCGGCCACCACCACTGTAGCAACTCCATGCAATCACTCGGTGCTTAGCTTGGTAAGCATTACAGCTTAGGTTTTGTGAAATCCATAAGTACTGTAGGCTTGGAAAGAACTATAGATTTCTATATTTTCTGCTTTTTAAAAGGTGTTTAAGTCTTTACCAGTCCATTCCTTTTTAAACAAAATGAAGCAATGGATATAGAAAAAATGGAAAGATAAGCTATTCAGCAAAACGGATACTAAAGGTAATCTGTTGGATTACACTTCTTAATGCAATGAAACAATGGTCAGGATTATTCTAAATATGTTTTTTTCTTATCTTTGGTTGCATTTCAGTATTTACAGGTTGAAATATTGAGAAACAGAGAGCTATTTCAAACTTTTAAATATAAATATAGTTGTGGTATGTTACATACTGGTCAGTTTTCCCTGGGTTTGTTTCTTCTTTGCTTGTATACAGAAAAATAGGTATTATAGTAAAGGTGTATGGGTGAGAATTCTTTTTCCAAACCTGTTTGTACTTTTTGCAAGTGATGCTGTATTAGTTGTTGTATACCTCAGTTTTCTTTTTAGAGAGATATTTCCCCTTTTAGTTTTCCTGGTCTCTTTTCCAGGAGTTGATAGGTGATGCAATTTTCATCTTGTTTTACTCTGAATATTTTTAAGAAATGGGGAGACAATTCTGAGAATTGAAGAGACATTTGGGACATTTGGAGACAGTTAGAGACAATGGAGAATTGAAGAGTAAAAACAATAACCAGTTAGAGATGCATGGGAGAAAATAAAAATTACTGATTTCACTTAATCACTTTTTGTCTCATATGTCAATTCCAGAAATCAGGAAATTATAGACATGGGTTTTCTTTCCGCTTTTGTGTGTCTCATGTGGAAATGAAATGGGGAGGAAGATTATTGGGGAGAGCTAATGAAAAAGAAAGGAGGGAAGGAAAAATTTGTCAATCTGCAAAGTTATATGGGATTTTGAGGGGCAGTTTTAGCATGTGAAACTTTAAAAAAAAAAAAAAAATACACTATACACTGGTAATTATTTGTTTCTGGTAGTCCCCACCCTGTGTTGGGTATTGAAGAATGTAAAGAAAGCACTATTACTGTTGGAATTGTTTTTCTCTTTCAAAGGCAAAGATGAAAAAGAGTGTGTCTGTGGGACAGTTATGTTATGTGAGCAAAATCTATATGCTTTATATTAATAATTTGAAGTTTTGATAATGTTTTTTAAGATACAGAGCATCCCCATTTAGTTTTTTCTAGCAGGTATTAGATAACTGATTTTTTGTAGGTATCACTGTAGGAGTGGGCCTTCAGGAAGGATTTGAGTGCCCAGAAAATAGTGACCTTGGGGACCAGCTCAGAAAGAGTTCCATGTGTAAGGAACCACCTAGAAGCAAATTTAGACTGCTGCGGGAAAAGTGGACAAATGGTAAGTGAGGGTGGCGTGATAACCACAGGCAGAAGCAGTTCTGTAGAACCTTAAAAGCAGAAAAAATAATCTTGGTCGTGAGGCAGCTGATGAAAAGGGGGTCAGTGGAGGGATTTAGATAGTAAGCTGATGTTTTCCTCATCTGTTGCTTTCTAGTAAAGATGTAATGCATTACACTGCCAGAAAAATGGTGTGGTGAATCACTGTGTATTGGAGTTGAGTTGGAGTAGATCATGCTCTCTGTGTGTGTGTTTGTGTTTGTTCCATGAGTCTTTCAGGAGTTAAAGTTCCAATTATGTGATTATTTTGATTGATGTTCAAAGATATTTTGTGCCTAAACTTGTATTTTTTTAATTTGCTTCCTAACAGCTTTTTACTCCTGACCTTTTTTTAATTTTTATTTGAGAATAGAGATATGGAAACAAAATACAGATATGCAAAAGTGAGAGTAGAGACATGCATTGTACAAGTTGTTGTCAGGTTGGTTATGTGATATGCAGTTCCTGTAGCCTGTGGGTAGGCTCCCTCAACTTCAGTTGGTCTAATGCTGATGCAACTGGCAGGAAGACCTTTCCTTTTTTTTTTTTTTTTTTTATGCATTCTCCCCCACTGCTGTGAAAAATGTCCTAATGGTCTGTTCAGGTTATCTGCACACATTTTGTACAACTATTTATATATGAAAAAGTTGAGTTGTAGGTACAGGAAGGCTATTAAAAACAAAGGCTTAAACACAGGTGCTTTAAAAAATCTGATGCAGTTTACTGAATAATTTGGTGCGATATATGAGGAATTGTGAAAGTTGTTGGAGAGGGTTAGCTCTGAAAGCTATGATATTAAGTAATTGCATTACTTTGAACTGCTGTTTCTGATAACAAAATAGTTTTGATGACTCTTTTGAAAAAATATCAATTTTAATTTGCATTATCACTGTGCTTTTGGACTTGGTCCATGACAAGGAGTCCTGCTGCTCTAGACTCTGTACTGAGATTTTTACAGAGCAAAAGGATGGCACCTATCCTTTTTTTCAGTCTTTATCAGATGCTTCTATGGTATGCGAGATAAAGTAAAAAAAAAAAAAAAGCCCAGTCATTTAATATAATGGTAAAGATTGCTGTTTTCCTTTGCTTGCCCATGAATATCTCATCGCCTAGTGGGAGTGTTTGTAAATAAGGCAGCCTTTCCCAAACTGTTTTGCTTCCTGTCTGCCTTTCAGCCAACTTGGTTCATTTGTGCTGTCTGCCCTCCAACTGCACTCTCCGTCACGGCATCCTAACCCAGGCGTGTGCTTTTACTTTTGCCTCTTGTGCCTGGGGGTGTATTTCTCTTTCTTTGTCTGTTGTCTCTATTTCAGTGATTCGTAGTGTGCGTTTCAAAAACATTGCATTAAATGAGAGGCATGAAAACACTGGAGAATCAGCTTTCCGTAACAAATTGCAACAGTAGTGGGACTGTAGAGAAAGAAAGTAACAGTGAGATGCACATGCGAGGATGTATACTGCTTGTGAACTGTTACAGAGGTGTACAGGTGAGGCCAGCATCTCAAGCACATGATTATTTCCTGATACAAACATGTCAGTACAAAACAAAATAGGACAAGCATAAGCTCCTCTGACACCTCGGTGCTTCTAGGAGACTAAAAGGACACAAGTCTTAAACAACTTGTTGTAGATAGGCTTTGTATAAAAGTTTTATGGTTCCTGTCTCAATATTAGGATAGCTATCTCTGTGTATATGGCATTGTAGTTTTTACTGCTTTATACCTAGCTGAGATAACACCTTGTCCTTTGTATGCACATACATACAATGAGCCTATGATTCAGTTTACTGAGTTGTGTTGAGGTGAAAAGTGTTGCTGTGCTGGGAGTTTATATCAAGATTATGTCTCTCTCTCTATATATATATACTTTTTTCCCAGCATAAAAATAATTGTAGTACAGTTTTTTAAGCAGTGCTAATAGCAAAATGAACAATTTCAATCTGTGTTTTATTACTTCGCCAGAAATCTTTAAATTGTTGGTTTTCAAAATATGTCAACAAAAATCTGTTAGGATCTTACTTTAGCCCATTCATTTTTGAGGCGCTATATCACATTATGGTAAAGGATCCTTTTTTATATTAAAAAGTTTCTGAGATGATCAGTGCTGATACTAAGTTTGTGAAAGAAGTAGTATAGGGCATTACAGTATTTGTTTACTGGTTAGTAAAATGTTATAATGAAAATAGCAAACCCACTGTATTTCACATAATGTCAGTATTAGTGTTCAGGTAGTGCTAGTATTAGACAAGACAAGCATTGAACTAAAACCAACTGAAACCCACTGATTCTGTTGAAGCATGTGTGTTGAGTTCATGACAGTAGTACTCAAGTACTTAAGCTGTGATGAGATCCTTTGTTCCTGAAAAATGCCTGTGTAATAAGTAAGGCAAAAATAACTTACTTGCTTTTTTTCTCTTCGGTGCCTGCATCTGATGGGAAGCCTACTTGCTGCTAAAATTCTGTGGGAGAAGAATTACATAAGAAGATATTTATTTTTAATTGCAGTTGTCACATTAATCTGCAGTGTTACTCATCAAGCAAAAAATTATTAGATAATGTGTGTATAAAGTAGAAAAAGCCTTTTGAATTTCTCAAGATGTTTTATTTAGTTTCTTCCCAGAATTGCCAGGATGTAACTTCTGGCTTTAATATTGATGGAATTTAGAAATTTCTTCTTGTTTTTGCATATGTACTTACATAATGTGTTAGCGTGTCCCCCCCCCCCCCCCCGATTCCTAGTTGTTCCCTTGCATATCCATCTTTTCTTCTCAGACCTAGTCAACCTTTCCACTTTTATAAGGAAGTTGTTACTTCTCTCCAAGGATGAGCCCCTTGAAAATATACACAACTTCAATGCATGGATAATACCATTGTCCTTTGACAAAAATAGCCAATTTAAGACTTACTTACATAAAGTTATAATCAATGCTTTAAAAGAGAAAAGGCTTAAACCTCAGAATAAATTTTCTATTTGTCATTCTAATGGCACTGTGTGCAGAGTGTTTGAAAGCGTATGCTTGCAGTTGTTATATAGGAAATATCTGGACAGACAAATCGAATGCAGGGTCTGATGTAAATTAATAAACACATGAGAATAAAAACTATATAAGGATTAAGATCTTCTCTTTCCAGTTTAGACTTCTATTATTTTTTTTAATACCACGCTGCTTGTGTGGTGAAGTATGCCCACTTCTGAAGACCTTCTATGGATTGCTTATGATAAATGGCTTTTCTTTTTTTCATGCTCTGAGCTACTGTGGTCTTCCATAAGCAAGTGAGAATTTATGATTTGCCAAATGTTTGGCAGAAGCAGGATAAAAGTCTTCTACTTCTCATGGAGAAGGCCAGGTGCCAAATACAGT
The DNA here is from genome assembly GCF_965231255.1 of Vanellus vanellus. NCBI lineage: Eukaryota > Metazoa > Chordata > Aves > Charadriiformes > Charadriidae > Vanellus > Vanellus vanellus. The sequence continues at coordinate 199,381,385 of NC_138905.1, read as the reverse complement.
AAAACTGCCTTGACTGTTTAGGTATTTGCTGAGCTTTCATCACTGTAACAGCTGAGTGTCCCTTCTTTGAACAGAAATGGAGCATGTAGTAAACACTCTTACTTGGTTCTATAGAAAAAGCAGGAATTATTTTTTCCTTCTACCTATGTAAGCTGCATCTTTTCCGTTAGTCTTCATTTTCTTGTTTGTTACTATAGGGAAGTTAGTTTAAGGATGCTGGTGGTGTTTTCTCTTGAAGGAAATAGTTGTACTGTTAGTACTAATAGTTGTACTGTACTTCTAGAGCATTCTGTTCTAAATATCAGCTACTGCCGAGAAAACTGTCCTCTGCTCTAGTGAGCTTACTTCTGATGGTTTGCTTTTGATTGTTCCTGCAGAGTATGTTTTCTTGTGGTCTTGGTCCCTTAGCTAGAGGTGTGTTTTTTAGATCGTTTGGAAGAGGACAATAGAAAGTCTCATAGTTGAAAGCCACCCTGAAATAACTGTGGTTAGTGCAGCGTGTGGAACACCAGCAGAATTCAGTGGTACGATGGTGGATCAGCACTAGAGTATAGCAATTTGTGGTAACACCACAAAAGAGGTTGATCAGCATGGCCAAACCATTGCACTTCAGTAGAGAGAGAGAGTCTTCGTACAGCTAGATAAAAGAAAATGTTCTGGAGTAGCTTTTGCTATCTGGAGCGCCCAGTTAGGTATCGAAGTGCCGACAGAAAGCCTAAATTGTAGCTTTGAGCAGCTTTAAGTGGTTTGGATTGGCTAGCCTAGCAAATACTAGCAGTGGAAAGGCAGTAGTTTTGAAAATCAGCTTGGTGATTTCCAGCCGTGTCCTCAGCCTTGCTCAGCTCTGGGATTGCCGCCCAAAGCCTGCTCCTGCTTTCAGCTTGAGGTGCCTGACGCTGAGGATGCTTCAGCCAGAGTAGGAACAGAGAACCTGGTGCTGTATTTGTGCCCCAGCAAGGCTACCTACACCGGCTCCAGGGCTTTGTGTCAGTAACTGCAGCTGTACCAGCTGGCTTGAGTTCTTGGAGCTCAGCTCTGGGGTTTCTTCACGCAGAAGGGGTTCTTTGCATGCCTTGCTGCTGAGCACAGTGAAACTTGAAAGCTTTTACTCGCCTCTTTCCAATTTTAAGGAATTTGTGCATTAACTGTATCTGTCCAACAGAGAACTGAAGGTATGTGGGTTCTCACGTTGACTCTAGAGTAGTGAGGAGCACTGGGAGAATTGGAAAGAATTGGCTGTTTCTTAATTCTTCAACAGAGGCTGAAGAATTTGAAAGCTGATGGTGTAATCTGAGGGAGTCGCTTGCTAGTTTGTTAAAAATTGGATAGAATCTGGGGTTTCTGACAGAAGTATAAGATGAAATAGCAGATATAATGCTGAAATTATATAGTGTACCTTGAAATGACAGTAGTCCCTGGAAATTAAACGTTTTTTCTTTGTCTTTTATGGTCAGGATGTAGCATAAAAACTGCAGCAGTTTTTGGTAATGGCTGAAAGGCAGGCAGAGAACGCTATATTGGGAATGCATTTTTAAAATGGATAAAAAACACAGTGTAAACCTCTAATAATTTATGGGCAAACTGGAGTGAAACTACTACTCATAATTAAACACGGATTTACTATCATTTGGTCATCTTGTATGAATGACTGCCAGTATTATGAGATGCCAGAAAATGGTTGTGTTAAAATGCTAACCTTCACTGTGCTAGTTGGGGACTGACTGTGGCAGCTAGGATGAGACAGTAATTGGCGTTTCTGCAGACATTAATATTTTCCCTAATACAGTAGTTCAACCATAGAATACTTTTCCTAGGCTTTTGAATATAAATTTCACAAATGAAGGCAAAAGAAGGACTGATTTTTAAAAGGCAGAGCAAAAAAGCTTCGTCTTTTTCAGGGATGCAGCAGGAGGACTTCTGAAATGTCTATGTGGCTGCTCCTTTGAAATTATGAAGGAGGATCTATGGCATGGATAGTGGGGAGAGTTTTATTTTCCTATTCTCTTACTGAACTTTTAAAATAAAAAAAAAGTTTAAATTCATTAGTAATTAGCATCTTTAAAGTTCCTTAGGTGTCTCCCTCAAACCTGCAGAGTATACAAATAATGTTCTAGATTTGGTAGCAATACTTTAAGAATCTTTTTCACTTGCAAAGCTGGTCTGTATTGCAACTGAAGTATTTGGTTTATTTGTCCTGTTGGTGTTACCCCTGCTTGGCTAATTCATACAACTCCAGTCTCAGGGAGTGTACTGGGCAGCGTTTCCATCTGTCAGTAGTACGGATGCTACTAGTCGTTCTCTTCCAGCCCTTCCCATGATTTCATCTGGCTGTACTTTTTTTTTTTTGCTGTTTCCTGTGCCTACAGCATGGAAATAGCTCACCAGTTTATGTAGTCTCTTTTCGAGGGAAAATTCCCATTCTGGTGAAATTTGAGGGGTTATAGTCTGTCTTTAGCTCTGCCACAAAGTTGTGTTTTATTTCCTTTGAGGGTTAGGATCAGGAAGTTGTTTCCCTGTGTCACTGGCTGGCTGCGAGTCCTCCCAGAAGGTCAAGTTGGATAGTTTGGTACAGGATGTTCTTCTGAGTTGGATGTGTGCCTTCCTACCTTGGAGCTACCAATTACTCATGCCTGTTGGCTTGCAGTGGCCTGGCCATACTGATTAGTGTCATTATAATTTGCTGTGAGTGTTTTTGTGGAAGCTTAATTTGAACTGCAGCTTGTATACCATTGTAAACTTCTTTTTTTGTTATCGAAGTAATACCTACTTGAGTGTTAATTATGACTGCTTCTTGTTGTTCTCTGTAGTCTCATAGTATTGAATTCATTTATTTGTGGTTGAAGTACTGTGCGTGTACATCAAGGCACTTGTTTCTAGACAGGGGATTAATTTTTTTCATCTTTCACTTTTGCTTTCAATCCAAAAGAGTTTTTTTGGCCACATTTCATAAAATTGTTGCCACTTTATGAAGTATGAGATAATAAAAATTGTGTTATGCTCTTAAGGAAGCTTTTAAAATGTTTGTGCTTTATGTGAAAGGACTTGAGATAGTTTTAAATGTACATTTTCTGTGTGCTACCCTTTAAAACAACCGGTACATCCAGTTAAAAACTCTACTCGACAGATATATTTCCAAGATGTGTATGCAAGAATATAGGCTTTCTTAAAATAATTTTAATTTTCCTAAGGCCTTCTAGGTTTTTTTTAGTTGATTTATTTTCTTTCTGATATAATTACTTGCCTTGTTATTCTTGTTTCTAAAGTTCAAACTCCTCATAATTTCTGTCAAAGCTTTTTACTTTTTAGCCTCTTTCTGCATTTGTGCCCTAACTTCATGCTGCATATGCTGTCATTTAGCAACCTCTTTCATGAAGTTTCCTTTTCATTCTGTGCACTGGTATGTTTTTAGTTTGTTTTACTGAGAAGATAGGTTTGAATAGTGTTACCAACCTTTTCCTATTCTACCCTCTTGCCAAAAAAAATATTTAAGAGATATTAGCAAATAAACCCATGGTGAACTAAATTTTTTTATGGAACGTTTTTCTTTTTTTTTTTTTTTTTTTTTCTTTTAGTTCCCGGAATAGATGGCGGTGGGTTAGCTGATGCTAGCCTCACAGATTCCTACTTTAGCACCAGCTTCATTGGCGTTAATGGATTTGGAAATCCCGCTGAAACAAAGTATCCCATGATGCAGGTAATAGCAGTGAATTGTATAGTGGTTCATTAGTTTTGACTGGTGTTACACCAAGAAGGGAAAACTGTTCAAGAGGCAGGAAAAATGGAGCCTTGTCATCCTGTAGTGTAGACGTAGTATATACTCAATTCTTGCAAATAGAAATGAAACAATATCATTGCTTTAAAATTAGTCTGTTTTTATTGGTACTCATCTGAGCTGTTACACATATGGGCTTTGCCACATATATTAGCTGTGTTTCTAGATTTCTTTTTAGGCTTATAGCTAATTTTGATAGCCTTTTACTAAATATATAAAAATTAGATTTTGAAACATTTCAAAGATAAAAGTCACTGAAGCAAAATGTGAACTGTCAAACCTGTAAATTATGAGGCAAAAAATTCAGAATTTGTAAACTCAATCTCTGGTGGCATTCAGTGATCGATCTTGAATTCACATTTAAATCTTCTGAAATGTTTTCTTGTATTTATAGTGTTCTGTAGATGTTGGCATAGGAACTTCAATGAGGTGGATTTTATTGTGTAGGTAGTATTATGCAAAATTTACAGCAAAAGGCTGTCATATTTTAAACCTAAATGAGTATCTACTTAATTAACACATGAAGTACTATAATAACTCCCTCAAACTGTTATGCTTTTTAAAAGCTGAGAAGATGGTCTCTCCCTGTACTCAAAGGTTTAACAAACCAGTTTCTGGTAAATGAAAGAGAGCACAAGTCAAACAGTTCGCACTGAGTCCTGACAACAACTCTCTTCTTTTATATCAAGGAAACTCTCCTTATGAGCTTACTTTGATCTCAATTGTGGCTGTATTATGGATTGAAAAATAACTCAGCAAAAGGTGGGAAATAATTAGGTGTGTTCCCTTTTTTATTTTTTTTTTCTGCATGTTTTCAAGAAGGCTGGATTTTCTCATTCAACAGAATTGTAAAACTATGGAAATGTTTATTACTCACAATGATGCATGATTTAAAAAGAAAAATTTTAACCTCTGATCCCAAAGTGTGCTATTAAAACTGGAAGTTTGAAGATTATTGCTTTATAGAATGTATGGTTACAAGTTTTGGTATCACTGAGATAATATAATTTTGTCCTTTTAGTGCAAAGTCATTGTTTTGTATCCCTAAACTGTATTCTAGCAACACTGGTGTCTTTCTAAACACAAATTTTTAGTTAACTGTTTCTTCTAGAAAGACAATAAGGCATGCATCTAATATGAATGCTCATAGGATTGTTAAATACTTTACTAATGCCTATGAGATTACAGTCAAGACATTGTGTTTTTCTTTGAACAAAGAGAAGAGATTGATGTGCCTCTGGCCCATTGGAGGCTAAGGAAAATTACTTCTGAAGAAGGTTTTCATTAGTGTTGAGAAAGTGCTTACAGGCATTAAACTATCTTCTACTGATTTTTTTTTTTTCCTTTGAATCATGAAATTTAAGTTTTTGTTTGCATAGGTAAAGCTGGTAATGCTGTCTGTTTTGATTGTGTGTCCATACTGACAAAGTTTAGCCACTTAGAATAAGGTTTCCCATGTCAATCAGTTCTTTGGAGAACAAGGCAAGGGAAAAAATCCTAGTGACTTTTACTTTAAATAATACTAATGCCTTGTGGTTTGGAACAGAGAATTTAAATCTGATAGATTGGTTGTTGTGTCAAGGATATACCTTTTGTCAGCTTGTGAAAATTTGCCTAGATTTTGTCACTTGATTAAACCTTTGCAAAACTGGTTTATATAGGCCCACTGAAGACTTCCTAGATGTCAGATAATTTCCCAAAGATGTAGTCTGCTTTGGCATGTTCCAGCTTGAGTACATTCTTGCAGTTACAGCTCTGGCCTAATGTAGGCCTTGCCCGAACTCTGAGCAGGAATGCTGATCTGCTTCATTTCCCTCTTTCCTTTCTTTCCACTTCAGATTGAAGCAGCAGGGAAATGGATTGGTGTTTACTGAAAGAGAGCTGCATCTGTGTTAATTGGAGCAGAAAGGTGTATAAGGGAAAAGATGTGCTGTGGGTTTAGAGAAAGTGAGCTGAAGCTAAGTGAATAAGGAACTAGGAAAGACTGAGCAGAGAGACTGGAGCTGAGAGGTTGTGTTTGTGGGACACTCACAGAATGGGAACTGGAATTGCATAAGTGAAAGGCACTGAAATCAGGACAAAGACACAGGTTGGCATAATGCAAAGTTGGGGCAAAGTAGAGTGGAGAGAACAAATCCACATGCCTATTTCTCTCCAGGTCATTGAATCAAACTAAAGATACTGGAAATTTGGTATTCTGCCATCAATGAAACATCATAAGTCTTCTGTAAAATATCTCATTAGCCTCTCAGTTTGGCTTTTGCAGACAAAAACATCAATTCCATCTATGAGTTACTTAGTCATCTCTGGTGGATCTGTGTGGTACACAAATAGATGCATCAGTGATGCAATATGAGGAAACTTTCAGCTTGTTTTTTAAAACTGGGAAATTGCACAGACATGCAAATAAACACACTGCCAGGAAAACACTAGTCAGATACAGTTAGATATTAAGAAATGTTAAGTTTAGCTTGCTGATGCAGCCTTGAAGTTTATATATAGAGAGAGTTGTATTCCTCAAAACATTGTATGATTTTTTTCAGTGTGAAAATTATAAGCGGGACTTATTCAGGACACAAGATACATGGTGCATGTGTAATGAGCACCCGTTTGGTAGTTGATTAAGTGTAATCTTACGGTTCCATGCCTTACTCCTGCATGTTGTTCACATCCTTCTAGTGAAGACTGTTAGTTGGCAGCGTGCTTTCCTGTACAGGTTGCAGTTATTGTATCTGACTTTGTAGTTTGCTTTCCTTATGAAAGAATAAAGTAGTCTGCATTTTATAGAGGCATGGGAATAAAAAGGATGGCAATTAAACAAACATACCCTTCCCCTCCCCCAACAGTGTTGGCAAACTAGAGTCCCCAGAATTTTTTAGATTAACCTGTACAGCTGGAAGGTGAGAAACAGAGTTAATGACCACCTGTAGAAAGGTTGGTTCAAGTTGCTTAACTGGTCTCAATCTAGCAAAGGTAGTAATAGAATCAGTCTCTTCTGGGTAATGTTCATTTTCTTTTACCATGAGATAATCTTTCTGTGATCCGTGCTTTATCCACTAGATACCTTCCAAAGTAATCATCAGGGATTCAATAGATGAGTCTTCTTGACTATACCTAATTAATCTCCAGAATGTATTTGTCATGTGCCGCAAATAAAACAGGTTTGTTGAAAAGGGTATGCGATTGTGTGTATTGGCGTTAGCATAACTTGTATGTAATGGAGCCAGATTGCCTCAAGCAAAGCTGTATCCAAATTTTGCAATCATCGTGTTTTTGTGTGCAGTGCATAATCTGTGTTATGGTGTTAAGTAAGCAGCAAAAGGAAGGAAAGTAAAAGTGGATTGTGTCATGATGAACAGGGGAAGGGACGTACTTCTTTGATCGTAAATAGTGTAGGTGAGTAGTGGTCAACATTTCTGCAGAATGAATATTTCTGACTCTTGAGATATCATTTGTATTTGCTGAAGAAAATTTTATGAGATCTAGAGCATCTCATTGGGATTAGATTAGTGGGGAAGATGCAATTAATGGCAATGGTCCGTTTGCAATGGGGAAAAAGCCATGGCAACTTCAAAAATCCTACTTCTTCCAAACTGTAGCAAGGATTTTCACTCTAATTCATTTTTTTTTTTTTTTTCTTTTTGAAAAATATCTCTTTGCCTCAATCCTTGCTCTCCTCCTACCTCAAAGGTCTTTGCTGTTAGCCAACCTTTCATTGCCCCCCGTTGGCCTCTTCTGTTGTTACTAACTAGTTTCCTATTGATTAATAGTCTCCTGTCCTCATTGGTTTGCATTTTCCTGTAATATGGTTTTGTTTCATGTGTCTTTTCTTCCCTTAATCTGCATGTGCTTTCATATACTACATTAGCAGAATTGCCTTCCAGCTTATCAAAGCGTTTATTTTTCTGGCTTTCCCTTTCTCTAACTGGTAACAGAGCAGGCCTGCACAACACATGGCCCACAGGCTGCATGCTGTCCCCGAAGCTGTTCTTTTTCTTTTTGGTGTAGCAGCAGCAGCTGAGAGACAGTCAGAGGTGTGGTTCAAGAAGCAGCTCATTGCTTTTGGCATTCCCAGCAGTGAGGAGGCAGGAGCTGGCTGGCCAAGATGCTTCTGATGCTTGGCTGTTTGCTCAGTTGCTCCACGTGTGCCATTTGGCTGGTTGGTGTCTCTGTTCCTCTGGCATTAGTGCTGTCCCTTGACTAACTCATGGCTTGATCAAAGATACAGGTGGTATGGGAAGGAGCTTTAGCAGTATTATGTTGGGATGGTAAAAGGATATGTGAATAATCTGGGGGAATTTGTAGCGGGATGGGGCAGAGGAGTACCTTGATGTTAAAACTTCTAATATCCTATAGGAATTGAGCAATTTGGTTGTAAGAGTGTAAAAAAGTTGAAGGTGTCTTCACGTATGTTACTTCACAGGAATCCAGTTTTCCTTATTTGATAGGATGAGATTTATAATGACGTGGTTTCCATTGGACTGCAGGTTATGTAGAAAATAAGAATCACAACTTTTCAATTAATCACTCTAATCAAAATAAAAAAGGACCTAACAGTCTTCAGTATTAAGGTTGGCAAGGCCAAGCAGGGGAGAAGAATTGGTCTTGCTTGCTTTTACCGTGTTAATGTTGGTATGCTAATGTTCTTCAAAAGCCTGAGAAGTAGAGACCATGCTCACTTCAAAGCCTTGCAGCTGAATAAACACAAAGACCTTTGTTCCCATTGCTGCATCTGCCAAGAGTTGAGTAATAAAACTCTCCTTATAGCACAGAAGCTTGTAAATGTCTTCAATTTTTAACTGGTGAGAAATGAGTGGAACTACAGGCATGCTATTTTAAATATAAAATTATGCAGCTGTTTACATAATGCTTTCTGAAGAAATCCAGTTGCTTTGGTTCAAACAGTTGTGAGTGGGACATGCTGTAGATGGTGCCAAATATGCTGTCAAAGACAAGTTTTGGATTGTTTAGAAAGGAAAGCAAAAGGTATCACCCTTTATAGGTCACAGAATCTAACAACTAAACAATGATTTGTTTGGTTGTGACAATCTCATTCTCCTGCAGGATGACTTCTTTTATAGTCCAATTAACATTATTCTAAAAATTAGAGTAATATTCTGTAATATAGCTCCAGTAGAACAGTATTAAGATGAAGAGTATAGCTCTGACATACTACAAAATATTTTGAGATAACATACTTGGCACAGGAATGAACCTGAGGAAAGCGCTTATTTTCTTGAAGTTAGGGTGGGGAATATGGAGACACAGGAACAAATGCAATCTTTTATGGATTTTGGGGAAAAGAAGTGGTAGAGAAGAAAGCAAAAACCCTTACTTAAGGTAAGTCTTGTAACATAAGCTATGTAAAATTAGATCTAAATGTGTGCAGCAAAGCTTTATTTGTACTCTATCTTGGTGAGAATTTTGTAACTATATACTTTCGTGGAGGGAAATGAAAGCAAAGCAACTTTGTCTTAAATGGAGCTATAATTTTGGGTTTCGCTATTGAACATTGAAGGATGGAGTATACCATTAGAAGGTTGGAATACTTCTTGTAACAATTCTCTTCCTAGCACACGGAACCCAGGAAGTGTTGAAAAGAAGGTGAGTGGAGTCCTGGGCTGCATTAAGTAAAGCATTGTTAACAGGTCAAGGAAGGTGATCCTTCCCCTCTGCTCAGCACTGGTGAAGTCACACCTGGGAGCTGGGCTTCTCTGTATATGAGAGACATGGGCATACTGGAGAAAGTCAGCAAAGGGCCATGAAGATGATGAGGGGACTGGAGCATCTTTCCTGTGAGGAAAGGCTGAGAAAGCTGACGCTGTTCAGCCTGGAGAAGAGAAGGCTTGGGGAATCTCATACACATACATAAATACCTGATAGGATCGTGCAAAGGGGATGGAGTCAGGCTCTTGGTACCCAGTGACAGGACCAGAGGTAATAGACACAAATTTAAACACAGGAGGTTCCCTCTGAACATCAGGAAACACCTTTTCACTGTGAGGGTGACTGAGCACTGACACAGGTTGCCCAGGGAAGTGGTGGAGTCTCCATCCTTGAAGGTATTCAAAAGCCATCTGGACATGGTCCTGGGCAACCAGCTCTAGGTGGCCCTGCTTGAGAAGGTGGGCCAGGCCAGTTGGCCAGAGATCCCTTCCCACCTCAACCACTCTGTGAGTCTGAAAAGTATCTAATCCTCAAAACTATTATTAAAACAGCAACCTAATGTGGAAATTATTTTTACAGTGATGCTGTTGATCTGTTGTCAGTGTTGTCTTAAAGTCTGTGTGAAAAGAATACTTTTTTTTAAAAGACCTTAACTTGCAGTGGTTCTGAAAAGGAAACGGTATGCAACAGGCTAAGATAATGATTCACTTTGACAGAAGTTTCATTTTTGACACAGTCACAGTCTTTTCTGAAGAGAAGAGGAGTTGGTGTCGTTAATCCTGGTGCTTGAAGAAAGAGCAAAAATTTCTGAATGAGCATTTTTGCCTCCTGTAACTTAATTGCTTGAATGTTCAGGAATTAACACAGTGTTCTGAAAAAAACTTTATTTCTCAATTTCCCCATGAAATTAGAGAACCTGTATTTTGTTACTGGTGGAAGGTTCAACAGTGGAAGAACTTTAAGCTGAAGCCTTAGGTTAAATCCTTGGAAAGGGATGAATGTGACAGTTTTGTTCTGCTGTAGCTTTCTTTTGAGATGTGAACAGAAACTTTTTAATTCCTTTAAAGGAAGAGGGGCAGGATGTATGCCAGTCAGCCTAGTTGAATTTTAACTAGTGTTTAAAAAACCTCAATAAATCATAGCAATAGGCGGGCAAAGAAAAAGAGTTTATATGGAACTGAGAGACATTGGTGTGGCACTTGTTTATGATAAAGTTGTCTTTCTGTATTAACTTCCATATGGTGAAAGTCATGGTGTACTGAAGTCTGAAGCTCTCATATGTCGTGCTTGCCTTGCCTGGCAGCCTTAATAAGAATGAATCTTTTCTTCTCTTGGTAATGGTTGTTCTCACCTTTCTAGAGCTTTCATCTTTTGGGCTTGAAGTTGCTCTGATTGCATTCTTCTTGAAATTTGAAATTGTATGAAAAATAGTTCAACGCCATTAGAAGAGATTGAGAGGTGTTATTTAAAATCAAAACTGCCTTCTGGAAAACGTAAATAACAAATAGTACTTGGATTTTCTTTTCTTTTTTCCCTTCAAGACATTTTTAGCATGACTTGGTAAAAATCAGATATAGGAATAGCCTTTGTTAGACTAAATGCTTTTGGATGTGGTAGAAATTTTAATATTAAACCAGTTTAAAAATCCTTTACTGATTACATGCAGGACTTCTGTGAATAATGTTAAGGTAAGAAGGTTGTGGATGTGTAATAAAAGTGAGCAAAACGAAAACTTCATGAAAGTGAGTGGTAAAGTGGAGGTTTTTAACCTTGTTCAAAGTATGGCTGATGAGCAGCTCTTAAAGCAAGAGATGCCCAAGACCAGTGAGAGAAGCTTTGTTTTTTCAGAGTCCTGGTTCGTGTAAAATACCTTTGCACCTGGAACAAGACTTGGCATAGTAAAAGCACAGTTGATGTTCATAGACTTTGTTTGCCCTGTGCTTTCAGCATGCTGAACAATGTGTTCTGTTGCGGTGTCATGTGCGCACTGTATGTTTTAGTGATCAGACCAGCACTGATATTCATAATCACAGTCACCTATTCACGTTGCAAGTCTGTTGACTGAATGCTTAACTCCTGTACTCGAAGAGGTAGAATATTGATGGCATACAAGTGCTTGTTTCCAAGTTTAAGTCATATGTTTAACCATCTTTGATACCAACCCAGATCTCAATATTATGTTTGTCCCTGTTCTGACAGACCATTAACTTTTGCATTAAAATTATTATGAAAATCTGGTGTTATAAATAGATATTAACACTATTTTTATCTACTACTGGACAGATTTTGTGCAAATCTGAAAGGTTCCCTTTCAGAATTTCCTTCCTAAACCACTTCCTCTTAAAAGGATCAGTGTGGATGTATTAAATGCCAAGAAAATATGCATAATAGGGGTGGTTTTCAAGTATTTGTGAAAAACTATTTAACTGCTTTCCATTGCTTAGTCAGGAAGGGAATATGGCGTATGAATAGTTGAGCTACTATAATCCAGAAATTTATTTTGATGATGGTGGACAGTAGGATGAGTATCCCCGAACTTGGGTAAGACTGTTAATTTAGTGTGGGTCTCCTGAAATGTTACCTTGTCTTCTAGAAATAAGTAAACTTTGTTTCACTAGAGGCATCCCTTTTGTGTAAAGAATTTATTGTTGCACACTGACCTTTAGGGAGAGTTACATTATGTCAGTTCAGTATATTTAGGAACATGAGATGTGTGGCATCAAAATAAGGAAAGAGCATATAGCAAACCACTTTCTTCATTTAGGTCTTGAAAAAGCTGAAGGTTTACATAGTATTTACATGTGTACGTATATTACACATATTGTTCTAGGACACCTGCATGTTCTGCTTCATGTAGTACTACATACTTGTACTGAGTGAAGAGTTGTGTCAGAATCCTGAATGATTGCTGTAACAATGATGCGCAGATAATGGAAATAATACAGGGGTGAATAAAGCATGGAGGGATTGAGTGTGTTGTTGAGAGGGTGTTGTTTGCAAATACCTGCTAAAGTACCTAAATTTTACCAAAACTTTCTTCAAGTTACTTTTCTAATAGTGCAGGCTGTCTTTTTTTTTACAACTTGCTTTCCACATAAAAACTACTTTACACAATCTAATCATTCTTTTAGATACAAGTGTTAAAAGCTGCAGCTTCTGCTGAAGTCAGTGGCAGTATGAAAACTGCAAGTGTTGAGAAACTTGAATTGCAGTAGGTTCATAGTTCTACCATATTGGTTAATACTCCAGCTTCTGTTGGTTCTCCTCTTTATTCTGGAGTAAATTTGGTTAAAAAAAAATTCGATCTTTCTGCTCAAAAATTAGACGAAATGTCCTTGAAGTATAATAGCTTCTTGCCACCTGCCACCAACATTGAGATTGGCTGTGGAAAAATGTAAGCATAAAGAGCAACTCCAATGACCAGTTTTGAGTCTTAGTCTGTGTCTAGACTACTAAATTAAACTTGCCTGGAAACTTTCCTTGATGCTTAGGGCCAGCTGGCACAAAATGGCCTGTTTGTGCTGGTGTACACTCACCCGGTAAAGCAGAGGCTGCATGCAAACTGTCTATTTGAAGGGATCTCAAAACTTTTCACTGCTGAATAGTGTCTGGAAGTTGGCTGAGAGACTCCTGGTTGATGCGGGCCAAAAGCATGCCAGGGAATATTTTAACAAATTACTGGTTGTCTCTCCCAGTGATGGAGAGTACTTCCCGACCTTGCGTTACTTTTCTTCTCACACTTTTTCTTCCTGTTGGGAGACCAGTCAAAGAAAATAATAAGCAGGAGCAAGAAGAGACACTCTTAAACTTCTCTATCAAAGGAGTGGTAGCTCTTAGAGCAGCCCTGCCTCACCTAGTCCAGTTTATTGCTAGCTCATATCACTAGAAGAATGTAAGAGAAGCAGGTGGAGCCTGGGAGGAATGTTGAGAGGGTTTCAGGTGTCCTGCTGACTTACAGGAGTCCCGTGTTTTTGCTGAAAAGTCTGAAAATGTTCATTTGTTTTTAAAAAGAATCTGGTATATTAAGAAAATGGTATACTAACTTGAATATTTTTCATTGGAAAAGTTTCATGTTGTGATGGTAGTGTATAATAAAGGGAGGGGTTGTTTCAGGAGTACAGTGTGAAAGAATGTTTAAAGGAGATAAGTAATTGGCTTATCTAACATTTCGACAACGTACAGGAAGAGAACCATGTTTGGTAGACCCTCCCAAGTTAGAAGAAATTAATAAAGATAGTGTTTTATTTCAGTATACAGTCATTTTTGGTTTGCATTGCTCTTGTGCAAAATGCTTTATTTTACTAAATGTTTTTGTCAGCTACAAACCACTGTCTGTTTAGAGTATTTATTAAATGGAGAATGAGCACAGGTTTCATAGTCTGTTCTTAAAACTTCTGAAATGTCATCCCCAGTACCCTCACTTAGTTTTTTATAGCTTTATTTTTAGATGTACACTTTTGTCTTTTATTTATGCAGAGGATGACAAATAGCAGCAGCTCCCCTAGCCTTCTCAATGACAGTGCCAAGCAGTACGCAGGCCATGGTAAGTACTTTTAAACTAATATGTATAAAAGTATGTTTGGAAATTTAAGAGATTTACTTTGGTAAAACTGAGACTTAAGAGAGTATTTTTTTTTCTCCTCTGATTTGATTTGAGATGCAGTAGAACTTTATCTTTTAACAGTAGCGTATTGTGTGATTACTTGTAATCCAAAGCTGAAGCGCTGCTGAATTTATTAATTTTCAGCCTTATCTTTGCTCCAGTAGCAGGGGGAATCTTTATTGGTCTTGTCGCTTCAAGTGGCATGCTAGTTTGGGTATCCACTGTAAAGCACTAGTTGCTTAAATAAGCATTTACATTGCTCCACAGTGTTATCCCTTTTTATTATGCTTTTCAAGTAATTTATTCTGTGGAATGAATGTACAGGCTTTTATTCTTAAATTTAGGCTGTATGTTTTTTGTGAAATGTATCACGTTACTGATGATTTTTAATAGTTATTAAGTTTTGTCCTATAAGCAGTACTTTACGTCTTACATTTTTTTCCCTGATGTTGGGAACACGGTTTTCAACTGAACAAAATATCTCCATAGTGCAGGCCAACATACTCGCTAAATTACTGTGGAGGGTATGTTGAACTTGTGTAATGCACTTTTTAGAATTGCTTTCCAAATTATAACAGGCACTGCAGATTATTTCAGCTATAGCTGTCGAACTAACTTTTTTAAAGAAGAGGATACTACTCCCTTATGGCAAGGGCACATATTTTAAACATATTTCTGCTCTAAAAATTTCTGTGTAAATGATGTTCTAGAAATCTATTTGCATGTCTGACCCTGCAGCCAATGTACTTACTAGGGCTGTAATTTTTGAGCATGGTAGTAACTGCTAGTTAGTTTGCTTGAAAGTTGAAATTTGTTGTCTTTTTTTTTTCTTCCTTCTGGTTCATTTCCAGTAGGTTTTGTGATTAATTCTGCTTCTTTTGTCCCAGTGAACAATTAGCTATTCAAGGCAGTGGAGGTCTCCAGTTTTAAATGCAGTCAGAGTTTGTCTGTGACGGGCCAAATAGTGATGGTGATGCATGTGAAGGAGAGAAACCAGACTTACTTTTGGATACCAGTTTAAATTCTGTTGTGTCTCAGGTCCCTTTCTTCCCCTTCCCCCTTCCCCTTCCCCCTTCACCCCCAGTTGTGCTTCACTTGTAGAATTACACCTTTAAGGAGTATTCATTAGTGTTGGAGAAAGTGTTTCATCAAAACACCAATGTTTACAGCTGGCAGACATCTGGTAATATGATGTCTCTACCTCTACCAGTTTGGAGTTTTAAGCTACATCTGTGATTCTCCTTCAGTTTTTGGTGCTTCAGCTCTGGAAGGGATGTATAGGGATAAAGAAAAAGCAATAAAAAGCTACTAATAAAACACAGACTCTTGCTACCTTTACTTGTGATTTAAATTTGTGCAGAACAGTGACAGGACAAATAAGATTCACATCATTACTTGTAAGACTGTGTTATAAAGAAGATTACTAATTTCAGGTAACTAGAGAACAAGGCTTGGAAATGTTAGATGGACATTAAATAATGCCGACAGCAATTAAACTTACTAACTTCTGCTAATGAGCTCCATTTCAATTGAGCAGTTGCACAGAGTCTAATAAATACTGCATTTTTTAGCAGTTTGGTTGCTAAACTTAGTTTTGTCAAAAGAATTTTTTCCATACAGAAATAAGTTAAAAAAATGTAAAAATTCAGTATTAGAGGTATATAACATGTTGTTTTACATTCTTTCTATAGATCCACTAACTTCACCAAATTCATCCTTGTTTAATGACTTTGCTGCCCTCAGCGTGTCTCAAAGGAGGAAGGTAGGCGACAACTAAATTTTAAGTAGCATATTTGTATATGAGTTGATAGGGAAGAAGATCTGGAATAACTTGAAATCCTAGGTGAAATAAAGATGATTCTTCTAACGTTACTAGATTTATTTTACTATGTCACTGCGATATAAATAAGATCTTACTACTTCATTTTTGCTACACAAGATCAGCCTGCTGCTGCTATTAAGAAATATTCCAAGCGCTTGTAAACTTCAGTTTACAAGAATGCTTTGAATGTGAAAATTAGGACATAGCCCATTGAATTTGAAAACAAATTATTTTTATTGTACTGAGGCACAAGACAAGCCACCTGCAAGCCTTTGTGGCAACAAGTTCTGAATGCATTAAGGATCATTCCCCCATTTATTTATACATGATGTGAAAGTAATTCTTAGTTTGAAATACATTTAGTTTGAAATACACTCTAATATTACTGGGAATCTAGGGTTTGGGATTTTTTCCCCTGTAATCTGTATTGAGAAATCTTTCTTTTGCTGATGGCTAGGCAGCATCTTCAAACACCTTTGACCTGTGCCAACACTGGTTGTGATGTTTTCCAGTTAAACACTGACAAATGCAGTGGCTGGAATAAGAGACAAGAGTTTGGTTATACCAGAGTTCCTTCCTGTTTTTGTGAACTGTGGCTTATCAAAAAAGACATTCTCTTGTCCCAACCACTTACCAAATTTTCCTTTCACTGATGGCTTTCATGTTTTCCTATTTTTCTTATTAGCCATGTGATCCTGAACCTGAAAATAAAGATAATTACTATAGTTTCCCCCTGTCAGACTAGTGTTCCTTGAAATGAAATGCTGTTGTAGAATGTTAACTCCCGAATATTATGATGTATCCAAACTACACAGAATCTCTGAATTGCCCTTTTCCTTAATGTCAGTATAGTGGACTGGAAAGTTGCATATAAGCAACTATTAATATATTGTTTAGACACTTACTGAGGATAGTAAGAATGAAAATAAGCATACATTCCTTTTTAACATCTGTGTGTGTATACATATGTGTGTGTGTATGTGCAGGGGTATGCACTTGTGTATATAAACCACATGCACCAAAGAAAATGAAGTGTCATACAGAAGTATTTCCAGAGTGACCACTGCCTGTAATACTAAAAAAGTACTTCCAAGTTAATTGAACAGTACAAACTGGAAACAAACCAGTTTGATGTTTGAGTGTAAAGCTCAAATACTGTTGTAGAGTCTTTTCTGACTTGATCCCCTTTTCCCCCAAGAAAAAAATCAGCAAATTAAGCCACTTGCTACTAATGTAGTATCAAGAGAAATATTTATCTGTGAAACTGATTTGCTTGGATTTTTTCCAATTAATATTTCAGACATAACTGGCATTAATTGAAAGAGGTTTGTGTTTTGCTTTGCATATTAATAATTTATGACTGCTATTTTGTAATGTGTATTTGTATAAAATGTTGTTAAATAATACTGGGAATGGGGAAGATTTCATCTAGTATTACTCGAGCTGTCTAAAATCTAGGCATCCAGGCTCCCTCTATAGTCAGTAGAGAGAGATGAGCTGCTTAAAGGAACATTCAGCTCACATTGGGAAATGTGTTTTGGAAAAGACTAGATGTCAGTGAATGCTTTAAGTGGATAAAAATTGATGGCTAAAGTTATGAGAAATTAATCACGCTTTTGTGACTGACTTTTACTGTTGGACAATACATTGCAAATAGTTGTGGCTGTAGTATCTTAATATTTTTAGTATTTTTTGAGTACAACATTCAAATTATATTAAGTGATTTCCTCAAAAGCACTAAATGCATGAGTGCCAGGTATTTAAAAACTTGTGTGATTCCTCCCACCCCAGTAACTGGGGTTTATTTAGAGCTTGAGCAATGTGATTTTATCAGGCCAGTGCTTGAGACCTGCTGTAATACAAGATATATAGCCTTCTAGAAGTGCATGCTTCTGTTCGTTGACTCTAAAGGGAGCCTTGGTGACTAGCTCAAATGTAGGTGTTTGCAACATCTACTGTTTGAAAGAAAACTTTCAACTTTCTTGCTAAGAGCCCAGGGCTAAGGTTTTGTTTGTTCTGAATTAGCTGGCAAAACCAGCATTTCCTTCGTTTATCACTGACTTGGAGGACAGATACAATACAGTCTTGGTAAGTGAATAAAGAGCAATTGCTTTCCTTTAATAATTAAAATTGTGATATTTTAAGTATTTAGAACTATTAAGTTATTTGCAACTATGTAAAAACTGCATGTTTATGTTGTGTAAAACCATGAATAGTTTATCTAAAAGCATGTTATATGTAGCTGTGTTAAGCAAGGAAGTTAAGTTTATGAACCTTTATTGTCCCTGGATATTGCTGGTCATGTTATCCTGGCAGCCCTTTAACAATGGGCAAGCCATATGGATGTAAATATTTGATATCAATAAAGTATTAAAGATAAGACTTGATGATTGTAATTCTGAATATGCTTGCTTTTTAGACTGCTTTTTTGAAACTAGTTAGTGTAACTGGGCTATTTAAGTTGCTTATGATTACTTTGATGTTTAAAGACATTCTAATTTTTGTTTAAAAAGTAAACATAGTCGAATTTTTATGAACGTTCTCAAGGTTATTTTCTTTGTTTAGAAATTATTAAACTGCATTTCAATTTTAGATTTCAGGAAAGCTAAGATTACTATTTAAAGACATTTTTATAGGATACTTAAAATGAAATCAAAGGAGCTAAGTATTTCTGTAGATGGAGCCTTGGTGGAGGTTCTGTCAACTGTAAAAACCTTCTGGATTTACTGTCCGGTTGTTGTAACTCCACATGCAGTAAGACAAGCAACCTTAAAGTGAATTTCCTATAAGAGATTTTCAGGTAAGTATTAATCTACAATGTGCAAATAGGATTTGTGAAGCATGGAACAAAAGCTAGAGTTAGTAATAGACTAACCCTCTTTCCTGAGAATAATGATGTCACACTTACTTCATTTTTTCTTCAAATACATGTTATGCTTGCTAAAAATAGGGTGGCATTCTGAACTTGAACTTCTTGGGTGTTTTTCCTAAATTGGCTTTTGCCGTTATCCAGAAAAATACTCCCCTCTAAACCCTGAAATGATCTGGCTGGAAAACTCCTTGCATTCATTTTGGTGGTTCTGGTAAACAGTTCGTAAAACATGTGCTACATAACTAATCAGAATCTGTTGCCAAGGGAATGACAGCGTAATGCACTAAAAAAAAAAAAAATATACGGTGAAACTTTTGTTTAAATTTGTTCTGAGACTGTTGCCACCAATCCAGGCTGAAGGGTTCCCCTGCTTGTCACTGGTCAGCCTTACAGCATAGTGAAAAGCATTGCTTTTACGTTTTACTTTGTTTTTTCATACCTTCAATCCTCATGAAAACTGAACTCTTCTGAAAAGTTCCTAACATTGGTTTATTTCCATTTCATTTTTTTAATTGTTCAGTCACACCTAGAGGAGGGCCGTTAAGGTGAGAACCACTGTTAATCCGCAGGCTGCAAGGGGTGAACCAACTCCTGTAGCGAACAACTTTCAATACTATTTTAATTCTGTTTCATACGTATTTTGAAGAAATCCTTTTTTAGAACAACTTCCGATGGGTTTAGGTGAGTAAAAGCCAGGACCAAAAGACTCTAAACTAGATTAGAATGGGAAGTATAGGAGAGATTATTTGGACTGAAGTTAACCCAGGACAGGGTGCTGCTGTTTAGTGCTCTGTATGGAGATCTGGACAAGTTGGACTGGACAGCAGACTTCTTTAATTCATGTACTTTGATCAGCAGTAGTAAATGTGCAGAGAAAATGATATTGAAACACAAGACTGCCTGTAAACCTGGTCTGCATAAATGCAAGGTTTTTTAATGAGTACAAGGAGAGTTTCCCCTCTCATGTTAAAAGAAAACAATAATGCTAACTTCATGTCCTGTGGAAACCAAATTCTTAAGACTATTGCTAGCTTATTTTTGAGTGTCCTGTCCTCCATCTAGTTTCGTTACCTGTTAGGAAGCTATATTTCTCTCCAGCTTCTCATCTCCAGCTCTGTCTTGACACCTCTGAAACCTGATCTTTGTATTGCTCAGTGGTGTTCATTGAAAAGCCATGTGTGCCATGTTTGGTCTTGCTGTATTTACCTTTAATGAAAATGTACTGGACAATTGTTTCATGTTTCATAGCCTCCTGAATACCATCTATGAAGCATGAAATCATGTTCTAAGAAGTTGAAGAGTCATTTCCAAACATCATACCATGTCACTGTGTTGTAAACTGTAGAATTATGGCTGTGCAGGCTTTGTAATGTACCTGGGCTAAATTTATATTTCAAACCTGAAATTTTCCTTCTGGGACTGTATACCCCTACTGCAATAACAAAACATTACTGTTTATAAGTGATGCAAAAAAAAGTTGTTGCAGGAATATGGGAAGACAAACTATGCTTCTAGAGAAAACTAATAAATGTTTGCAGGTAGTGTGATGTTTACCTTGGTCTAAAATGTATTTTTAAGGGTATGATATCATCTAACCTGTTTTACTTTGGAATACTTTGTTATTGGAGTTGTTTCTTGGTTGTGTGCTCTTGCTGTCTTAGTAACTACTATGTAGCATGTTACTTTTTTTGTTTTTAAGTGTGACATGAGAGAATATATTATTCACATTGATTTTTATGTATGGATTAGTTATCATTGTGTTATATAATCAAATTATTAAAACATTTTCTTTTAGAAATATGTAACACTTTTACATTCACGAGGAGTCATCGTATTTTTGTTGCTTCATCCTATTGTGTATTTGAAGGAAAAAAGAGGAATAAGATGACTGCATAGCACAGCACTTACTGTAGAATTGTATTAAAAAGACCTTTGTTTGTTTTGGTTTTGTATCTAAGCAGGTCAGATATGTTAGGACCTACAGACATCTAAAACTTTAAATGCTACCCTCACTCCCCATTTTTAAAGTGTAAGTTGTCATTTAGCCACCTAGACTGTCAGGTGCAGCTTACAAGCTGAAGCAGTTAACTACAAATTTAGCTTTCATGTGCAAGGTGCTTTTGCATATATTTACAGGCTTTATTTGGTTCTTTCTATGCCAAGGTGTATGTAGTCCTTAAGAGGGATTTGCAGAAAGATTTTTTTTTTTTAAACTTGTGCACACATTTATTGAAGACACTATACAAATATTTAAGGCAGCTAGAAAATATTTTTGAGAAATCACATGTAGTAAAGACTATAGTAAAAGTTGCATCAGCTTTTAGTCCTCTTTTACCTATAGTTTTGGTTCTTAACTCTGCATCATTTTCCCAATATATTTGTAAGTAATATAAAAACCTCTGGCCTATTAGAAAAGAGATCTAAAAAGATTAAAAAGCTTCTGGTTTGCTCACTGTGTACTCCTTTAGCAATGGAGTTTTTGAAAGTACATCTTGGGGCAGTGGTACTCTGGCAAGTCTTCTCTGCACAGAACTTTCTGCTCTAGTGATGGTGGAAAAAGCCTGCTTTTCCAACAGCCTATTTCAATTCAGCAGGTGGTATTAGTTTCTTAGCAAAGAACTTTGTCAGTATAGCTGTGTCCATGGTTGGTTTTAGTTGTTGTGGTAATGCATACTTCATCCAACCTAGCTAGGCTGCCAAAATCTGTGAGAAAAGATTTGACTTAGATATGTCAGTTTTCCTTAGCTCCTTCCGAACTTTTCAAGGTTCTCATCTCTTCAGCATATATACTCATATAATACGCTTTTCAGTATGGACGCTTGAAAAGTTTTCCTTAGCTGTGGTTTAAAATGCATGATGTAATACCTGATCTGTTGCAGTTTTCACTTTAAAATCTGTTTGAACCAAGAATGTTCTTTTTCAGTGATCAAATATGTTGCTCTGGAATAAAACCTATTTCCATGCCAAATTACACATTATAGTTTTCTTTGGGTAGAAGAATCCTTTTTGTTTATCTCTGATACTTTTCAACTAGTAAAAGTTTTATCCCCAGCCAAACCCAGCGTTTCATGAACAATTTAAAAATAGGGTTCCAGATGGAAGGGTGGCTAGTTTGTAAGTGCATGTAATCTCAATGTATAACGTGATAAACTTTATAATTTTAAAACATTATAAATGTTGGCATACTCTTCCTTTTTTTTGTAAAAAAGAAAAAAATAAAACGAAACAGCCCTACCAAGTAAGCAAACACAGACTTAATTATTTTTAACTTGTTGACCAGGCTCCTATTCCATTTTTTGTATATATCAAAGTAAAAAAAATTGGCACAAACCTTCAGAAGTCGAGATACAGAAAACAAGTATCATCTGCCTCTCTACCAGTGAGAGGTTGTAATGAAAGAGGAAGAGGAGAAAGTATCTTGGTTAGCAGCAACCCCAAACCATGTGAAGGGTTTTGTAGCTCTATTGGCCACAAAGCTTAAAAAGTAAGAGCAAGACAGCTTTCGTTTTCATATCACCAGCTTGCAAATCTGTTAGGATGCTCCTGGCAACTATATCTAGTGTTCAGGTGTAACACCTTGTAGAACTTATTTCTAAATCCAGTTACACAGTTGTCTTCACAATTAAGATGCTTCTTAGCTGATTGTGCCTGTATAGGGATGCTGTCCAGACTGTTGTGGTTTTCCTCAATGACATACGAAGTTCATATCCATAGCTGGGTGTTCCAGGTACCATCTCATTCCAGCTAATCGGTTATGGCTGTTGGGGTGAAAATAGCAATGATGGTACCAATGTTTTGTAGGTAGCTTTTAGTTTTCAAGAAGTAATACAACAAAAGTTGGTTCTTTTTCCATAGATTAGCACCCTAGCTGAGGGTTGAACCTCCTTTTTTCTAAGGAGGTTGAACCTCCTTCTAATGGTCTCTTGGCCACTTCTGTTAAAAAATAATAATGAAGTCTTACAAAACAAGCCAATGTTGAAATTTAAAATTGCATACATTGCTTAATTTTGTTATAAGTAGTACAGGGGAAACATGTACCTGATCTTTCCTGTCTGACAGTGTAGTATTTATTTTTGTCTGTCTGTACATGCAGATACAGTCAACTCACTGTACAGCAGATGAGCCCTAGCTAATGCTACTGTGATAGCTTTTAGCTATGGTAATTTAAGGTAATGCTGCTTAATTTAGCCTGTGAGGGGGAAGGCTTAAGATCACTTGTGTTTGCTTCAGTAATATACACACATAGACAGCATTACTGTAGCTCAGATTTTTCACAATACTTGAAGACACAATAGCCTGCTCATGTGTTTGTACGCCAAACTTAATTGTGCATTTTTTGGTACAGAAAATGTGTTGTAAATCTAAAATTCAAAGCCCACCAGAGGTAAGTGCATTTTAAGGAACAGAAATGTAATTTGGGTCAAGAGTGATCCTGAAAAAATCCAATTGCAGGTCTTCAGTGGAAGAAAACTTTGGAATTGTGTAGTTTGATTTGTCAGGTGATCCAGACTTAAATATTACCTGGAAGTTACTAGACAGGAGGAATCTTTATGGTTTGAATCTTCATAAACCTTTTCTTGCTTAGACTTATTTCTCCTGGATAGTCTCATAACATCTGACACCAGTGGCATGTCCAACCCTGAATTGGAAAGAGGAATTGTGGCATTGTCTGCTGTCTGTGAAACAGGAGGAACTAGCGGCAAAGGGACTGTTGCAGCAAATAGTAAGAAGAAAATAGACTTGCTAAACATGTTCCCAGACTTCTTGTTGAATGAATGGGAAGCAAGTAATTAAGTTGACTTGAGGAATATTTTCTAGAGTAAGCTAATTAAGTTACTCATCTGTAGTAGCATTCTGATGTGAAGATGCTACTCAGGAAGGATCTTTTCAGTTTTAGGGTGGATTTCTTTTGTTGAAGTGTAATGTTTCTCAGACTTTAGGGGTTTATCTTTCCTAGTATAACACCTTCCCTCTAATCGTGCCAACCAATAGCTTCCTATCATTAATTGCTGGCAGCAGCCTGGTTCTACAGGGCAAGGGTTATAATTATTAGCTATGGTTGAAAATGCTTACCCTTCTCACCCTGGGGAGCCAAGCTGTTGCTAGCAATTAAAAGTAGTTCCCTGCCTCATGTAAACATTTGCAGTCAGTAATTACTGCTTCTTCTCACTTCTTTGCCCGGGAGGAACTGAACTCTTCCAGTAATACTTTGTAATAATTTGGTTTTGTTGGGTTTTTTCTTTCTCTTAGATTTCATTTTATTTTAGGTTAACCTTATTTTTCCCTTTAAAATAACTGTGATGTTTTTGACCTGCACAACTCATTTGGAACTTGTAACTGTATTGGGAGTTGCAACCTAGTTTGAGAAATACTTGCTAAAGGATTATGAAGTATTTAAATGCTTTAGCCCGCCCCACCCCCCACTCCCCCCCCCCAAAAAAAAATTCAGTATGTTGAACTATCCTTTCATCTGTATGGCTGAACAGGTTTCTTTACCTCACAGAAAGACTTTAGGGAAGGCAAAAATTCAATTGCTTTTGTAATCATCTAGGAGAAATTGTCTCCATGCCAAGAAGTTGGGTTTGATTGTCCAAATTGTCATGCCTCTGTTTTAGGTAGATATATTAGTTTAGTTCAGAAATGATCAGTGGTTGATGAGTTCTTGCTTGTTTCAAGATGCCCTATTCTGTTGCTCTATTTGCTGCTCTGTGTAGAGGGCAGGGATGTAGCAAAGTTCATACACTTATTCAAACTGCACAATCTATTTGATCTTTCCTTTCTGTTGACTGTCTTCTCTTGGCAGACGCTTTTTTCTGTGTTTTCTGGTCTCCTGTAAACTCAGACCGGATTTCTGAATCAAATGCTATTTTTCTCATTGAAAACAAGTGTAATTTAGAATGATTTTAATGCAAATAGACTGAAATTGATTTCAAAATGTTAATATTGTCTATTCCATCTTCTAATGTCTATCTGAACAATGCAATGCTGGCTTAGCAATCCCCTGAGGATGTTTATAGTAGATAATGAAAGTAAAACTTTCATTTAGTATCACCCACTTTTTGGTTTAATTTTTTCATACCAGTACGCCCAGTCCTACTGGTATATGAACTCATATTGTCTCTATGTTGCTTTATGGTATAGAATTGACCATTCTTTTTCCCCCTGACTCCCCAGTATGGTCCTTCATAAAGCCTAAAATACAGTTTCATTCTGTTGCCTGGAATCTGAGTCCCATTGTAACCAAAATAGCCTCGCTCCACGTTGGCTCAGTTCCTCTTTTGTTTTGATTCTCCTTTTCAAAATATTTATAGCTCACCTTTTATTATATAGGATTAAAAGAACCCTTTATGAATAGGGACGTGTTTGGAGACTGGATTGTAGTCCAGTAGTCTGAGGCAGACTGGGCCCCTGCACCTGGTACAACATGGAGAGAGATGGGGAAGCTGCCAGGGAAACAGTTACTCTTCATTACGTTATAATTTCCAACAGCCAGGCAAGAAAAACACATAATGCGTTCAAACCTGCCGTAAAGTCCAACATTATTTGTGTGTCTGGCCTCTCAGACCTCGCAGCATTGCAGTTTATGATATTAGTAGTACTTCTGAATTACTGAGGTGGTAAGTTGCCCAATATTTATTGCCCAAGTGGGCAATAAACAATCAATAAACAACCAATATTTGGATTGACCATGTTCAAGTTTGCATTTGAACTATAGAAGGACTGTGCTACCCATCACAGTTTACCGAATTTCTAATTGGTATGGCAAAATTCAGTCTTGCTTGTTGTTATTGAAGGTCATTAACTTGATCTTCATGGAGTTTATTGCCTTTGTAGTTCATAGTTGATGTTGGTATCCTTGTGGGCTTTTTGTTGTTCTGTTTGGAATTATTTTTTTTTTTTTTAGGCAAATGATGTACTAGTGACTGCTCAGTTTTAATTCTTTCCAAAGCTTTCAGCTTCAAAGTTTTCAGGGAAGTAGAAGAGGGAACCTGTTTGGGGTTTGGTTTTGCAGCCATTTTATGGTAGTTTGTCCTGTGTTTTACAAATTGTTTGTGTATGAGTGGGATATGTTCTCCAATTAGATTCTTACCTTGTTTCCTGAGGACCAATTTTTAAAATGCATATCAGGGTACACATTGCTAAGGTTTCTAATGTGCCAGATGAGGTAGATACCTGAATAAAGGTAAGTTAAGCTTTGGTTACTTAAAGTGGTCTATATCCAGATGATGACAGTTGCATTTTCACATTAAAAAAACCAAAACAAAACCAAAACCCCCAAAAAACCAACCATACAGCAAAAGAAAAGTAGACCAACCCCTGCAAATTGGTCCAATTATTGGTATAATTGGTATAAAAGGTCCTGGTCTAAATATGCATAGACACTGAAATATTTCTTTTGGTGGTATTTGCTATCTAGGTGGGTACACATAGGTTTGAAAGCATAGAGGAATCTGGAGAACTTCTGTACTTTACCTGTTTGAAAGTCTTTAACAACTTTTTTTTTTCACAGTGTGCTTTCTTAATTTAATGTTCATATCATGCTTTATAAATAGTTTCATTTATAGAAATGTCACTCCTATTGAGGTGCAAGTACCTCCTGCATGTTCACTTCCTCAAGCACATTTTATTTTCTCAAGTTTAAGTCAGTTTCCAGTGCATTTATAGTGGTAGTTCTTGTCTGGTTTCACTTAAGACTGAAGTTAGTATTTTGAATATTAACTTGAGCAGAAACGTTTTTCTCCTTGAGTTCTGCTGCAATTGGCTACTCAGGTCTTCTTGATTTTTAAAAGCAAATCTTCAGGAGATGAGTCCTGGCAAATTTGAATTTAAAAAGAAGCATACAAAAGCCAATGTTAATTTTGTGCTTGTTAGAAATCCCAAGGGAATTGTTGATTATTATGATGTGATTGAAGGTATCTAATTGAGAAATATGGCGCTTTTTTTGTGTTTAAAAAAAAAAAAAAGTCTCATTTTCACAGAATTCCCCAATTTATACTTGTATTTCAGTGGCTGACTTGTGATGGACTGTTTTGCTTACAAATAATTAGTATAGTAGTCCCTGAAGTTTACTTTCTTTTTTTTTTTTTAAAAAAAGTATTGTTTATTATAACCAAATAGTCAGGATTGAAAGGAAACAGTCTCAGATAAATTTTACTTGCAAATTGTTTCCTATTCCACCAATCCAGAAAATGTATCACAATTATATATATAAAAAATACCTATTTTAGTGTAGCTTTAGATGAGGGTTGTTAGGAGTGGCCTGGTTTCTCTCCTTCTTTTTCGTAGCCCAGGAAGTATCGACTGGGGATGCTGGATGAGAGGATAGTTCCGGTGGGATCAAAAGCAAGAAAATCAAAGAACCCTATCGGCTGTCTGGCTGACAGGTGTAAAACAGGAGTACCCATCAATATGGTTTGGTGGAACAGAGTCACAGAAAACAATTTACAGGTAAAATTATTTTTTACTAGTCACTTTTTCAGTATTTTGGATGCTTTATTTTAAATTTTGGAAAATGTTAGAAGCAGTTGCTCCAAATATGGGTTGAGATCAGGTCAAATATTTATTTCACAAAGTAGGCATAGTGGCCCTCCAGGAGAGTGAATCAGATGTTTTATTCTCTTTACCCACCACTGTGATATGTACTTTGCTTGAATATGTTATAATCGGTGGAGGAGGTGCAAAACTAATCATTACATGTATTCTAAAAGCAAAGAAACAACCTTTTAATTTTCATGTGAGGAAGGTTTCCCTCGTAAAATTAGTGATCTCTCTTAAAATGACTGACACTTAATGTAAATTCACTTAGTACAGAATTTAAGGATATAACCACCATGATCATAAAGTATAAATTCGTAATTTTTATGTTGGGATAACTTATATTTCTCAACTTGTTTGTTAAACTTTCTTGTTACTTTATTCATGAATTTTCTTCAGCTCATTTACAGGGGAGAGAGGTACAGCTGGATTCAAGCATCTCTGTACAGACGTAGCAGATTATCCTTGGGATGATAATGAAGGATAATTCTAGTCTGGGAGGAATCTGCTTGATGCCCCTTAAGATGGGGTTTAGACAGAAATTATTATTGCGGTCATAACTACAACACTGTTGCTATTACTGTTTTGCACTTGTGTGGTGCTTTTGATTCTTCAGAGATCGTTACTTCAGTCTTTCTGTGAGGGTTATGTTCTTTTTTGATGTCTTCTAAGTGAGTGAAATGGGTAAATTGACAATAGACTTAAAACTAGAATTTGCGGCTCCTTAAGAGTTTCTTTCAGTTCACTAAAGTTCTGCCATATAAGGGCCAACATGAAGATCATATCATAGCCTTTCCATACCACTACTAGTGCTTCATTACTTGATGTTTGACATCTTTGCGTTACTGAAATTGGGAGTCATGGGCAGCGTGATGCAGGTAAACTGATGCTACGTTACCTAGGGACATTTGTGCTTAAGTCTGTCTTGGCCCTTTTGCTGCAGAGGAAGCAGCAAAGCCACTGGGGTGGTAAAGATGAAGTATAAAGGAAACATTGGTAGAAGGACCAGGCACGGTTGCAGAGGAGTGATGGAGCCAGTGAAGCACTATTTTTCTCGAGGGAGAGGAGAGGATTGATATAACGGGAGGGATAACCTTAATTGGTAGGCAGTTGCTTTGAGAAGAGAGAAACAGAAAATTGGTCTTCAAATTTCATGTGGATGTTTAAGGGCAGGAAAAGCCCTGCTTTTGTACTTATGTCCTCCATCATTTTCTCTTCTCTTCTGTGTTGCAGCAGGGTATGTTGGTGATCTACCCCACTTAGAGTAGAACAAAAAAACTTAATGTTTCTGGAGGTTGGAGAGATAGTAGGCTGAGACTTGGAGTTTCTGTCCAGGAGCAATTGTCTTTTCAGTACCTATGCCCTCCAAAGTTGTCTTGAAAGTGTGGCAATGAGAAGCTCAAGGTCCTCTCAAGGTTAGCAGCAACAGCTTGGGATTGGCTGCAGAGCATGTGGCTTTTGAAGGGTGCAATTCCAAGCTCCATTATTGTGCCAGAACCCCGGCTACGTAATTGACTTAAGCTATATACAGCATAAGATTTTGTATTATATAATGCAATTACATAGCTTCCCATGGAGACACGTGACTTTAGAAAAGCATTTATATGCATACTTGGTGGAAATAAGAACAGAAGGATGTTCCAGCCATGGGAAACATAAGAAGGGGGAGGGATTGGAGAGAACAGTGCAGTCTGGCCAGAGTAAATGGGGAAAGGTGTAGAAACAGGCTGCAGAGGAGCTTATGAGGATATATCAAGTTCAATGTAGATGAGAAACTGAATTTTATCTTGTTGTTTTCATTCTGATCATCATAAATCTTTGCATTCTAGTGTGAACGTTTTCTAAGTTAGAGCTAAAACAAAGCTCAAACTGCTAAAATTTGGAAGTTTCATCATGAAAGGACAAAAAATTGCTGGAGAAGTTTGGTACATGAAACTACTTAAAAACGTGTAGCTTTATGCTGAGAGTTCAGATTGACTTTGTTTTTTCTTCTTCAAGTATGTATATAATCCACAGATAGCAAAGCTGTTTAGAGATACTTGCAGGTGTGAATATAGGTTATACAACCTAAATTTTGGCTGATGGTGAGTGCTAAGCAATAAGTAGAAAGGTTAAATTTTGATGGAGGCACATCTATTTGAGGATGTCTTTTTTTCATTTACATTTGAAGATGAGAAAGCACAATTGCATCTCAAAATTGCTGAGGGCTTGCAGTGCTGGACAGGCGTTGAAGCTCATGTGTCTGTCTGGACCTCCAGTCTTTGAAACGTATGGTTTAAGATGTGAGAATACACTATTTCATGGTGCAGTGTTTAGAGATTTTTGTCCAAAAATTGGCTGTTTTAAAAGGCAAAGTAGTTTGCAACATGCATTGTAAAACAGTATAATTGTTTCTCATGTATTGCTGTCAATTTGTAATCCAGATCTATTTGCGTTAAATACTGTGTTATACTGACATGATTAAAAATGGAGTCCACAGAATGAATTGTACTCTAGGTTGTGCATTAAAAAAACAAACTACAAATCAAAAGTGTTTTCTTTAGCGACATGTCCTACCCTGTGTTAGGAAATATCCTGAGCTACTACACCACCACCTGATACATACTATAACAACAAATGGTAATTCTGTTAATAGTGATATGTTTTGTTATACAGATCAGTTCTTAAGCACTGTGAATAACTGATTTTTATTTTGTTTCTTGAGAAAAAAAAAAACAAACAAACATAAAAATGAATTTTTCCGATATTTTGCATCAAGAACATGGTTTCTTCAAAATTTATAGTTTTTACAGTACTTTGAAGTATTTTGATAGAGAAATGTGGAAATATTCTGGGTCTTTAAAAGTTTACTTTTTAGTGAGATCTACTTGCTAAAATGTAACAAAACTTTGCTAGTAGTTTTATTTGACTGAGCCTGTGTTCTGGTTTTAAAAAAGTCTTTAGCCAACAAATATTACCCAGTTTTAATGAAATTGTCTCTAACTCTTCTAAACAAGCAGTAGAGCAATATGGCTAATAATGTTGATAAATTGAAATGTATTAGAGCTTATTGTATGGGTGATGTGACGACTTGTCACAGTAATTACAATAAGGAAGCACGTTGCACAAATTCAATAGTGGGAGGGAGAGAGACTTGCTTTGAAGCCCTTGGTGACCTCCGGTGTCTGCTGGGCTGCTCCAACGTCACAGAATGTGTCCTTCCCTGATGTCATAGTTAACAAGGAATCCTTCTGGAAACAGAGGGATTGCAACGATGCTCTCTACATAAAGTGAAGCTCCTTGTATGGCACATCTGTCTATTTAAAAACAACAACAAAGAAACCCCTAAAAAAACAACAAAAAACCCATGTGTAAGAAACAAGCAACATTTTTGTGTGTTTTTGGATTCCTAATAGATATTCTGAAAACTATGCCAAAAATAGACTGGTAGAGGACTGTCCTGCTTTATAGCGTGGGTATAGTTTAGTGGTGGTTTTCTCTAACCATTACAAGATTATGCAATTTGGGATGTCAGAACAGATCAGCATGAATTTGGAGGTGAAGGAGAACATCAAAAGAGAACAGAAAGGCTTGTATCCTGTTTTTAGCATGGTAAGTACATTAGCACATTCTTCCAAAATAAAATGAAATTGGCCTACTTTTTTGCTTTAGGTAGCTGGTTTTGGTACAATGTGGGACCAGGACCGGTCTAATGCAGTACTGTTACAGCTGCCAAATCAGAGGTGGTGGCTCTGCTGCTGCTGTGCAGCTCTGTATTGTGTTGTGAATTGCTGAACTGGAAATGAGAGATAGAGTGAAGGGTGGTTTCCAGTACTCCTGTGGGAACCCTGCATGAACCTTCCAAAGGCTCTATAATTTGTGCATCCCTGTGTTACAGCATACTTTAGTACTCCATGGTGCTTTGAGGAATTGTTTATGAATGAATGCAGCGGTGGGGCCTTAGGAGCTTATCACTGAGGAGTGTAGAAAGAAAAAAAGCATATGTATTGAA
This sequence comes from Vanellus vanellus, assembly GCF_965231255.1. Taxonomy (NCBI): domain Eukaryota; kingdom Metazoa; phylum Chordata; class Aves; order Charadriiformes; family Charadriidae; genus Vanellus; species Vanellus vanellus. The sequence goes on along the minus strand of NC_138905.1, from coordinate 199,350,123 downwards.
ATCAATAGTTGATGAAACGGGAATTTTCATCTTACTTCTGGACTATGGAAATCTGTTGATACATGCAACTCCTCAGCATGCTGCTGTGCAGTCCTCCCAGCAATGATCTTCAGCTGAGACCCTTGGCTTGCTCTTTGCTCTCATCTGCATGTTCCTTTAAGGACCCTCGAACTGCTTTTCAGTGGTACCCACAAAATATTTGTTTCTTCCCCTCCAAAGTATATTTTACTTCTATTTCCTTTTTTATCTTTAAAAGCACGAAAGCCACCAGACAGATAAACTCTGTGCTGAATGGTGACACAAATAAGTGGTTTTATAGTGCTCCCCGCCTTTTTCACTTCTCTTGTGGCTCCATCCTTACTAATTGCATCATGACTAAATTCAGCCTTCGTTTGGACTGTATTTGTATGTTATTTATAATTCTTCAATGTACGGAAGTATAGAAAGTTTAGGACACTTGCATTTGAAACTGAAAATGCAGTCTTCAGCTTGTTGCATAGTGCGGAGAGTGCTAGCAGGCTTTTGTGTTTCTTGTCTGGGCTTTAGAAAGTGCATTTGCTGCTTTTGTTTTTAACATCACAATATTACATAATTCATTACATGCCCTCTAGGTATTTCTTGCATCTCCATTCTTTTAATTACACCCCAGGTTTAATAAAAGTCTTCAATTCCTTTTTTCTCTACCTTTTTTACCAATCCTGATTTACTCAGATTTAAAATTTTAAGCTCGGTCTAACATGAAGTAACTATACTCTGAGATAAGGAATTAAATGACTAATTTAGTGAAATTTGTTTTAAAGTTGTGCTTTGGGGAAGTTTAAGCATAATACAGAATGAAGGAAATTTTTTATTAATTTGATATAGATTCTTTTCATTCTTATAGAAATTTAGATTATCTTTTTTAATTCAACCTCATTTTGGGAAGTTTGGTAAGATTCTAATAGAAAAACTGTAATTAAAAATCATAGAATGTTTAGAGTTGGAAAGGATCTTAAAGATCATCTAGTTCCAACCCCCCTGCCATGGGCAGGGACACCTCCCACTAGACCAGGTTGCTCCAAGCCCCATCCAGCCTGGCCTTGAACACCTCTGGGGGCGGGCATCCACAGATTCCCTGGGCAACCTGTTCCAGTGCCTTACCACCCTCAGAGTGAAAAATTTCTTCCTGATGTCTATTCTAAATTAGCCCTCTTCCAGTGTGAAGCAATTCCCCCTCATCACTCCGTGCCCTTGTAAAAAGTCCCCCCCCCTTTCCTGTAGGTATTGTAGGTACCCTTTAGGTACTGGAAGTCTCCCCGGAGCCTTCTCTTTTCCAGGCTAAACAACCCCAACTCTCTCAGCCTGTCTTCAGAGATGCTCCAGCCCTCTATCATCTTTGCTCTGTAGGATTTAAAGCATAGTCACCTTTTAGACAGATTTTCAAGCTTACCATTGATCCAAATGTAAAACTGACACTAGAATTTATACTTTGTATGATGAGTTGCCAAAGTGAAAGTAGGATATTTTTCCAAATCAGGAACGTAATTTTTGGAATCTCTGGCTATTAAGAATGTGGCTTCCCAATTTTGGTACATTTACATGGTCATTGGTGCAAAATATTGTCTACAAAGTTTGGAAAAAATAATGAAAAGATTAGATATTAAAGACTTAACAGTGATACTCCATTCCCTCACTTAGTTTAGTCTAATCACTTACTCTAGTCTACGTACTATGAAAGTGTTTGGGATATGTTTTGTATTATTTTCTTAAAAGAAAAACATATGTAGAAAAATCAGTGTTTTACTTCAAATGGAAACTTGTGCGCTTTTGGAAATGTTTTAAGAACTGCAGCTTCACATAGATGTAAGATATTGACAGTAAATTATCCATGGCCCAGCAATGTGCCCTTGTCGCCAAAAAGGCCAATGGAATCCTGGGCTGCATAGGGAAGAGTGTGGCCAGTAGGTCGAGGGAGGTCATTCTCCCCCTCTACTCTGCACTGGTGAGGCCACAACTGGAATACTGTGTCTGGTTTTGGGCTCCCCAGTTCAAGAGGGACAGGGAACTGCTGGAGCGAGTCCAGCGAAGGGCAACTAAGATGATTAAGGGCTTGGAGCATCTGCCTTATGAGGAAAGGCTGAGAGAGCTGGGACTCTTTAGCCTGGAGAAGAGAAGGCTGAGGGGAGACCTTATTATGGCATACAAGTATCTAAAGGGTGGGTTGAAGGAGGATGGAGCCAGGCTCTTTTCATTGGTTCCAAGTGACAGGACGAGGGGCAATGGGCACAAGTTAGAACACAGGAAGTTCCGTTCAAATACACGGAAACAGTTCTTTACGGTGAGGGTGACAGAGCACTGGCACAGGCTGCCCAGGGAGGTTGTGGAGTCCCCTTCTCTGGAGATTTTCAAGACCCGCCTGGATGCAGTCCTGAGTAATGTGCTCTGGGCAATCCTGCTTTAGCAGGGGAGTTGGACTAGATGATCTCTAGAGGTCCCTTCCAACTCTGAAACTCCATGATTCTGTGATTTAAACATGGCCGAGGTTTAAGCTTCAAATCTTCTGATGAAGTATTAAATATTTTTTGATCACAAATTATTAAATTTTGTTGTAGTAGTTTATAATTAGCTGATGGCTGTGGAGCTCTGATGTTTTTCTGCTTGAATGTGGAAAAGTCTTAAAATTGGAACCAAAATTTAAATCAATTTTTTACCAATAGGGAAAGTCTTGGATTACAACTTTGTTTGTAACATCACAGAGAAGTAAAACAGACTTTTATAGTAAATGGCCTAGCTATGCAAATCAAAGCTTTTTACTCATAAAATCCTTTTGTTGAAGTTATATAGGAACAACTCAGTCTTATCAGGCTTTAATTCTGATCCTGAATTGTGACACCAAAAAATGCAACGAAAACTGAATTTCCAAGATGGGGTAACAGCGAGGTGGATTGAGAGCTGGCTGTGTGACAGATGAGTGTTGTGATTAATGGAGCAGTGTCAAGTTGGAGGCCTGTAACCAGTGGTGTCCCCCAGGGGTCAATACTTGGTCCAATTTTGTTTAACATATTTATTAATGACCTGGATGAGGGGACAGAGTGTATCCTCAGCAAGTTTGCTGATGATACCAAACTGGGTGGGGTGGCTGACACCCCAGAGGGCCGTGCTGCCATCCAGCGTGACCTGGACAGGCTGGAGAGCTGGCAGAGAAGAACCTAATGAGGTTCAACAAAAGTAAGTGCAAGGTCCTGCACCTGGGGAGGAGGGATGCTAGGCACCAGTATAAGTTAGGGGCGGACCTGCTGGGAAGCAGTTCTGAGGAGAAGGATCTGGGGGTCCTGGTAGACAGTAAACTATCCATGGCCCAGCAATGTGCCCTTGTTGCCAAAAAGGCCAATGGAATCCTGGGCTGCATAGGGAAGAGTGTGGCCAGTAGGTCGAGGGAGGTCATTCTCCCCCTCTACTCTGCACTGGTGAGGCCACAACTGGAATACTGTGTCTGGTTTTGGGCTCCCCAGTTCAAGAGGGACAGGGAACTGCTGGAGCGAGTCCAGCGAAGGGCAACTAAGATGATTAAGGGCTTGGAGCATCTGCCTTATGAGGAAAGGCTGAGAGAGCTGGGACTCTTTAGCCTGGAGAAGAGAAGGCTGAGGGGAGACCTTATTATGGCGTACAAGTATCTAAAGGGTGGGTTGAAGGAGGATGGAGCCAGGCTCTTTTCATTGGTTCCCAGTGACAGGACGAGGGGCAATGGGCACAAGTTAGAACACAGGAAGTTCCGTTCAAATACATGGAAAAACTTCTTTACAGTGAGGGTGACGGAGCACTGGCACAGGCTGCCCAGGGAGGTTGTGGAGTCCCCTTCTCTGGGGATTTTCAAGACCCGCCTGGATGCAGTCCTGAGTAATGTGCTCTGGGCAGTCCCGCTTTAGCAGGGGAGTTGGACTAGGTGATCTCTAGAGGTCCCTTCCAACTCTGAAAATTCTGTGATTGACCCACTGCTGTTCATAATTCTGCAGCAGAACCCCAAACTATCAGATTCCTGGGTTTGGCTCTTTCACTTGGATAAACTAAAACCTCCACCAGTTAAAGTGGAGTTCTTAAGCAGCTTAATTTTAAAATGATGGTGGATATTTAAGTAACTTTTAGAAACAAAAACTTGTCTATGAACACTCGCAGATTGCATTTAGAAATAAAAAGCAGCCCTGTTATGTAGGCACTGATTGCATCAGTTGGAGAAAGTGGTAAGAGTTTAGCCAGAATGGTATGGATGGGATTTTGGGAATTCTCTCAGTTGCTTTAGGAAAGGCTGAGGTGATCTTCCAGAAGGTGCTTGTTCTCTCCACTTGCATGCTTCAGATTTTTTGCCATGCCCTGCCCTTGTGACCTAGTTGACACAGTGTTTAGGTGTGGTAGATCAATGTATGTGTCGTGGCTAGTTTTAGCAGTGGAATAATGTATATCTCATGCAGTTCTTTGAAATTATGTGCTTTTAGCAAGATGCCACAAATTCTGTTCCTTGCTCTCCCAGTTTTGTTTTACTTTTCAGCTGTACCACTGTTTGGACAAATTCTGCTCAGCTCTTTATGGCCTCTGTTGTTTTTACCAGTTTCAGCACAGATTTTGCTGAATTGTTGCATGCCAGATTTTATCTAGAGGAACACAATTCTTAGTTATTCCTGTACCTGAACTTCAGATAAGTCCAGAGTATTACCTTTTGAGTTTAAATATCAGTTAATTATTTTCAGTCTGTATAATGCAACTTACCATTTGTTTTGCTGCATTAGTGTATACCTTAGCAAGTTTTTCTTAACTAAATGTGACTTAAGAGTTTTAAGATTCTTATGAACTTTTTACCCAAGTAAATCTGAGTGTTTAGCTTCACCAGTCTATGAATTTGGTTATAGTTGTTCTCGGAATATTCAGATACATGCACATATAGAATGACCATCATAAGGTGGTTAGCAGTTAAAATTTGATGTGTGATTAAAGGTGGAGTATTCTTGCTATGTGCTTTTAAACCTGAGCATCCTCTTTAATTTTACAGCTTTTGTATTCCAAAGCACTGGAAAAGGATTCTATCAGTACTGTGACATTTGGCTGAAGTATTCAAATAAAGATATTAAAAACAAATTAACACAAAAAAGAATACATTTCAAATAGTTTTATTCACTGTCTGAATTAGTGTTTTGTAATCACACTTCTAATTTGTGACTAACAACTTCTCTGATGCCACTTTATTCATATTGGTAAAAATCCATATTAGTAATTTAACTAACAGTTGATATATTTGGTCATTTTAAAACTGCCTAAAACCAAAGTGTTCCAATATAATTTGCTTTAAAAAAACATTATGGGTTATCTTAACAGTATCCTTTGTCTGCTTGGAGTTGTTGCTATTTTCTCATTTTACCTCTTTTGTTTAGACACTTTTGAGAGGTACCGTGAAGATTATTTAATAGACTTTGATTAATAATTTTCAAGCTTTTCATTGTGATTGTGTAATAATTGGTTTTATTTCTTGGCTTAATTTCTTGTTTTCTTCCATTAGTGTCTCTTATATTTGGCTGTCCAATAATAAGCTTTTTGTCTTTTGAGCTCTAATTAGGATTTTCTTTTTCTAACCCTCCCTAACCCGAAAGAAACAAATAATAAAAAAAAAAAACAAACACCCGAAGGTACAAAACTCTGTGCACAGATTTTAATTTAAATTGAAAGTTGGTTGTGTGATAGTGTTTATTAGCACATAAAAATATGAATGTTTGTTGGTCGCTCAGCTGCTGTGTGTTTCTGTAGTACCAAATTAAATCTCATTATTAAAGGTGCTATGTAAATAGAGAAGGTAGTTAAAACAGAAGTTAACTTTGCAAAATATATAGGCTTATTTGAAATAGTGGCAGGGATGACTTCTTTAGTAGGAATCATTTTTACTTGCTTTAATTTGAAACTGCTACTTAGTTTGAGATGAAATATCTAATGTCGCATAGGAACAGTATGTGCAGCAGTGGCAAGGCTTTCCCAGTGTCAAGTCAGTTCTCCAACTGTATAATGTAATGCTTATGGAAAGCCTTCTGCAGAGTGTTTGTATGAACTTCTATATCAGCTGTTCATATGGAAAGCTTGCTAATGCTACTTCAGACGCAAGCTAGAAACATGTTTAAATTTGTTAGTGCAGACCAGCTTCCAGTATCTGCTGGTTTTGTCAGCAAGCTGTATGTAACTTAAAAATATCCCCTGCACTCGGTAGGCTTGCCTAGAAAGTATGTTCTACCAAACAGGCACTGTCCATCTCTTCACATTTAAAATAAACATTTAACTTACGTTTGTTTTTAAACAGACACCAAATCCTTCTGCAAGTGAGTTTATTCCTAAAGGAGGATCAACCTCCAGGCTGAGTAATGTATCCCAGTCAAGTATGTCTGCCTTCTCTCAAGCCTTGTTCTCTCACCCCTCCATGGGAAGTCCTGCTACTGCTGGGCTAGCACCAGGTAAGTTGAGAGTAATGATTTGCAGTACAGTTACTTCTTTTAACTTAATGTCAAACGTAACCCTGTATAGATAGCGATCAGGTTTATTTGGTATAAATGTAGCCACCTCCTGCTGTAGCTTTTAATTTTAAGGCAGTCTTCAAGCATATAAAAGTGCAGGAAGTTGGGATTTATCTTCTAGTAGTATGGAAATAGCACTGCAGGCTGTGAAATCTGTTCAGCCACAGCAGCACTGAAATTAACTCAGCCTAACTTTTACTCTGCCCTTTTTTGGGGAAAAGGGTGCTGAGTTATTACTGTGGTCCAGGTGGTCCTTGCCAGAGCAATACCTGAAGATGATTTAAACTGCCCCTAGTCTAGAAATGCACTGCAGTCTACAATGAATATGTGCTCCGATTACCACACGTTGATCAGCTCTTTTGATTTGTTTCTAAAGTAATGTAGAAGTAATTATTTTCAATGTTAATGAGTGTATATGAGGACTTAAAAATCTTGATGAAAAACAAAAATTAGAAGATAAGCTTATTCTAAAATAATTTGCCTTGCAAAGCAGTGTTAATTGTTATTGTATCTGTCATGTGTAATCTCAAATCACCAATTTATGATTGTTTCCCACATTTAAAACTGTCAGTGAAGTATGTTCCATGCAGTCAAACAGTTCTGAGTGACAAGATTTAAAATTTTTTTTTTACACTTAAAAAGTTCAAACTCTTCATGCATCTTTTGGACTTATGATCTTAAAAAGTTAGCTTAATTATTAGATTTTTTTTTTTTTTTAAATAAAATGAAATAGTTCTAAGTATAGTGATCAGCAGATCTGGACATTACACATTGCAGATCCTTTAGCAAGCTTCTGTATGCACTTAAACCTTTTGGCACTCTCTTTTGATGGACAAGAAGCATTAGGTAGCTGCCAAAAGGCAGAGGGGCAAATATTGTAAATGTTGGCATTTTTAAACCAGTATTGGCAATTACCATCTGTTAAACTGAACTTCAGTCTTCCCTGATGCCAGGGGATAAATGCGTGTCAATGTGAAAGAAGCCAGCACTTAGCTCGCATGTTATAACTATCGGAACAGGCTAGAAAAGCGATTGCTGCTTCTGCTGACCAAATGAACATGTTGCAGTACTGTGTCTGCTTCATACTATATTGTGCTGTACAGTCTTATTGGAAAACTGTTGTGTTTATATGCCTCTCAGCCTTGTCACCTGGATTGAAAAGTGTATAAAGGAGTAAATAGGATACAGTAAAATGATCTGCTTTTGGAAAGTGTCCAGTGGGATCTCAGAGGGATCCTTCACAGTCCAATTTCTTTACTATCTGTAAGTAACACTTAAAAGGATAAGTAACACTGTTGATGAAAGAAGTTCGCACAACAACTTGAGCTCCTAGAAATATAGATGCCAATGCTGAAAACTATCTAGGCTCAAATACTATTGTTTATGGATGAGAGGGATGGGGGAGTATTCACAAGAGTGAACTTCAGGCAAAGTTGGCTTATTTCCCTGCTCTTTCTGTGTAATTAAAAAGAGAACATACTTCAGAATAGGCATCTGGGTTGGGTGCTCTTAATTTCTCTAGAAGCTTCTTTCTCTACACTGAGCGCAGAATTCTCTGAACCTAAGCATCCTCTGTAAATAATACTCATAGGTGTTTATTTTTATTTAAATGGTTTAGGTGTCAATAGTATACATCCACAAAAACTTCTGTTACCTCAAGGTGAGTGAGGAAGTGCTCTTTCTCAACAATTAGGCTCTTAAATAAGAAAGCAGTCTTTGTGTGAGGAAACTTCACCATTTAGGTCATACTGGATAACAGAATAAAAAAAGATTTAGATACATTAAGAAATTGTCATTAAAAATTATTGTTGGGATCTGTTAGCTTTCAATAAATGAAAAAAAAATTCAAATGAAACCCATATAGAGTTTATAAGAATTTTCCTTCAAATAAAGGTAAGTCTGCTTCCAGTTAAATGGTATATATACTCCAGTAGAATAACTTTCAGGAAATGCGTGTAAGATTTAAACATTTGCATGAGACTAAGATTGCTTATAGTAGTTTATGGAGGACACTGGAGGAAATGAATATTTCAAAAGAAATAAGGAAATGTAGTAGGAACAACTTGTTAAAAGTTCCATAGTTTAGTTCACCCATAACAAAGGTAAATGGTGAGAATGATCCTTTGATTTCCCACTTGAGGATGGAAAAAATTAAGTTCTTTTGGAGATTTCCCTAAAGGCAGGTGTAAATCAAAACCACTTTTGACATGTAGTATTTCATAGATAACTGTTCACAACATTGATTGTCCCTGGAAATCAGTTGTTCTGCCCATCTTATCAACAGTACTGGAGAAGTACTGGAAAAAATGACAACTGAAATATAACATACTTTACTATTAATCTTGTTGTATCTACACCTGACATCTTCCCTGCTATGCCCTAATGGATAAGGTTATTCCTACTTTTATGTGTATTTACTTAAATAAGTGCTTTCTAGTGTAATTTCAACACAGAGTCAGTCTTCATCTTGGTAGCCTTTAATGTAATATGAAAACATAGTGAGATAAAATGTGACTTACACAAATCGCTGAAAAGAATTGTCCTATTGAAGAGCTTTGACCAGATCTCCTTCACCCTCTCCAGACCTTCTTTTCTTAAGCTCCCCTGGATAATACCCTTTTTTTGCTCCTTCCACTCCCTTTCTGGCAAACACATCCTGTTTATTATTTGTATGGGAAATTTAGTGAGTTGTTGACAATCTTCAAATAGTACTTTTGCTAACAAGCTTATCTTATCCAGTTCTGTGTAGTGGTTTCAGAGTAATATTGCCATTAAAATATGAAACAAAGCTTATGAAAGAAATTTGTGAATGTCATTGAAGTGATGAGACATCATTGCTGTGTTAAACTTGAGAGAAAACAGATGTACAGCCCCCAGCAGAGAAAATCTGTGTCTGGCTTGGGTTTGCTTAAGCTAGGTTACAGCTCAAGAGTGATGCCTTTGTCATGGACAGAAATGACAGCAAATTGCTGTTGCTTCTGTCCAAGACAGGCTCTGAGCTTATGCAGAATGTAAGAGATCCCATTTTTGCTGCCAGTCTGAACCTGCAGACTTAAGAGCCAGGAGTGTGAAGGTGATGTGCTTGTGTCTGGTTAACCAATCTCCGTTCATGATGGGCTACAAGACTGTAGTTCTTGGAGCTTGTGAGTCCAGTTGGAAATGGAGCGCTTTAAGCTGAGGTGGTTTGAGTGGCCTAAGGCCCCAAGAGCTTGTTCTGACCTTCCGTATCAAGTATGGTGCAGCCGTTCTGTGGAGGAAGTTCCACAGTCATTCCAGAATAATACAAGAGAGGAAAAAGGCAAAGAGACTATAGAATTAGGTTGGCTTTTTTTTCCCCCAAATAAAATTAAGAAGAAAGAACTGATGACTTTAAACTTGTTTAGGGAATTAAGCAGATTTAATTAACTTGGAAATACACAGCTGCAATGCTGTTAACCTGATGGAAAGCTTATAATAAAAAAAAATATTTAATGACTTTAAGGATGCCGCTTTAAGTTCTTGAAATAGTCTGGTTTTATTATTTACTTTGATTTGTCATTCATCAAAGTGTATCTAGTAGTCTAGAGTACCTCTGAAGTACAGAACATTAATGTGATAAAACATTAAATGCTTAATTTTTGACCTCTGAATGTGTTACAAGCCTTAGAGGCATAGGGATATGGTTGTAGATGAGTAAATTTGTAGGCGAAACTTGTAGTTTTTTTTATAGTATTTGTTATAGGTCAGCTGGTTTGCATACACGTGAGCTTAATGAAATCCTGCTTTGCTAAGTTGGAAATTCTCATTCAATCCAAAAACTGTAGACACTGAGTCCTAAATGAAAGTTCATGCTTGATGCTCTTTCTGTCATCCTGTTTATCTGTATGAATTCTCATGTTCAAAATACAACCTAGCTTTTAATTCAAGTACATTGCATGCTCCAAAGCTTTATTAGAAGTGTTAATCTCATAAAATATCTTTGGGCACTGCCTGGAATTTCAAAGTTTGCCACTTCCGTTTCCTTAGTCACAATGAAATTTCAAAAATAAAAACCAGTACAAGAAGTGAAAATATGACAATAAAGAGGGATATGTAAATATGATCTTTATCTAAAATGAGAATAGCAGCAGGAGCTCCAGGTATGTAGGTAGCCTGTACAGTCACTGTGAATGTTGTGAAAAGACCTTCAGATCCCACAACCATTTCCATGTTGGTGTCATACCATGGCAGCTGCATACCGTGACACCATTTTTTAGATGTAAATAATTGTGAAGTGAAAGAAGCCCTTTCTCCTTGCAGTTTACCTTCCAAGATAGTATTTGACCTCTTCATGAAGGGTATTAAAATTCACTGAGACAAGGAATTGAGAGCCAACCTTACTAGTAGATAAGTCTCAGGAAGGACCATTTGAAATGGGCTTTTTTGTGTTTGTCTTAGTACTCCTGTTGGCATTTGAATTTTAATATAGGGGAATGCTCAACTGTCTCATAGGGAAAGCTTAAAAAGAGAGCTCTCTGTCTATCCTGACTTCCCCCCTTATATATATTTCTATAAATGTAAATTTATAATAGCCTTTTCTTCTGCATAAATAAATCATAAATAGATTATTCAAACCCCATTTTTTTTTTTAGGCCTTTAAGTGGATAAGTGTTTATGTAAATAGCTTGTCTAATTCTGTGAGGGGTGGTTCCATATTCACCACATTGTTACCATCATATGTTCAGTACCATCTTTTTACTTCAGTATGAGTCAGTAGGAATATATGTTCACCTTTTAGTATAGTCATTTTTCTTTATTTTCCTCTAATTCTGTTTTGTTGTGGTTAAATATTAATATTAGTAAGGTTTTAACTGATTGAAATACGAAGTTGGTGAGATCTGCTTGAGTTTGTGTACCCACTTACTTGATTCCCTAAGTACTTTACTATGCATCAGTTTCACTGTATTGTTTTCTCTTTTTTTATGTGATATTGTACTTTTAATACTTATTTAGACTCTGCAGAATTTAATGCACGTCTCAGAAGAGTCTTATCACCCTTAATATTCGCAGCCCCAGCCTATCAGTACCCGCTGCAGCACTAGCAGCAAATTACTTGCAACTTGTATTATATTGTTTTAGTAGTATAAAATCAAAACCAAACTGTAGTCAAGCTTTTTTCGTATCTTGAACTTACTATATATATATTGGCAAATGAGAAGCCCGTATGTTCTGCCTACCAGATGATTTTTATTGAGCTCTCAATGTCCTTCCAAAATCAGACCTAACTGGGACTGGAAGGGCATTTGAAAGGATTTGTGTAACTCTGTCTTCCTTTTCTTTCAATCTTGTGTTTATGCCCAAGCAAAGACATGAAGGATTTATATTTGTAACTATTCTTTGGTAGGAATAAATTTTTTAAAAAGTAAATCTTACAGTTGAAATTGTTTGAAATTATATCAGTAAGAACCACTAGTAATATATTTAATTTTTTTCTGAGAAACTTTCAGTAGAGGGTCACAATATAATTTTAGCAAGGTTGCAAGTCATCACTTTCATTTTTAAGATAAGATTTACAGTATACTGTCTTGTGTATGTACAGTTTTTATTTTAAAGTAGAGGAGTCTGGTTAATTTTTCATTAGTATATATGAAGGCTTCTCAGTTTTTTTCCTAGTTCCTACAGTTGAATGTTTTATTGAAAAAAAAAAAAAAAAGTTTCTTGAATCCAGTTATTTCTATCTGGGTAGAGATTACATGTTTGCGAAGACTTCAGTTAATACTATATTTTATTTAATAGAGTGAAAATACATGTCAACTTTTTGTAGATGAAGAGAATTCCTTGAACATCATAAACATGAATTGTAGAGCTGCTTCAGTTTTATGGCCATTTTAATTAGCCATCCTTCAATTTGAATAGTAATATATTATTTCCTTTGAAATTGCTCTTTTCCCACAGTGGATTAAGAACATGTTCATGTTTTAATCTTTTGTTAAAAATGTAACCATCTGTACAGTAGCTGTTGAAATATTTGTGTTACTCAGTCACTCAAGGCAACTTTTTACCTTAATGGAAACTTCCTTTCTTTTGTAGCATAAACTATTGCTATCATAATGTGTAACATTTTATAGTCATACAGTTGATTTGTAAACGGATTTTTAGAACACTACTTATGTTACATTCAGAAGTACTTTTAAAATTCAATATTCAGAAATACCTATTATATAATTCACATTTTATTAAGTTAATACACTAATCAGCAAGCAGTTGTCCCACAGTATTGCTTATCTATAAGGTGTGTGTACACACATGTGTATGTATTAATATAAAGAAAAGTTCTGGCCCAGAAAAGTGTAGACTTTATATTTTTTGTATTCTTATATTTTATCATAGAATGGTTTAGGTTGGAAGGGACCTTGAAGATCATCGAGTTCCAACCCCCCTGCCATAGGCAGGGACACTTCTCACTAGACCAGGTTGCCCAAGGCCACGTCCAGCCTGACCTTGAGCACCTCCAGGGATGGGGCCTCAACAACCTCTCTGGGCAACATGTTCCAGTGCCTCACCACCCTCACAGTGAAAAATTTCTTCCTAATGTTTAATCTGAACCTGCCCTCTTCCAGTTTAAAGCCATTCCCCCTCGTCCTATCACTACATGCCCTAGTAAAAAGTCCTTCCCCAGCTCTCCTGTAGGCCCCCTTTAGGTACTGGAAGGCCGCAATAAGATCTCCCCGGAGCCTTCTTATCTCCAGGCTGAACAGCCCCAACTCTTTCAGCCTCTCCTCATAGTGGAGGTGCTCTACCCCTCGGATCATCCTCGTGGCTCTCTTCTGCAGGTCCATGTCCTTCTTATGTTGAGGACTCCAGAGCTGGATGCAGTACTCCAGGTGGGGTCTCACGAGAGTGGAGTAGAGGGGCGGAATCACCTCCTTTGACCTGCTGGCCATGCTTCTTTTGAAGCAGCCCAGGGTATGGTTGAGCTTCTGGGCTGCAGTTGCACACTGCTGGCTCATGTTGAGCTTCTTGTCAATCGGCACCCCTAGGTCCTTCTCCTCAGGGCTGCTCTCCAGCCATTCCCCAACGAGCCTGTATTTGTGCTTTTTTTATATATTTTTTAATATTTTATTAAAAGATGAAATGACTGAAGAGACCCAACTGAAGAGGAAGGTGTAAGATTTTTCTTGCCGTTTACATTAAAAAAATCTTGTTTATTTTGTTGGAACTATTAACTTTTCAAGAACAAAAGAAATAATTGTGCTGAATTAATACACATAGTTTTTGAGATGTCAAAAAAGTACATGATTAAAGCTAAATGAAAGGTTACAAACATTATGTTAATATTATTAGGATAATAGAGCTTGAAAATAATTTCCCCCCAACCACTGATTAAACTGCTAATACTAAAATTGTTATTTGCTTTTGTGGTTTGTTTTAAAAAAGAAAAAAGTAAATGTAGGAGGGATGCAACTACTGTAGAGACAAGACATGAGTGTAAAAACACTCCTACACGTTACCGATGATGCATATTGAGAAGTCTGCGTACAGTAACTCTTGATTGAAGTAACTAAACTAGCTTTTGGTAACTTAAAAGTGTGTATGCAAAAAAAGTTGCTCTTTTATTACTCAGATATTTGCTTAAATTGCTTCCATTCATAATGAAAGCTTATAAATGGAAGTAATTTAAGCAAATGTCTGAGTACTAACTAACTGAATTCTTAGAGAAGAATTCTCAGCTGTCCATTGAGCATCAAATATAAAAGTTGTGTATCTTATACTTTAAAAAAAAAATGTAGTATGACTACTATAGTTCTGACTGCTAAAGAAAAAGTACATCCCAATCTGAACTGAGAAACAATATGTTTCATAGATGATCTCCTTTGTATTAATCTGAATACCTAGATATCTAGGATCTTCTCCTTGTAATATAGGAGTTTCCTGAAGGGTAATCTATTCCTCGTCCTGGAAGGTTTCTTTGACATCTAAACTTTTATAAATAAGCATATCTGAGAATTCTGTGTACAGTGACTCTTGAAGTAACTAAACTAGGTTTTGGTAACTAAAAAGTGTGTGCAAAAAAAAAAAAGTTGCTCTTCTTTTTCCCACTGATGCACTTTGTTTAGAATCTGAGCTTCTCAAGTTCCAGTTGAGTTGCCTGTCTAATGTTGAGGGTGAACACCAGTTAATAAAATAGTTTTAAATAAATTTGAAAATTATTACAGGAAAATAGGTAATTTCTTCCTTGAAATTATTAAAAGTAGCATATTGTGTATTGCTTATTTGTGTGCTGTAGTTACTGGAGATCTAAATCTAACACTCATTCATAGCTGTAGAGTTGGTTCTAGTAACAGGTACGTACATAATTAGGTGAAATGAATTCTAGCTTGGCAAATTCCATTGACTGCTCATGTAACTGTTAGGTAAGCATTCACCTATGTAGTCATTAACAGAGAAAGACTTGTGGCTGATGTGAAGGTTGGAGGCTGTCTTGGGCACAGTGATCATGAAATGATAGTTTTCAGTTCTTGGAGAAGTAAGGAGGGGGGTTAGTAAAACTGCCTCCTTGGACTTCCAGAGGACAGACTTTGACCTGTTTAGGAGACTGGTGGATAGAGTCGCTTGGGAGGCAGTCCTGAAGGGCAAAGGAGTCCAGGAAGGCTGGACATTCTTCAAGAAGGAAGTCTTAGTCACAGGAGCTGGCTATCCCCATGTGCCATAAGATGAGCTGGCAGGGAAAACCAGCCTTGCTAAACTGAGAGCTTTGGCTGGAACTCAGGAAGAAAAGGAAAGTTTATGGCCTATGAAAGAAGGGGCAGGCCACTCAGGAAGACTACAAAGATTTCGTGAGGCTATGCAGAGAGAAAATTAAAAGGGCCAAAGCCCAACTAGAACTTAATATGGCTACTGCCGTAAAAGACAATAAAAACTGTTTCTATAAATACATCAACAAAAGGAGGACTAAGGAGAATCTCCATCCTTTATTGGATGTGGGGGAAACATAGTGACCAAGGATGAGGAAAAGGCTGAGGTACTTAATGCCTTCTTTGGTCTTACTATTAAAGAATGAAGCTGTTGTTCTCTGGGTACTCAGCCCCTGGAGCTGGATGACAGGGATGGGGAGCAGAATGAACCCCCCATAATCTAAGAGGGAATGGTTAGCAAGCTGCTACACCTCTTAGACACACACTAGTCTATGGGGCCAGATGGTGTCTACCCAAGGGTACTGAGGGAGCTGGTGGAAGTGCTCACCGAGTCACTTTGTCATTTATCAGCTGTCCTTGTTAACTGGGGAGATCCCAGTTGACTGGAGGCTAGCAAATGTGATGCCCATCTACAAGACAGGCCACAAGGTGGATCCAGGGAATTACAGGCCTATCATTCTGACCTCGGTGCCAGGGGAGGTTATGGAGCAGATCATCTTGAGTGCCATCACAAGGCACATGCAGGACAACAAAGCGATCAGGTACAGTCATCATGGGTTTATGAAAGGCAGGTTCTGCTTGACTAACCCGATCTCCTTCTGTGACAAGGTGACCCGCTTAGTGGATGAGGGAAAGGCTGTGAATGTTGTCTACTTAAACTTTAGTAAAGCTTTTGACACCATTTCCCACAGCATTCTCTTGGAGAAATTGGCTGCTCATAGCTTGGATGGATGTATGCTTTGCTGGGTAAAATACTGGCTGGATGGCTGAGCTGCGAGTTGTGGTGAATGGAGATAAATCCAGTTGGCGGCCAGTTGCATGTAGTGCTCACCAGGGCTCAGTGTTGGGGCCTGTTCTCCTTAATATCTTTATGAACAACCTGGACAAGGGGATTGAGTGCACCCTCAGTAAGTTTGCAGATGACACCAAGCTGGGTGGGAGTGTTGATCTGCTTGAGGGTAGGAAGGCTCTACAGAGGGATCTGGACAGGCTGGACCAATGGGCCGAGGCCAGTTGTATGAGGTTCAACAAGACCAAGTGCTGGGTCCTGCACTTGGGTCACAACAACCCCATGCAGTGCAACAAGCTTGGGGAAGAGTGGCTGGAAAGCTGCCCAGTGGAAAAGGACCTGGGGGTGTTGGTTGACAGCTGAATATGGGTCAGTGGTGTGCCCAGCTGGCCAAGAAGGTCAATGGCATCCTGGCCTGTATCAGGAATAGTGTGGCCAGCAGGGCTAGGGCAGTGATTGTCTGCCTGTACTCAGCACTGGTGAGGCCGCACCTTGAGTACTGTGTTCAGTTTTGGGCCCCTCACTACAGGAGGGACATGGAGGTGCTGGAGCATGTTCAGAGAAGGGCAGCGAAGCTGGTGAGGGGTCTAGAGCACAAGTCTTATGAGGAGCGGCTGAGGGAACTGGGGTTGTTTAGTCTGGAGAAAAGGAGGTTGAGGGGAGACCTTATTGCTCTCTACAGCTACCTGAAGGACATTGTAGTGAGGTGGCAGTCAGTCTCCCAAGTAACAGGCAATAGGACAAGAGGAAATGGCCTCAAGTTGTGCCAAGGGAAGTTTAGATTGAATACTCGGAAAAATTTCTTCACTGGAAGGGCTGTCAAGCATCAGAACAGGCTGCCCAGGGAAGTGGTTGAGTGACCATGCCTGGAGGTATTTAAAAGATGTGTAGATGTGGTGCTGAAGGACATGGTTTAGTGGTAACTTGACAGGGCTAGGTTAACGGTTGGACTTCATAATCTTAAAGGTCTCTTCCAACCAAAATAATTCTATGATTCTAATATTTTATCTTTTTGCGGTTTAATAAACTGTTATAGACACAGCATTAATTTGATTTGTCTCCCCCTTTCTGCGACTTCTACATCTTTCATTCCAGTTCTTCATGTATAGGTCATAAGTTCCCAAGCCCTTTCTCTCTGAGCTATGGGAAGATTTTTGGGGAAAATGTATCAGTTCAGTCTTGCTCTTAATGTTTTATATTTTAACTCTTCATATAGATGTAGCAATCCTTAAGCACCTCTCTGCTCAGAATATTATTGGTAGTGAAGGCTGTTTTTTTCAAAATGCTGATTTTTTTTTTTTATAACAGATTTGATCAAGAGTATCTTCTTGTGTTTCTTTAAGGAATGTCACTGTCAGCAGGATCTTCTCCTCTTCATTCCCCCAAAATAACTCCCCACACATCTCCTGCTCCTCGAAGAAGAAGTCATACTCCTAACCCAGCAAACTATATGGTGCCTACTAGTGCCTCTGCTTCTGTCGCTAATGCTGTCTCTCAGCCTCCATCTACTGGCCAGGTGATCCAGAAGGAAACAGTGGGTGGAACAACGTACTTCTATACTGATACAACTCCAGCACCTCTCACAGGAATGGTATGTTTGCTTTTGATACAGAAGTATATGGAGTTGCCAAATGCTGAATTGGTTGATACTACAGAGATTATTCTTAACAGTCTGAAACCCTTATTCTGTATGAAGATTTGATCTTTATTTGTTGTAGTTGTTCTCCAAAATCACTGAAATTTAAGTACCAGAGTTTTTTATGTATTTTTCATTTACCTCTATGTAGAGTTTTGGGTTTTTTATACAGCAATAGAAAGAAAGCATTTTATGTATGTCTCAGTGGATACATATGTAGTGAGAAAACATCAGAAATTCAGATTTATTTTTTCATCTGATAAGTGACTAACTCTTACAGTGGAGGGGAAAAGGCAGTTATAAAAATGTTAAAATAACTGTGCACATATATACACCCCCCCCCCTTGAAATGAATAGTAGTGAATATCGCATAAGGAAATTGTAATTTATCTGACAGTATATTTGTAACATGAACTGTGCATGAAGACTTTGTAGTTCAGTAGTTCAAACTAAAAGGGTGACAAACCTCCTTGTTTTCCGTATCCTTAAGGATTTTAAACTGCTTAAAATGTCTTTTTTCAGGTATTTCCAAACTACCACATTTACCATCCAGCTGCACCTCATGTTGCTTACATGCAGCCAAAAGCAAATGCACCTTCCTTCTTCATGGCAGATGAGCTCAGACAGGTAAGATGATAGAGAATTTAAAGGAAAACTGCAAACCTTGGCAAAAACTAGAAAATCACTAGTAGTAGAAAATCTCAAAATCTATGCAGTCAATTTTCCCTGTGGAGAATTTAAAAAAGTCAAGTCCTGTAATGGATGGAGTATGACAGAGGGTGGGGGCAGGTTACAATGTACGTGACTGCAATCTAATCTGCATGCCATGATTCAGCTAAGTATTCTTACTTCTGCGTATTATTTTGGTATGCATCAATTCATTTATGTA
Source organism: Vanellus vanellus (assembly GCF_965231255.1). Classification (NCBI taxonomy): domain Eukaryota; kingdom Metazoa; phylum Chordata; class Aves; order Charadriiformes; family Charadriidae; genus Vanellus; species Vanellus vanellus. Next base: position 199,331,414 of record NC_138905.1, on the reverse strand, counting down.
GCATTCCTTAAGCTGTAATCCTGTCCAGTTTTAAAGTCTAACTGAAATGAAAATACATGCAGGTGTTAGTTGATGAGCCCTTCTCTGAGGGCTGGCTGTGACTGTTAATTATTCCAGCTTTACTATAGTAGGTGCCTGTGTCAATGCTAGTTCTAGTTAACGTGTCTTCTGCAGCTCTTTCCTTCAAGAATTTATGTATTGTCATTGGTGTTTTCAAGTTAACGGTCTCCTCCCTCCTCCTCCCGCCAGCCCCAGGCACTTGCATCAACTCCCCGTTTTTGTACAAGTAGCTGGTACTTCAAAAACAGTGTACTGTTCATTTACCAAAAATGATGAGCTGAATTATGTTCAAAACTTGACTTAATTTGTTCTTCAGGAACTGATCAACAGACACTTAATAACTATGGCCCAGATTGATCAGGCTGATATTCCTGGTAAGTAAGTGTTTCTTGTAAACTAAACTGCGATCATATTGTTCTGCAACCATACGTATTGAACAATATTAACAACGTCTTGCAAAAACCACCACCTGTTTTTGATTTTTCATGAAGCCTTGATCATCAGCCTGGGCTGTGGATAACCAGATACAAAGTATTTCAGAAATATGAAATTTGTTTCTTGCTTCTCTTTCTTCTGTAGTTTTCTTCTGTTTTGAAACTCTTTAATGGTTGATAGTGCTTAAAATTGCTGGGAGAAGAAAAATCATTAAGGTGATAAAGCCTCATGAAGAACAATATTGTGTTACTTTGTAGATATTAGGATGCATATATTTTCAAAGGCTATATATAAACTAGCAAATGAGTTTGTTGTAAACTGTGTTGGCTGGTATGTCAGAGAAGGCTTTTTACTGGTTGTCAGGCAAGAGAAGCATATACTATTCATTGTAATCTGTCTTTTGGAGAATTTACAATTGACTGTGTTCAATTTTATTTAAACAGATCGCTTTTTTGATTGCAGTATCCTTACTTTTCAAATGTGTGTTTAATATGACAATAATACAGTAAAAAAAAAAAGGCAGTTTAGTTTACTAATCCAGATGAAGTACCAATGTATCTCTTCTTGCAAGGTTAATCTCTTAATCTGATTTGTAAACCTTCAGCCTCTCTGTCTGTGTTTTCTAAACCGGTATGTTAAAACATGTAAGATTCAGATTTGCTTTTTTGTGATGAAAATGTGGTTCTTACAGTGGTATGAAGTCTGTGTGGAAGTTGGTGCTTATTTATGAATGTGTGCAGGAAGAAAAACACCAAAGAAACATAATTCAGAAGGGTGAATTTTTAAGGCAAATGAAAAACTGGCAGATGGAACTGTGCATCTATTCTGTTGATTTTACTTGGTGTAACTCTTTTTCTGAAGGCAGTTATTTTAGCTCTGTGGGATATCTTCCAGGAACCTATATATTTGTATTAAAACAAAAATATTGAATTTTCATAGAATCATAGAATGGTTTAGAGTTGGAAAGTACCTTGAAGATCGAGTTCCAACCCCCCTGCCATAGACAGGGACACCTTCCACTAGACCAGGTTGCCCAAGGCCAAGTCCAGCCTGGCCTTGAACACCTCTGGGGATGGGGCCTCAACAACCTCTCTGGGCAACCTCTCTTTTAACTTTACATGCACCTAAAAAAAGAATTTACATGTTAATAACAGCCATTTGAATCTTCTCTGCTGCTGTAATAACTCTCTCAAAGGGGACTGATGCCTAATATGTTTCTGTGTATAAACTGATTTTAGCAGTTCCTGCAGAAGTGGACAGCTACCACAGTCTCTTCCCTTTGGAACCACTGCCACCACCCAATCGGATACAGAAAACAAGCAACTTCGGGTACATTACATCATGCTATAAAGCTGTAAATAGTAAAGATGACCTGCCATATTGCCTTCGGAGGATACATGGTGAGAAAAATTGAGTTCTCAATAGGACTAGCATTCCTAAGCACGCTAGTCATATTTTAATGTCTGGTTGCTTTTCAATAGTTTCAGAAGAAATGTTGAAGTAAAAAAAATCTCCTCCAAAACGTTATATTTTTAAACCATGTTTTTTGTTCTTTTCCAGGTTTTCGTCTCGTTAACACAAAGTGCATGGTATTGGTTGACATGTGGAAAAAAATTCAGCACTCAAATATAGTAACCTTGCGTGAAGTGTTTACCACTAAAGCGTTTGGAGAACATTGTAAGTTTTTGTGGTGGTTTTTTTTTTCCCCCAACTGATCTGTTGAGTCTTTTTTCTAAATGTGCTTGAGTTAGTAATTGTCACATGTTTCTATTTTTAAGCTCTTGTGTTTGCATATGATTTTCATGCTGGAGGAGAGACTATGATGAGCAGACACTTCAATGACCCTAGTGCTGATGCCTATTTCACAAAACGAAAATGGGGTAAGGAAAATACATTATCATACAACGCTTCTGTAAACTATTTCTAATACTTAAGCAGTAAATAGCTGGCCAGAAATACTCTTCCAATTTACGTTTTTAGCTAATCAGTTCTGTGATATCATAAGCTGATTGGGATCAGAACTCCTCTTTCTAGCTGTAAAATTTCTGAATATACGTATTTTTTAAATAACAGAAAAGTATGACTAGAGTTAAAAGTTAAGGTAGAAGTCTAAAAATGAACAATTTACTTTTCTGGTTGCGTTTGACTTATGACTAATCTGCAAAATTGACGTCAGTTTGTAAGGGAATTAGAGTTCTTTGACAGAGAAATGAGTTTAAATTGGGAGCCAAGAATTCCAGGGTCCTAGTTTCAGGTCTGTCACAGAGTGAAACCTGACACTTATTTGGGATGTTTCTAAAATCATAAAACACATATGCTATGTCAATTTGATGCTTGCTGTTCAGGTGCCCTCCACTTATAATTATTTTTTTTCCTCATAAAGTATTATGAGGATTAGTTAGTGTTTTATTAAATGTTTTGACATTAAATGTTTTGACAAAAATCCCTGTAACATAAATTCTTTTCAGACACAAACTTCACATCATAAGTCTGATTTTTTTATTTTTTTTTTTAATACTATGACTTCAAAGGAGTTACTAAAACTCCATCTAAATTTGTGAATAAAACCTGTCACAGCATGGTCTGTGGCTCAGCAAGTCGCCCAACAGAGCTCATATCCATATGGCTAAAGCCTCTTCCCCTCCAAAACAGTATGCTGCCAATCGCACTGCCCATTAGAACCAGTTCATGACCTGTGCAGTCCCACAGACTGCAGCCAGGTCTTGTCTGGAACACAACAGGCCAAAGCTATTAGTAGAGCCCAGTGCCATGCTGAGAGAGAGATGCTCACAGCTGATTGGAATCACAGAAAAACAGGGTAGGGAGGTATTCTCGGAGCTCTGGGCTCAACTTCCTGCTCAATGCAGGACCAACCCTGAAATTAGATCCAGCAGCAGGGATGACCAGAGGACTATGACCTGGCCTTGTTTGTTTTACTACAGTGGATGTTCCCTAAATGTCTTTAGGCTGCCAGTGTATAAAGAGAAGCAGAAGCTACAGTTTCTCCTTTCTCGTGCTTTTTGCAATTAGAGCCTTTAGCTGTGAATTCAATCTGTTTCAAAGGTTGACATGGAAAATGTCACTTGGCTATCTGGTAGATCAGAGTATAGTGGACTGGTAGTGTGTGAATGCATTCAAAAGCTTGTAGATCCCTTATATACTGAATAATTCCCACTGGCTTTGCACTGACCTGACTGGTATAAGTGAGGTTGGAACCTGAGTACTACCATTGGTTTTGGTGGTAGTATCTCAGACAAGAGCCCCTAGATTGACTTGTCATATCCCATGGCAAGTCAAAGAATGGAATTACAAATTCAGTGAGCCTGATGTGAAACTAATTTGGTAGGGTATACCTGGAACACCTACTGCCAGGTGAATGACTGTTATGTGCAGGACTAGACTTCTTAGTGTCTCCCATCCATGGTTTTCAATTTCCATGTAAATCAGTCCTTGTTATGTTTTTGTACTTCTCTAGAGTATTATAGAAGAATGATGTCTGTTCTAGATAAAATAATAGAAGGTATAAAAAATTCTTTGGGACACATTCTTTTGTCACACTAGAAAAGAACTAAGTTTTGCTCATATAAAGGGCACTTGTGTCTCATTAATCTATTAAAGTTCTTTGAAGGAATATCCAGTAGATAAGATCTTGGGTTTTCAATTAAGTCCATCAGAGTGTCTGAAAGAAATGAAGTGGCTGTGAGATAAGAGAAAGTCCTCAGGTTAATAACTGGTTAGAAGATAAGAACAGAGCGAACAGTTGATTTTTCACACTGAAGGGAGATCGCTGATGGAGTATCACAAGAATATGTGCTGGGAGTTGTATTTCTTTACACGTTCATTTATTTGCACTGAAGATTAATGGTCTGTCAAAGCTTGCTGATAATACCAAATTATTTGGATTGTTAAAAACAAAGGCCAGTTGTGATGGATTGCAGAAGGATCTTACAAGACTGGGACTCTTGGCAATAATCTAGCAGGTGATGTGACAAACTGATGTGATCGAGGGAAAACATAACTCTTAATTTTAAACAAAATGATGACCTCCGTCGTTGTTGTCACAACTCAATAATAGATCTGGGGCTATAGTTAAGTAGATTAAAGAAAATATTGTCCTCTTGCTGAATAGCAGTAAATAGGAAATGTATTGTTGCAGATTAATAAGAAAAGAGTAAACAATGAAACAGAAGACATTGTATTCAAGATGTGGGTGCATCATAGACTCGGATCTATAGCTGTGGTCCTCCTTTCACATTTTGAAGGTTGTAAAAGAACAGCAAAAAGGTTAAGAAGTGACAGGGATGATCAAAAGCATGGAACAGCTTCTGTATAAAGAACACCAAAGTGGAATGGTACTTTTCATGCCCTTAAAGATGGACAGGGACATGGTGGGGTTAAAAATGACTGGAATATGGTAGGTGTCTGAAAAACCATCAGGGATGAATTAAAAATGAATAAGCAACAGTAGTTTGCTATTTCTTCCAGCCTAGAAGCAGGGACTGACAAATGAGACTATCCAGCTAGAAAATTCAAAACTTCTATAAAGATAATTAAGCCATGGAACTTTGTCACAGATCATTGTGGATGTTTGCCTGGGTTCAAGGGGAAGGTGGGCTTACTCATGGAGGAGAAATGTTTGAGGACTGCTAACTGCAAAGACACTGTATCTTACTCAGGAGCTCTCTGAGCTGTAGAGGCTGCTAGAATATTCTATTTAGGTTCATATGCTCAGGTATCTAGTGCAAGCTAATGTTCTGATTTTAGTGTGTGTCTTTGAAACAGGCTAATGAGCTATCTGGACCATTTATTTGACCGACTACAACTTCCTTCTGTAGGCAGGGATGGTCTTTGAAACTGGAAATAAGACATCAGTTTCTCTTCAGCAAAACCAAAGTATTATTTAATTAAAATGAACTGTTGTGGCAGAACTTACAGGGATAAAGATAACTCTCTCTTGCCCATGGCATTTGTCATTACCTGCTCTTCTGGTCTTTTTATTAGATAAATTAGGGGAAAAAAAAATCACCTGAAATTCCCCAATTTTGCCAAATCTTTCTGCACATCTTTGCTTTGGCCTTTTTTTTTTGGGGGGGTGGGGGTGGGGTGGGGTGGGTGGGTAACTGCTTCTTTCTAGTCTGGTCCTCAGCAGAAGGAGCAATTTAAGAGAGAAAAATAAGATTGCATACCTATAACTTGATTTCTCAGAATTGCCTGCCTTCACGGATCCTTTCTCCATCCCCTCACAGAGTTTCTTGGCCGTCTGCCTGCCTAGAGGAGACTCCCAAGAGAAGCAGGGGAATGGATGGAAGTTGGGTACTCTGCAGCATGAGGCCCAGATTAGTACAATTGCTTTTAAAGGTTTTAGGAGGCACAACACTGTGAACCTGATCAGTGAACTCAGAGAATTTGATTTCAGGTATGCAACCTTATTTACGTTGAACACTGCAGTTGGCAACACAAGACTTTGCCAGTTAAAAGATGAGGATTATGGTTTACGTAGCTGTCTTGCATGTCACTGTGGTCAGTCTCGGGGTTTTTGTTTTTGCGATGTTATTTACAGACCCTGTTACAAAACTATTTTGGAAGGGATTTGGTGTGTCTGGGGGGGAAAAAGCATCTTACCTTTATTTTTTTATACTGGTGTCTCTGTTACTTCTGAATGCTATAGAATTTAAGTTTGTGTTCTTTATGCAATGAAATACCCTCTGTCTTCAGGTGGTACAGTGTGATAATCCAATGTTTTATTATATCTCACTAAATTTACACAAGTTTTAAAATTGGGAGTCTGATTTTCAGTTAATTGTTACTTGTTTGAAAAGTTCCATTTTGTTTGATTTTCATTCCTCATATTTTTTCAATACCCTTATTTCTGTCAAAAGTGTCTAAACATTAAATCTCTTGTTCTGAAACTTGTTGGTTTTCTTCCATCTTTCTGATATTTCTCAACTTCAGATTATAGTACATATTAGTGCGTTTATCTCTGCAGAAATTTACATTCTCTTTAAATTAGCAAGTTAACCTAAAAGTACTGAAAAGTTGTTCTTAACAGTCCAGTAATTAAATGGTAATTCTGAATGTATGTCTTTAAAACTATCGGCTAGAAAATCCTGGCAAATCAACAATAACTATCCGCTGCTGCCAGTAAAGTTTTTTCTTTTTCCTGATGGGTTTTTGTGGTTGGCAGAGATAAGCATGCCTTTGATACATCCTTTGGTCTGTTTATTAAAAACGCTCTGAGTAATTAAACGCTGGTGTACATGCCGTTATAGTAGTTTTCAGCACCACAGATTCTGCTTCTCAGCAAACAAATACTTTTTAATGAAGATAGGCGAGTTTCCTGGACCTTGTTTTCCTTTGGGCACAGTAGTAGTAGTATGTAATGCACAAAAATGGACTTCACTGCTGACTTTACAGTTTTTGCATCCCCAGTTGTTAAATGTTTTTTTCATAAAATACCTCTTCAATTGAAAAAGAAATAGGTTGTGTACTTATATTCTTTCTTCTCATCACAGTCTATGAATATTGAAAGTGAGCATTATGTTGTTGAGGACAAAATATGTGAGTTTATTATCCTAAAATACCTCTGCCAAAAGCTGCAACTTTTTCAAAGTAAATTCAAGTTTTCAATATCTTCAGATTTTTTTACAAAATGTAATGCTACACTAGGAGTTCGGAACCTTTCTGTATATTGAAAATTGGGAAATGTAAAACCGAAGCACAGGTTTCCCTGGAGAAGGGGGGAGAAATGAAGGCTGCTGCATTTACCTTATTTTCAGTGCTTTAACTCAGGAACACCAAGCAAACACTGAACAACTCAGGTCTCAACATGAAAGAGTGATTTACAGGGCTGAGAGGTTCAATTTAGCGAGCAGCTAAATTTTTCATTGGGCTTCTGATTTTGTTTGGGTTTTGTTTTCTTTTTTTTTTTCATAACTGTCTGATGAGAATAGCTGTTTGTTAGCATGCTTTCTGACAGTGTTCCTGATGATGTAAAATTGGTCCTGCTGCCAGTGGTCCCAGCTCTTCCTTCCCACCCCGGGACTATCCCTGGCTTTATCCTTGCTCTGGGGAACTGAATTTCATTTGAATGCTTTTTTAACAAACAAAAGAGAAGTATATACATACACACCAGTGCAAAGGCAACATGTCTTGCTCAGTGGAGAGCATCATACTATAAAACTTATAAATAAATAATGCTGACAATGAGTTTATCTTAACACAGCAAGGAAAAGTAATGGATAACCTGTGTTTTTGGAATGGCAGTTCTTTTAATGTTTAATATTTTCCATTAGTATCTATGCTCTGCATCTCAGAGATGAAAGTAGTGGAAAGAACATAATCTGAAATTTTGCCTGTTGTGGCTGTGGATTGAACCTGTGGTAGGAAGCCTTTTTCAAACTGACCATGAAACCTCTAAAATACTGCTTATTGGAGTAAAGTAATTCTTATAATTTTTGTAACATTTTCTTTTATTCTTGTGATGTTTTCCACTGTGTTCAGTACTTTTTGGAAAGGTTTCAGCTGTGTGTTTTGACTGAAGAGCGAACTTTTGGGTCTCATCTCTTTGGGTCCTTGCTCAAATGCCATCTGTGGCAGGCCTGATGGGCCTTCAAGGGACATACTTCATAGTCAGCGTTACAGCAAACTGAACTGCTTTTAATCTTATGTGTTTCAAACAGATAGATATGTAAGAGAGCATTTGAAAATTGATTCTTCCAGTGTTTTAGCTTGTACCTTTAGTGTATGGGAACGTGGGGTGCAGCCAACCAGCCCAAAAGCAGCAGAGTAGATTCAACTGTAGCCTCAAGCGAGTCTTTCCAGTAGTAAAATAACATTGTCGCTTGATTGAGATTTTCTGATAGAGGGTGAGAAGCTATGTTGAACTCTGATCTTTCAGCTTTTCAGCATATGTTGAATATTCTCTTGGTTACATTGCCTTTATCTGGAAATCAAAGGGCAAGTGCTGTTGTTTAAGTTGCATGCAGAAAAATTACCGCCAAGTTTTGGCTTTTCTCTCTGTTTGGGATGATACAGCAACATTTCTGTTCTGGGCATACTTATTTCATACCGATGCAACTGTCTTACAGCGTCCATACTCATTCGTGTTAAACTTGCCACAGATGTTGCTGTTTACCAAATATAAAGGGTGTTCTATAGCAAGTAGTAACTAGAGGAAGACCCTGAACTGATGAAGGAGATTATATCTTCTCAGTCATTTTGCATGATTTTTATCATTTGTATGATTTTTGTCATGCTGAAGGAGAGAGAATCATGACGGGAAAAAAGTTTGCTACATGAGACTTCTGGTATGCCCATTTGTGGAAAGTGATTTGCATAATGATTCATCAGGAGTCCCGAAAAAACAGAGTATCTCATTATATTCAGCCTTCAGTGGACATGCCAGGCTTCCTGCTGTTTAAAGGAGTCAGTGTCTTGATCTTTATAATTTAAACCAAAGCACCTTAAACCTGAAAAATGAACTGAAGTTTAAAAACAAACAAACAAAAGCTTAGAAATGAAAGCTGGGAACATTTCCAGCCCATCACTCCAAAATCAGTAAAATTTCTAAGTAATTTCTAAGTAAAAATTTTTCAGTAATGTGTTTCACTTTTTAACTTGTGCATGTCTATGTGTGTGTTTGTGTGTACACATGCAAGCACGCACACACACACACAAACTTACTTTGAGGAAGTGCATAGATGTTGATATGCTCCTGTAGGGAGAGGAAAAAAAAACAAACAGCAAAACAAATGAAAAAACAAGGAAAAAACGTTTGGAGGAGTGCAGTCAGTTTACAACTGAATTGGCTACTTACACGATTTTCCTGAATACTGATGATATTACTGGTCTCAAAATTAGCAAAATCAGTACAGAGACAACCTCATGAAATGCCTATCATGATTGGTAAAAGTGAGATGCACTGTCTCACTCTGGATCTATTTTCTTCAGCTTTGTGCCATGCAAGCAGTAACAACTTCTTTGAATTGCATACATCTTAGCAAATGTTAGTTTTAGTATCTGTATCTTTATTTTTTCATCTCTGGCTCGGTATCACTCAGAAGCGGTTTACAATGTAGAATTTGGGTGTGTATGTGAAAAGAATTAGTTTCTGTTGAAAGGAGGGCTACAAATCCATTTAGAAAGGGAGCAATGCATTGCTTTCATATGGCACACTGAACAGGGGTCATGCAGTGATGACTTGTCAGGGAGTTGGGTCACAGCAGAACACGCGTGAAGTTGTCTTCAGTGATGTTTAGCCACCGAATCTTCCAGTCTGATTTGTCCGTATAATTTGAAACTAGCTTGTTACTTTGTCATATCAGGTGATAGAGAATGTTTGATTTGTAAGCCTTACTAGAATAAAGGAGGTAAAATGGGCTCTGTTGTGGCTATTGTGGTATGTGCTTGTTGTTTCAGAATACTGGCATTTTTGCTTCTGAAGTACCTGTGTATTTTGATGTACCACCCACTTTCAGCAATTTCTAACCAGTGCTCTTTTTGTGGTGATTATTCATCCGAAACTTTAAAAATCAGCATAGTTGTCCTGAACATGAGAGTGAAAATAATACAGCCTAGTGAATTGTCAGCATTTTAGTATGTAGTGTCCTTCCAAAAAACCCAACCTAAACCAAACAAAAAATACCCCAGCCAAACCAACTGTTAGAGCACAATAGATAAGTCTTTTGAGGACTATTAAGAGGTGAATGAAATGAGTACAGGAATCAATTGTATAATTCAAAATGCACTAGCTTTAATTTTATGTAGTAGCCTTTTGTTGATGCTTAAAACATTTTGCTTCTAGGTCAGCATGATGGACCTCTACCACGGCAGCATGCTGGATTGCTTCCAGAGTCTTTGATATGGGCATATATTGTGCAGCTCAGCTCTGCGTTACGGACCATTCATACAGCAGGACTGGCGTGCCGAGTTATGGATCCAACAAAGATTCTAGTAACAGGCAAAACAAGGTAATGAAAGCGTTCATCTCACTGTGTACTGTGATCTGTGCTCATGGTAGCTGCTGACCATGCATCTGTTATGGAAATAACAAAATATAACTAGACTACTATTATTTTTAACTGTCATGAAAATAAAAATTAATATATGCCAAAACGTCTAAATTTTTTTTAAAGTTAGTTTTAAACATATTTTTGAAGACTTATGCGTTATTCTCACAATACTGTTGAGATCTGATACTGACAATTAAAATTTTGTTGATTTATTGGTAAACTGAAGACTGTCTGTTGCATTTTATGAAATAGTAAAATTAGTGTTCTCTGCTTCATAGTAGTTTGCTGAGTACTGATGACTTTTTTTGTCATACCAAAGCATTGAATGAATGTTAGAGGAAAAACTGAGTAACCAACCGAATTTAATGATACTTCTTCGTTTTCTCTTCTCGTTCCTAAAGGTTACGAGTTAATTGTGTTGGAATCTTCGATGTTTTGACATTTGACAACAGTCAAAATAATCCACTGGCATTAATGGCTCAGTTTCAGGTAAGACAACAGTGCCATAGTTAGGTTGGTTACTTGGCACAGGGAGTCCTGAAAACTGGTGTGATTCCTTTTGGAAGACAAGTATTTTAATTAAACTGTATATCTTCCTCTAAATGACCACATTTTTTCATTCCTGATTTGATGTTTGTTCTGCCATGCATTATTCAAATTTGCTTGTAACTTTGAAATATGAATGCTCATTTTGCTATCTTCTGCTTCTTAAATTTCAGCCAACTCACCAAATAGGTTGAACTATTAGTATTTAACAATCTTAAGTCAGAAATGGTTGGAAATAATGGATTTCTAAAGGAAGAAGAAAAATCTTACATTTAGTGTTAGACATCAAAAAATAATGCTTCAGTAACAGTTTTTGCTCTGCTTTATCTTTTATTATTTTAAGAAAAAGAACTAAGTGTTGAATACCTGTTCACAGAGGAGTAAGAGATCTTTTAAATAACTGCACTTAGGCCTTCTCCTCGCTCCTAAAAGGTTCTAGTGTATCTTTATTTTAGGCTCCTAGTTTTTCCATGCTCTCCTGGTGTTCTCTGAAGTGTGGACTCTGCATAATTCCTGAATTAAGAAGAATCCCTTTAGACTTAACAAAAACTGTTCCACAGTCATCTGGAGCATCACTGTGTAGAGGAGTGCCTCTTTCCCTAACTTCCCCTCAGGGTAAAGTACATTGCTTTAGCAGTCATCGCATACCCTGTATGTACTGGGAATGAAAGACTACAGTAGGGAGTTGGTTTTAATTTATTTTCATTAATTGAGCTTATTCACTGTGAGAAAATTGGTCATTCAGAGTCTTCCAGTAATAAATGAAATGTTTGAACTTTGGCCAGGCAGAAGCTAGCTTATTGGAGACGGTGTCCTAGAACATAGAAACTATTTTTTTTTTTTTTTTCTTGAAATGGTACAATAAAGCAATTTTCAGGGTACTTCGAGTAGTATATGAAAGGATTCCCTGCCCCCCCCAACTACATATCAATGGGCTTGTGGTAATAATTTAGTGGAAAACAGCTGAGAGAAGATGGGAGTACATGCAAGTGAGGGATTCCATGCCTAAAAATGTAAAGAGGTTGGGGTTGGTTGTTTTTTGTGGTGTTTTTTTTTTTTTTTTTTTTTTTTTTTTAAATCTAAGAACTTCTTTACATTTATTTTAATTGTAGCTGAGAAAGAGATCCTCCTGAGATATTATGACATTCAAGTAATTTTAAAGCAAAATATTTAATGGACTTGGAAGTACAAATCTAAAAATAGTCATAGATACACAAATCTGTCAAAAGCCTTTACTGCCACAGCAGCCCAACACTTGGCAACTAACTTGCTTGGTAATGCCTAGTTTTGTTTAGGGGGAATGTTTTTGCATGTTTTATATGCTGTTAGTATCCAAATTGCTCAGGTATCATGCTAAACCTGAAAAGAACTACATAGTTTGGAAGACTAAATTTGAGTTAGAAAATATAGTATTGCCTTCCCTTTTGTCGCTTCCTCTAGAAGGGCTAGGCTTTCACTATCCATTTTGTTCCTTCAGAGACTCTGGACTGAGTTCGTTCCTTGCAATTCAGGAGTCATTTATCATCCTCTACCTTCATTTGCCCTAGCCAGATAAAATTAAAAAATAACAGCTGCTGCTTGTCCTTTTTCCTCTCGATCCATGACCCAGTTCCTGAATTCCTCTGGGACTCCAGAGTGACTGTTAAAAATGTAGGTTATCTCTTGGTTTACTGCCCAGCTAATATGCATTTCCTTGTTGCTGTCTTCAATGGAGGAAGGTATTTTTGTTAGCATTTGTCACTTTCTGGCTATTTCCCATTGTTAATATAGATAGGAAAGAGTTTGGCCAGAACAGTGAGGAGCTATGTAAAAGGAATGCAATTGTTCTTTACAATCTGTGTTAAAGATTAATTTGTATGATCATTTAAGAGTTAAATAAAGGCAACAGTAAGGGAAGCTAAAAAGAAGTAAATGAAATATGAATGACTACTTGCATTAAAACCAGGGTGTCAAACCTCTATAAATTCTAGCACATCGCTTCCCGCCCCCAATCCTTAACTCTTGTGTCAGTCAGTTACAAGCTACAGATGGGAAAACTGTAAATTGTGGTGTAAGGAACAGTAGAAAGAATGTATTTCATTATATTTGGAATATAATGAAGGTGAGTCTTATCCATACAAAATTAAGTGAAAACATAAGTTTTATTGATTTAATGAGGGCTATAAGGTTACATTTGCTCAAAGTAAACATTTTTAGTTTAGCAAACCAAAATAACTTCCACATACACCTCCCCAAATTTTAAGAAATTAACTGAAGAAGCATCTGAAGTATTAATGTTGACTTCCAAAAAAAAAAAATAATCAAAATATCTAGAAACTTGGAGGGACTTCTAACTGCAATTCCAGAACTTAAAAGGATAAGTGAATCTACAGAGTTGTAGAGTGGATGAGCTGATATTGATCCAAGGAAAGCAGTGGAACAGGATAAACAAAAAAGTAATGATAGTTTCAAGGAGTTAATGGAAAATGGATCTTGTCAAAAATTACATTTATTTGACTAGCTTACGTGTCTGGGTGATAAAGCCAAGTGTATAAAATGCTGAGGTATCTCCAGGGCATTTGGCATAGTAGCACATACCATTTTAATATTAAAAAAAAAATAATGCAGAAGGGAAAGGGTACCTATTCAATTAACTTTTAAATTGCCCACTGACATATTTGAAATTAATTTGATAACAGGGAGACGGTAATGAAGAGGCCTGTTTCTGAGTTTATCTCCTAGGGGCTAGTTTTTAGTCTAATGCTATTCAGTATTTATACCAATGAACTAGATAATGGTGATAAAAGCTTTACTAGCAAAGCTTTCAGGAGATAAAATGATAGGTTGGTACAGGTTACAGTTATGAATTGAATTGCTAATTAAAGGGTCATGAGTTGCATGCAAGTCACATTTTTTAAGAAAGGGCAGCCTGTACTTAAAAGGTGTAAAGCGCTTCCATTGAAGCTGAGAGTCAACTTAGTATGATGTAGTAGCCACTGTTGATAGTTACCATAGCAAAAGTCTTCTGGCAGGTCTGTGGCAAAAGGAACTGGTATGATCCATAGATATGTGCAAAGCATGATATGGAGTATAAACAGGGAAATGATTGTACCTAATGTTCTGTACCTTGCACTAGCAAGGCTACTACAGGAATATAGCATTTATTTCTGGTGTCCTTCCTCCAAGGAGGTCTAGTAGTTCTTGTGTGCCTCCCTTAACTTTTCTCTGCCCAGAAGGATGAAGAGCTGAATCTGTTGATGTTTTCAGAGGGGAGGTCAGGGCCTTAATAGGCATATATGGATTGCTTCTTTACAGAAAGGATGGTGTACCCCAGCTTCTGAGAAGTTGTGTACCCTGTCTGCATGGATAGAGTTGGACAGTGGATGGTAGTTTTGTCCCTCATAAAATAGGAATCTGACTTCCATAAATCCTGATCTTTATGGATCCCTTCCAATTCTAGATACTCTGATTCTCCTGTCACACAGGAAGATTACTGCCTGTCTTTGTGCACTTGTAGAACTTCAAACATTGGGCATTGTAATACCATTTTCTTTCAGGGTTTCAGCTGTCAGTGAATAGTGAGGCACATCCAGAGAGCAATTCAGCTCGCTCAAAATCTGAATTGTCTTGCAGAATTGAAGATATCTTAAATTGATCAGACTCTTAACTGAATCGCTTGAAGTTCCTAAAATTAGTGGGATGAATCCAAGCCACTTTTGCAACTAAACCAAATTAAGCATTGACTGTAATTTGAAACGTGTGTTTGAGGCTGCATTGGTGTGTTTGAGGCTGCATTGGTGTGTTTGAGGCTGCATTGGTGTGTTTGAGGCTGCATTGGTGTGTTATATCATCACTGCCAGTTTTTCTGTTAGGTGTAACTTGCAAAACAAAGAAAAATTACAGTTGTGAGTCAAACGCTTAAACACCCAAAAGGCTGAATTTAGAATTTCCTGGCTGATGTTAATGTAAGACTTTCTCAACCATTTTTAAAATCTAATGTAATCTGTATTATGAAAACACCTACGTAAAGGAAGACTGTTTTCATAGGGTCTTGCTTGAAGTTGTATATTTTTGGTGTCTCAGGGTTGCATGATGATAGAGAATTTATATAGGGTACATCCTTATGAATTACTAAAAGTTGGAAGGTATTAAGTGTAAAGTAGGGAACAGCAGAGAGAAGAAAGATTGTGGTTAACACAAATACATACTTCTTCTAAGTCTTTCAGAGGAAAAAGAAATGCTGTTGTGCCAGGTGACATATGTCTCTGTATAGATACTGCATCCGCACGATTCCTCTGTTTAGTACTATAGCAGTGTCTGCTGCTGCTCAAATTGACTACTTGGTAGTGGAAGCAAGTGTGTTACCACCAAAAGAGGGTTTGTTGATCTGGTTCATTTCTCTTTACCAACATACAAAGGAATGCCGATACGCAGGAATTCCTGGTTTCTTAGGAAATCAAGTCTAGCAAATGCCAGTCCCATCTCCTTCTCCACCGCTTTGTCCTTATTTCTGTCTTGTTTTCCACATCCTGTTTCTCTCTTCATTAGCTAGAAGAATACCATGCTTTCTACCTTCTACCATGTTGCATATCCATGTTTAAATTGCACTGCTTAATCATACTTGATATGGAAATAGCAGGGACATTGGAAGACCTGGAAATGTTTTCCTCCCTCTGTCCCTCAACACCTGGGAGATGTGGCTACAGCCAAAGCTCTGCTCAGCTACTGCAGCCAGAGGCAGCAAATGTAGTTACGCTTTTGGGTGGAAGAGCTGTGAAAGGCTGTGGCACGTTCACCATCGCAGCAGTTTTCTAAAGCTGCCAAATGCTAAACAGAACTTTTAATATTGCAATACTACCAAATTTTTAGCCTTTCTTACAGAAATGAGAGAAGATGTATACTCCTTGTATGACCGTGTTCTCTGCTAAATGGCATAGCCTTGCTCCAGACTACGAAGCAGACATTTTTGATAATTTCTTATTCTTGATAAGTAGCTTTCACTTTTTTAATTCTGCAAAAATACCTTATTTTCTCAGAAAAAAAACCCTCAGGGAAATACTAAATTTATATCTCTAGTTGATCCTTAAATTCAATTTGAAGCAATCATCCAGCATGGAAAGCTGCAGGTGTTTCAAGTTTGGCCAAGTTGTGTGCAGCTGAAAGCCTTTCTATGGAAAGAATCGGGCAGCTCATGTTATGAATGTCATTGTCTGCTACTAAATTAGGCTCCTGTTTTCAGGAGTGGCATTTAAAATCTGGTATAGCTTTTCAAAGTAATTTCTGGTGGCTGTCTGTTGAAATTGGCAGAATTTTCTGTTGTGGCAAAGCAGTTTGTATTCAGCGTTCATGTTCTACTTTTAAGGAAAATGTTTAGTAACACTAAGGATTTCTTCATAAAGTGTGACAATGCTCAATTCGTCAGCCATACAGGCCTGTTCCTGTCTAGTTATTTCAGGCATCTTTCCACACTGGCCATCCCTGACAGGTATTTCTGCATCTTGTATCAAGAAGACTTGCTCTGTTTGCCACCAACTCCTTGACTCATCAGGAGCGAGCAGGTGGATGGTTAGGAGAACCTCTTTGCGGAGCTTCTGCTCGCTACACAAGAGTTCTCTCTGGTACTATCCTTAAGCTAAAAATAGGTAAATTTTAAGCATTCGAAGATAAATATTGTACTTAGAAATTGCTAGGTATCAAGACAGAAAATCAGGACAAATTTTTCTCTGTACGTTTTGACTACTGTAACGTGGGCATTTATATTGAACTTATGATTTGAATAGCACTTATTTTAGTGCTCAAATTCTTCTAAGGTTATTGAAGAACTGTCTCTTTTTAAACATCATCTTGTACCATAGGTAAAATCTATCTATACTAAGAATCTTATCTGTGTGTGTTTTCCCTGTTAGCAAGCAGATCTGATCTCCCTGGGGAAAGTTGTATTGGCTTTGGCTTGCAATTCTTTATCAGGAATTCAGAGAGAGAATTTGCAGAAAGCAATGGAACTGGTGACAATCAACTATTCCTCTGATCTGAAGAATCTGATTTTGTAAGTTTGCTTCATAAATCTTTTAAAGGAAATTACTTTTTTTTTAAACATACAAACAAAAATGTTAAATGATATTTTAGATGAAAGTAAGATGACAGATATAACTACTGTCATTGAGTTGTCTGCACAGTCAATGCATCATTAAACGTAATTTAAAATTTCTTTGTACAATGTGTATTTTCATGATGTATCTAATAAATTCAATGTCCTTTTGTTACTAAGTGCAGTTTAAAGAAAACAAGCATTTTAAGTTGTCTTCAATACTGGGCTTCACTGCCTGTTATCAACCACAGTAATATGCTAGTCTTATCTTAGTTTCAGGTGTTGAGAAATAGGCACACTGCCTTTTTGACCAAGGGGTTGAGTGCTAATTTTTCTGGGCTGCATATTATTTTGTGTTGTTCTTTAGTATAGTCAATCTTTCTCCTCTTGCAGCCTAAGAGGGAAAAGTAGAAATCTGTCCCCTCCCTCATTTGAAAAACAATTGCATGACAATCTGAATCTTCGCATCTTCTCTTTTTGAGTATGTTCTTGCTGGTTGAGTGGGTGAACTATGCAGTTCCATGAAAGTACACTCCTATCTTGTATAAATAACTTACTGGATGTATACATGTAAGTTAACAGACATGTTTTCTATGTTATTTTTTTTTTTTAAGAAACGCTGCAATTGTCAACTTTGTATTAAATAGACATAAGGGTCAAATAGTTATAAAATCATAATAGGATGATCTCTCTGGTATTTGCAGCGTGTTTAAGTAATCTTTTTGGGGGTGGGGTTATTTTGGCAGGTATTTGCTGACTGACCAAAACAGGCTTCGCAGTGTAAATGATATCATGCCTATGATTGGTGCGCGATTCTATACTCAGTTGGATGCTGCTCAGATGCGAAATGATGTTATAGAGGAAGACCTTGCAAAGGTAAATCATTGAGTAATTCCTATGGGGAGACCTGTATTCCTACAGCTGTACCTGAAGAGGGAATGCTTTCTACTGGTTTTATCCTTTTGTTTAGCAATGTAAGTAATCTGCATCTAAACTTGAGAACTCTGAGCTCGAGGTACTGAAAGTCCAAAAGCTACAAGAACCACTAGTTTTAGGATGTCCTTAGCTGGGCTTTAAGTAAAGTAACATCTTGCTGTCCAACCAGCAGTCTTGGGGAAAAGATGTTCTTTATAGAATGGTTAAAGAGTAGTATTTTGACTAAATAAGGCCACACATGTCACCACACACTAGATCATGTAGTTTGTGCTAGAGGTTATACAGCAACAAATGTTGCTTTTAAGTTCTTTGATAGATTTGGATTCCTGTGTCCCTTTACTTATCTCACATGTTTTCCTTTTCAAATGAATGCTAGATCATTGAGGTAAAGGCAGCTGTCCTCAGTTTCCCTGAAGTGTGCAGCTCTTGCTGTGTGGGTCTGGTTAGTCTATCAAGATCAGTCAAGGTATCAAGTGCTGGCTACAAAGGAAATACGTACTTTGTCCCATGTTAGTGTGTATTTGTTCAACAAGAAAGGGTGTCTGCTCATCAGAAGCCACTGATCACAGGATTTTCTAACATGACTGAGATATGTTACAAAAGGCTTTCATGATGCTGAAGATGTGTGGGGTAGGGTATTAAGTTTTTAAGGATTTAATCAAGTCCTGTGACTCCTTTCCATTACGTGCCCTCATTGAGAATTTTTTTAAGAGGAAGTAGACCAGTGGGTGGGGTTCTGATGGACTGGTTCTCTTAAATTCTCCACCATTAGCTTGATGGATAACTGTTTTTCCCTCCTTAGTGAAAAATATTGAAGTCTATCAGTAGCAAAGAGCTGTAGAAGAGCAAGGTGGTATTTACTTTGGATGTAGAGCTCTAGATGACTGGTGCTCACTCTATCAGTCAATCACTACTCCTGCTCTGAAGATGTTTAAGATCATTTCTTGTTAAGGTGGCCCAATATGCATGCACAAATCTGGGTGGGTGGGCCTTTTCCCAGAACAAAGATAGAGATGGTACTGTAATCAGAATTAAGCAGTCTGCATTTTCCGTCAGGTTGTTTGTAGCAGTTGCTTGTCACTGGCATGTGAGCAGAGCCACTACAAATCCAAGTTTTCGCATAGACCCCTGGTTTGGCAATAGCTGTTTGCCTGGCAGTGATAAATAGTACTTGCTAATTAGCTGTCATACTATAACTTGTTTGTACTATCACATCCTCAGTAATGTCAGAGCTACAGTATCCCTTAACTCTAGCTCGGTACTGTCTCTTCATTATTGCCCCAAAGCAGATGCTTAGGGGAGAGTATTAGAACAAGACCAGCATGTATGATATTTTTCCTCATATTCTCTAAGTATGCTCCTATCTGTAGCTGAGGAGCTTCTGATGCTGGAAGTGGTTTGTATGTAGCTAATAACTTTGTTTTTTTGAAGCCTTGAATATTTTGTTACTCCCACAACACTCATGTTTCACACAGCAGTGACCCCATTACTCTGTCCCTTTTCTTCCTCACCTTAATACTCCCCTCATATATATACATTGCAGCATTCAAAGCCTCAGTTTTTCAAGTCCTCTAATCCACTCTGTAATAGAGCTCCCTGCCTTACAGGCTACTAAGCCTGGAGAGAGGCCACCTGGAGACTCAGTGCCAATATTGTTGCTCAGCTGTGTTGCCATTGACTGGGAATCTGCAAGGCAGTGGCATTCACGCAGATCACAGAATCACAGAATTTTCAGAGTTGGAAGGGACCTCTAGAAATCATCTAGTCCAACTCCCCTGCTAAAGCAGGATTGCCCAGAGCACATTACTCAGGACTGCATCCAGGCGGGTCTTGAAAATCTCCAGAGAAGGGGACTCCACAACCTCCCTGGGCAGCCTGTTCCAGTGCTCTGTCACCCTCACCGTAAAGAAGTTTTTCCGTGGATTTGAACGGAACTTCCTGTGTACTAACTTGTGCCCATTGCCCCTCGTTCTGTCACTTGGAACCATCCTCCTTCAACCCACCCTTTAGATACTTGTACGCCATAATAAGGTCTCCCCTCAGCCTTCTCTTCTCCAGGCTAAAGAGTCCCAGCTCTCTCAGCCTTTCCTCATAAGGCAGATGCTCCAAGCCCTTAATCATCTTAGTTGCCCTTCGCTGGACTCGCTCCAGCAGTTCCCTGTCCCTCTTGAACTGGGGAGCCCAAAACTGGACACAGTATTCCAGTTGTGGCCTCATCAGCTCAGAGTAGAGGGGGAGAATGACCTCCCTCGACCTACTGGCCACACTCTTCCCTATGCAGCCCAGGATTCCATTGGCCTTTTTGGCAACAAGGGCACATTGCTGGGCCATGGATAATTTACTGTCTACCACAACCCCCAGATCCTTGTCCTCTGAGCTACTTCCCAGCCGGTCCGCCCCTAACCTATCCTGGTGCTTTGCATTCTTCCTCCTCAGGTGCAGGACCTTGCACTTGCTTTTGTTGAACCTCATTAGGTTCTTCTCTGCCCAGCTCTCCAGCCTGTCCAGGTCACGCTGGATGGCAGCGTGTCCCTCTGGGGTTTCAGCCACCCCACCCAATTTGGTATCATCAGCAAATTGCTGAGGATACACTCTGTCCCCTCATCCAGGTCATTAATGAATATATTAGACAAAATTGGACCAAGTATTGACCCCTGGGGGACACCACTGGTTACAGGCCTACAACTAGACTCTGTGCCGCTGATCACAACCCTCTGAGTCCTGTCCTGCAGCCAACTCTCAATCCACCTCACTGTCACCTCATCTAGCCCATACTTCTTCAGCTTCCTAATGAGGATGTCATGGGAGACAGTGTCAAAAGCCTTGCTAAAGTCAAGGTAGATGACATCCACGACTCTCCCCTCATCCAGCCAACCAGTTATAACATCATAGAAAGCTATCAAATTGGTCAAGCATGATTTACCCTTGGTAAATCCATGTTGACCACTTCCAATAACTTCCTGTTCCTCAACGTGTTTGGAGATGACATCCAGAATGAGTCGCTCCATTACCTTCCCAGGGACAGAGGTGAGACTAACCGGTCTGTAGTTCCCTGGGTCCTCCTTCTTGCCTTTTTTGAAGATTGGAGTGATGTCGGCCTTCCTCCAGTCCTCAGGCACCTCTCCTGTTCTCCATGACCATTCAAAGACGATGGAGAGTGGTCTAGCAATAACATCCGCCAGCTCTCTCAGCACTCGCGGATGCATGCCATCAGGGCCCATGGACTTGTGAATGTCCAGCTTGGCCAAGTGGTGTCTGACACGGTCCTCCTCAACTGAGGGAAAGTCTTCCTCTCTCCAGACCTTCCCCCTTGCCTTCAGAGTATGGGATTCATGAGGGAGAGCTTTAGCAGTGAAGACCGAAGAAAAGAAGGCATTCAGTAACTCTGCCTTCTCTGTGTCTTCCACCAGTAGGGCACCTGTCTCATTCACCAGTGGGCCTACATTTTCCCTAGTCTTCCTTTTTCTGTTGATATACTGAAAGAATCTCTTCTTATTGTCTTTAACTGCAGTGGCCAAGCTGAGTTCTGATTGAGCTTTGGCCCTTCTCATTTTCCCCCTACATAGCTTTGTTATATCTTGATAGTCCTCATAAGTTGCCAACCCCCTTTTCCAGAGAATGTAAACTTTCCTTTCTTTCCTGAGGTCCAGCCAAAGTTCTCTATTTAGCCAGGCTGGTTGTCTTCCCTGTCTGCTCGTTTTTCGAGACAAGGGGATGGCCTTCTCCTGTGCTTTTAAGAGCACCTGCTTGAAGTATGCCCAGCCTTCCTGGGTACCTTTGCTCTTCAAAACTGCCTCCCAAGGGACACTCTCGACCATGCTCCTAAACAGGCTAAAGTCTGCCCTTTGGAAATCCAAGGTGGCAGTTCTGCTGGCTCCCCGCCTTACTTGATCAAGAATTGAAAATTCTATCATTTCGTGATCACTCTGCCCAAGGCGACCTCCAACCTTTACATCCCCCACAAGACCTTCTCTGTTAATAAACAGTAGGTCCAGTAGGGCACTTCCCCTAGTTGGTTCCTTCACCAGCTGTGTTAGGAAGTTGTCTTACACACACTCCAGGAACCTCCATGACTGTTCCCTCTCTGCTGCGTAGTGTTTCCAGCAGACGTCTGGGAAGTTGAAGTCCCCCACAAGAATAAGGCCAGATGATCGTGAGACCTCTGCCAGCTGCTTATAGAATACTTCATCGGCTTCTACATCCTGATTGGGAGGTCTATAACAAACTCCCATCATGATGTCTGCCTTATTGGCCTTCCCCTTAATTCTTATCCATATGCACTCAACACTGTCATCCACACTATTAAGTTCCAGACATTCAAAAATGCCCCTAACATAGAGGGCCACCCCACCACCTCTCCTTCCTTGCCTATCCTTTTTGAAGATTTGGTAGCCATCAATTACAGCACTCCACTTGTGTATGTCCTCCCACCACGTTCTGTGATGGCAACTATATCATAGTTTCCTTGCTGTACAATGGCCTCCAGCTCCTCCTGTTTATTTCCCATGCTGTGTGCATTAGTAAAGATGCACTTCAGCTGGGCTAATTGTCCTGCCACTTCCTTGGGGGGACAAGCCCTAATTCGCACCTGATCATACTCAGACACTACTGTAGCTACCAAATTATCACTACCCCTCATGTCTTTGCTGTCACACAATTCACCATCCCCCACCATCACTGGGACAGGCTGGGGTTTTGGCTTTTGTATATTTGGCCACTTACCAAAAAATTACTTGGAGGTTGTATAGACCTCTGCTAGCTGGACAAGGTAAGTCTTCCCTGTCAGTCTCGAAGTGTAGCTACAATTGTGGTAGAAGCCATTTTGCTGCTTGTTTTCAGACTGCTAATAGAAGTCTTGCAACTCATAGGTTGTCTGAGGTCAAGCTATTGTCACCTTGCCCTACTTTATTTACCCAGCTGTGCACAGTAATCTACTCCAGACTGAATTCATTTGAAATCAATATGATCATGCGAGGAACGAGATGCAGCTTAGCATGAATAATGTTGGAGAACTGGGCCGTTGGCGAATGAGTAATATCAGGAGAGAATAATTTTCCTGCCAGCTTTGAGCAGCTTTTACTTAAAGAAAAGATTAATCCATAGTGTAATGTAAGCTAGGTTGTAACTCTTGTTACTGTATCCGAAGTGATGAGAAAAAACGTATGAAATCAATTTTTCAATCGCACGTATTCTAAACGTGTATAATGTTCTGTCTTTTGTGTGAGCTCATTCTCGTTGCTTTATCTATGTCATTGATGGATCCAGAATTTATACTGTTTTAAGACAACTTCTAGCTTTTTTCAAAAACTTGTTTCAAAATTATATTTGGAATCAATTGTAATTTGAATGTTTAAATGCATTTCTGAAAAACAAATCTGGTAGATTGTTTCTTCTCATCTTTACCTGAAATAAGGTATTATACAGGTCTTGATAACTGTGTGTATATATATAAACATACTCTTCTTGTTTAACTTACTATATTTTAGCATACTTGTAGGTACAGGCTGGCAAGAGACTAGACTTATGTTTCCACAAAGAGACAGATTGCCTGATCCAGTTTCTGCTGGGGCAGCAAAGTCTCATTAGTTGTTCAATTTCCACCTTATAATTTGAATATGAAGTGCTAAAATGTCCATTGGTCTACCGCTGCACAATATGATGCATTCGATCTCTTTCTGAAAAAATTACGCCCTCTTGTTAAAATAAATAACTCATGGTAACTAAGTGTTTCATTGGCATTACTACTGTATATTTTTTTTGCAAATAAGTGTCTTAATTTTATGCTTCAGAAACTTTAATAATCTTTCTTGTTTTCTAGGAGGTGCAAAATGGAAGGTTGTTTAGGCTTCTAGCAAAATTGGGAACAATCAATGAGAGGCCAGAGTAAGAAATACTTGTTTTCATGGTGTAGAGTATATAAAACCTAGTTTGCAATGCAAGGTTTCTTCTCTCATAAATTTAAGCTAAACATTTTCCCCATATTTGCCCCTGAAGAAATGAGTATTTAAGAAGCCTTGACAAAATAAGATAAGCAACTTTGACCAAAATTTTAAATAAAGGAGAAGGTAAGGCTACAAATAGATATGCCAAAGTTGCTTCATTTTTTTAATATGTTTTTTCTTAGCAGTCTCTTGTGAGTGACTAAAGTTTTTGAGGAGATCCATAACTTGCTTTAACTGTAGCAGATGGTGTAGATATTGGTTTTAAGCTAGTTCATTTTCAGCTTGTTTTTCATCAGCTACTACATACAAATGAAGTGTTCATGATCTGTTTTCCATCCTATTGAATAGACTTGGAGTTGTTTGTGATGCTGGTTTCTAACACATGTTAAACTTGTTGAAGATAACTCTTGCTTTCTTACATTACTTTTCTGTGGCCCTTGGTAGGCATTAGCTTTGGGTACTTCAGCTGAGAAACTTTGAATATGTTACATTCTGTTTGTGGCGGGGGTAGAGACTAAATTGCAAATGATAACGGGTAGCTTAGCAAAGCAGTAAGATTGCTCAGTTTAGATTGAAGAGTCATGTATATATCTGTGGCTTTTGATTTTTTTTTTTTCTTAACTATCTGGGCTTTAATATGAGCTTTGTTTTACACCAGGTTTCAGAAGGACCCAACGTGGTCAGAAACTGGAGACAGGTATTTACTAAAGCTCTTTCGAGATCACCTTTTCCATCAGGTGACAGAAGCGGGTACTCCTTGGATTGACCTCAGTCACATTATCTCATGTCTTAACAAGGTACACTGTACTTGGGTTAGCTTTTTAAAATCTGTTTGGGTTAACTTTCTTTAAAATAATATTGCACTTCAAAGCAAGTTGTCATTGGCAGGTTAATTCTGTTGATTTAACTGATGGATATTTTCCCCCTGTTTTGGATGAAAACAATGTATTCACTAAGCTAATATTCAAACATTTATGGATATTTTAAATAAACTTAGCACATTAATATTAAAATTTGGAATTTGGTAATATAGCATGAGATACAGTATTAACTTTTCATCCTAGAATGCATTGAATACTGTAGATAAGCAATGCTGGTCCCTTTATGCTACTCTGGTCTTTCAACACAGCATAAAGGATCCATGAGACCCCTGTAACTGGGGGAGGTTTCTGCTGATATAGTTATCACAGAGGATGGTCATAAGGCAAGAGGATCCATTCCTAAACTCTGCTGACCAGAGTAAGAGACAGGAGGGTGTATCAGGAGGGGAACTGCAATAAAAGTTTGTGCAAAATCCTTACTGTCTAAGATAGTGCTGGAAAGTTTTTGTGGCTTACAGTGTTAAGTTCACTGCTGCTAACTTCCGTAGGCTCTCCAGCCCTTCATTTTCCAAGGTTGATTTAACAAAGCTATTTACAGTTTTCCAAGAGCTGCATCACTAGCAAAATTTTAGCTGAGCGCTCTCATGTTTTATATACATGTGAGAGACCGCAAGATCTTCAGTAGTTGTAATACTTAACTTGCTCCATAAATTAAAAAGTATGTGAGCTGATGATTTCTTTTATTGGCAGATCAGCTTTCAACTTACTTTACATTGTTTTGCCAAACTTCATTAATTCATAGGAGAATAAGACGCTGCTACTTTTTTTGGGTTTTTGGTAGCTGCTTGGTCATTCCACTCACTCTGTAGAGGATGGTGATGCAGACACTGACAATAAAGAGAGAGAGTCAGTGGTTAGTATCCTCTTTTCTAGGATTAGGATAACCAACTTCCTATTCCAGAAAATATTTAGATCTTTTGACATGTAACAACTGATTTACCTACAGTTAAAGCTTTTTCTAAATTGTCAGGGCTTTTAATCTCCTATTAGACCACTGCTGTGCATTTCTTTAACCTCCTTTTTATCTTTCTGGTTGGTGTCTGTAATCACTTTAAAAAGGACATTAAAGGGATTGAGGCTAAATCAAAAAGAAAGCATGTTGATATTCAAATAGGCAGTGAAATGCCATCATGATTTGAAAGCAGTGACCCGTACAGTACTGTAGCAAGAGGGGGACAGTCCTGAATTCGTAGGTCAGGTAAGAGATGGTGTCAAAGAATGCCTTGTTCTATAAATGTTCATGGCTTACCTTTTTAAACAGAGGCTCTTCTCTTCTGTGGTTGTGGGCTCAGCACACAAAAAGTGTAAGGTTTACAGAACTCTACTTTGGAAATACACTCTAAAAAACACTTCTGAAACTATAGTGTGCACTTGTAGAAGTGGTTATTTGCACTTTCCTGCTACACTCCAAAAGCATTCCTTTTGAATGAAATTTACTCTATTGTTTAAAAAAAAAAAAAAAAAACAACTTTTTTTTTTTTTCCCCTGTGGTATTCAGCTGAGATACTGATTTATGCCTCTACAGAGGAGAGGCAGAAAGCCATAAATATTGATGTTTAGTTAGCTCTGTGGCTTTCTTAGTACAGATCTTCCATATCCTAAATTAATGTAATTCGCTGATTTCTTGAATGATAATATTTTGTAATGGATGTTGGAAGACACTGATGGTTTTGTCCTACTTTGTAAGAATTAAAGGCTAATTGGCTTGCCGTTGTCCTTCTGAAGGTATTCCCAAATTTAAATTTCCTGCTTTGTGGAGTTCCAGCTTTTAAGGTTATGCTCAGAACACTATTATAGAAGACAAATGGAAAAAATTTCTAACTCGCTGTGTTGCTCTGGACAGCAGCTGGTGGAACATCTCGGGGACAAATGTAATTGTTCTTCTGCTATTCAGTACAACATTATAATACATTTATTTAATCCTGCTGGGGTTGTATTTCCAAAGATTGCCTCAATAATGTCATATCCCACTTGTCTCTGCCCCACCTTCTGTATTAGAACAAGAAGATTTGTCAAGTATTTGGAAATATCAATATATTGACTAAAACAGAGCTAGAAGTCTTGCATTGTAAGTCTTCATTGATGAATATTTCTTGCAAAGTGAGGAGAATGTAAGATACAGTCTTGGAAGGGACTTCAGCATGTGAAGTAGGATATTCCTCTGTTCCAAATTAGGATTGAGTGGTACATCTCTAAAGTACATAGTGTAACATACAATTTTTTAATATTGAATTTGAGAAGTCAGAACAAAACACGAAAATAAATGTGGAACAGACTTTAGTCTCTAACCTCAAATTACCTATTTGTTTATGGATTATAACTAGGTAATTTTGTTGCTGCTGTTTGGGTTGTGTTGTTTTGTGGGTTTTTTAAAGGGAAGAAATGTACCATGCAGCTTAGGAACTAGTTAGTTTCCAGTACTGCCAAAAACGTGAGGCTGGGGTTTCTACAGGTTTTCAAACCGCCTGGGGCTGATCCATCCATTATTTCATTTTAGAGTGGGCAAGAAGTAATTTACCTACCCTACCTGGAGGCTTGTGAATCTTATGTGCAAATGTAATGTCAACCATGGTTTTGTTCAGCAGGAGCTCTATGGAAATTTGGCTCGGCTTTCCACACAGGGGAAGATAGCATTGCAGGATTATTAGCTTTATGGAAGGGGAAGAAAACAATGGTAACCTAGTCCAAAGGTCTGGAATGTCCATCAGGTTAAGACCAAACTGTCTCGATTTTTTGGCAAGTACACTGTTGTGGTGCGATTCAGATCCTTCCTTTCTGTGGCGTTAGCAGATTTGAACTGCACCACAACAAAGTACTTGCCAAGAAATTGATTGCTTTTGTTATTGGGGAAATGTTTTGCCATTTCTTTCACACTTCTTTTATTTTATCTTTTGCATTCTTGTTACAGTTAGATGCTGGTGTGCCAGAAAAAATAAGCCTCATTTCCAGAGATGAGAAGAGTGTACTTGTGGTAACTTACAGCGATTTAAAACGCTGCTTTGAAAATACTTTTCAAGAACTGATTGCAGCCGCAAATGGTCAGTTGTAGTATTTGCTGAAAGCATGCAGGACATTGCTGAGGAACTTAACGAATAGCAAATTGCACTACAGCTGAATTGTTGTTGTCATCTCATTTCACATTTGGGAAACAAACAGGAGATGAGCAAAGCTGCTTGCACTTCAGTCAGGTACACTGTTACTTGAAGGGAAGAATGTTTCACTTATCCTAGAGCTAAGGCTGCCATTGGAGGCTTTATCTGTGAAGAATTTATTTTAGATTAAGGAACACATCAGGTGCATGATGTTCCTGCTTTTATTTTTTCCACTTGTATATGCACTAATTTTAATTTTTTTAAGACTTTTCTGATCTCTGAAGTTTTGCCACATTGTATACTTAAGGGAAACTCTTTGCAAGGACATTTCTGGGATACATTTTTGTCACTGAGGATATAGCAAAATTTATTCATTTTTGATATTATTTGCACCCAGAATAGCATAAAGGACCAGGTAAATAATTTAATAGAAATTGTGTTCTATTAATGACCGTTTAGTTCGTAACCTCTGTAAAAGTGTGTTGTATGCAAGCTCTGTATGCCACCCACTGTTAGCTCAAAAAAGAAATGCGACAAGACGAAACTTTTTAAAACCAGTCAAGTGAAGTATCGGTGAATTGACAAAAAAGGAAAGAAAGTCCCCTGTCATTTGATTTAAGCTTTGTCTAAGCGAAGTGACGAAAATAGCAACATGGGAAACATCTATAATTTAAAGAGCATATCAAACTTGCTCTAAACACAACCAGCGCCTTTTAAAAACTGTTTGTACGTTTTCCTGCTAGTCAGAAGCATTTACATTTATGCAATTTTTTTAATAGATTTTTTTTTTAAAGAAATTGTTTAAATGCCTGAAGTTTCAGGAGTGTATTACTTTAGGTTATTTACAGTATAATTTTTGTATAAAGTTCTGTTCTTTGAACCACAGCTTTATTATGGTACGCTACACTGGATACAGATACAAAGACACTGTTAAAAGAAGATTAACTAAACACAGCAGTTGTCTGGCATCAAGAGCTTTTCAAGTTTTACAGCCTGAATCTGGAGGGATAATGATCTGCTGTGCCTTTGCAGTCACTGCTTAGCCCAAAGTAATATTACTTTTGATAATACTCAACACATGAATATTCCTGAAGTAATTCAGTCTCAAAAGTCTGGAATTTTCCTCCTCAATTAACTTTCTAATATTTGGACATGCAGTTGTCTCCAAACTTGGGTATTCATGGGATTTCTAGTTAAACACCTACACTTTGATACTGAAGACTGCCAAATATGTAGGAATTTCCTTTCTTAAAGCAGTAGTGAAGACTGTATCTATCCTTTCCCAGCACTGAATGTTTTAATAGCACTGGGTGCTCACCATGAAGAAAATGTGGAAACTCAAAAGGTCAGGACAGACTCTAAGCACTTGCAACTGATGTTACTGACATCAATTTTAATAATTCTCAATATTTGTAGTTTTCAGAGAAGTTTTTAATATTTCTCTGTCCACTTTTATAAGCTTTAAAATGATTCTCCGCCTTGAGACTTGCATCAAGAAAAAAGCAACTCTCTTCACATCGAAAGCTTTGAAGACTAGGGACGTGCTTTACACATTTTAGAAAATGTGGTTGAATCCACATTAGGTAGCATCAGTTGTTGAGTTTAAAAATCAATTATTGTTGCATTTGATCGAATGAATTTTAAAAGGAACATAATGTTTAATATTCAAACGATAACAGTTGCCAGAATGTTCTTTTTAATATAAAAGGAACAGGAACTTTGAAAAGTGAACATGCAAAACAGTCTTTTATCATTAGCTCATGTATTTGAGGAAGAGCAGCTGTCTTTTATATGTTTTTTGACAAATCATATTGTAATTCTTTTGTACAAAAAAGAAGTACTTGTATTCTAGAAGAAATATGAAATGCTTAATTTATAAGCGGGCTGAGGTTTTTTCCAGTATTGTTTTCTTTGAAAATGAAAGGGGATCATCTGTTCAGTTGTGGGGTTTGGGAACCTTTGAAAATTTAATTTGTGGACCAATATTTTGTGAAAGTGTAAGGCAGGGGTAAAATAGGGCTTGAATTCTCATCCTTTTTAGACCAGCAAACCACCCTCTGCAAGACATGTCTAAATTGCAAACCTGTGTGTATTTGCATAATGTCAGTTTGCTTCAGCCCCTAGTAACCTCAGGACTTGGTTTAAAAATAAAAAGGTAGACAGCTAATAAGTTTTCATATGTAATGTCAGCCAGAAAATATTTGGTGTCAGGTAATACATAAAATAAAAAAAGAAGTTGAGCTTTGTTTTTTATTTATTTCATTTGATCCGTATTTGGGAATGATTTGAACAGTCTGAAGTTCAGCTTGGGTGTTTTTTTGGGGAGAGCCCTGCTACCCCTTTTAATTCCATTTAGAAGGTTGTCCTAAAGTCGTAGTTTGATCCTTTCGTAGGAAGAACTGTGTATCTGTATTTAAAAAGAAGAGCCACCAGGATGTGCCCTCCCAGATGGGAAATTTAATTCTGACCTTCCTATTTTTTACAGCTAAAAGCACAGAAGGGACAACCTTTGAAATCATCTGATGTTGGTCATTTTAATTTTTGTACCTGTTTTAAATTCTGTTGCTGTATTTACTATATTGTAAATATTTTGTTGAGGGTACCTATGTATTTTTGATTTGCCCTTGTTTCAGTAATTCAGGTGTCAACTGCTTCCCCTAAAAAGCACCAGTATGTTAAGTTCTAATGTCATGATCCCAATATGTGTTACTCATCTTTAATCCTGTTTTCATTCTTCATGTGTACAGCAGTATTTTTAATAAAGAATACCAGAAATAACGTGGCCTTATTTTGACAATGTGAAGTTCTGAAGTTGGATACAGGGCTTTTCAACTTTGGTGCTGGAATTATATTTCGTTCTATCATGTTTCTTCTCTATTGACTCTGCAATGCAGAGTTGAAACAATCATGAGTCGCGAACTGCGTTTAGCACTTGCCACTTATACTATATCAGATGTCCTAAAACTTACAGATGTTGACTACAGTCATACTAATACACACGCATTTCCTTAAGTCCCGAGCCAAGTCCCGTCTGCTTCTGTCAGATCAGGTCTGCTTTACTGGACAAGCCCTAATCTTGAAAACTCTATTAAAGTACCCTTACTTTCATGTTTTTTCAGCCCCCCCCCCCCCGTAAGAAAGTATATTAATTTCTCTGAGAACTTGCATGTGGAGTCATTGACGGCTTCACTTCCCAGAATTATTTTTCTGTGCTGTTAACCATCAAAGGTGAGCTCAGTTACCGGTGGGGTAAAATCCTATACCTGTCCAATCCTGACCATGCTTATGTAATGTGAAATTTTGTATAATATATGTGAAATTGTCAATATTCCTTGCATAGATTTAACAGGGAGACATTATCCCTTAAATTGGAGTGTTTTAGAAATTTTATTACGTGGAGACTAAGTTAAAGCTGCAGCAAGCTTGATTGGTGCAGTTATCTCGTCTCCAATTTCTTTTAGTAATGTGCAGTAACAGCTAGAGAACCTCCTGAGGCAGCAGTAGGTGATCCTGTTATGTTCTGCCTCCCCAGAGAAAGTTTCATCTCCCCTTCCTTCCAGCACTTGTGTGTAGCTTATCTGCAGTGTGGCTTAGAGAGCCCCTCCTGCTATAAAATGCTTTATAGCAGAGAGCTCTCAACTGAACATCTCTATAGGGGCAGCATCCTCAGCTTCTGATGGTGGGGGATGTGGAGATTCTCTGAAGAAGATAGTGTCTACCGAGCCTAAGGTGCTACCTCATGTCCTTTTGTTTGTACCACATCAAGCCACGGAAGTAGCTGGGCATGGGGGGCAGTCGAATGGATGTTCGTCAATAAGCTGCTTCTGCCCCCACCGTGAAACCTTGCTTCTCCCAGGGACGGAGCTGTTTATTTTGCCTCTAGACAGCAGTAAGCCTTTCTTAGGTATACTGAATCTAGGGGATTTCACTCGCTTGGGGAGAGGGGCAAGTGTCCATCACCATAGCCACTCTTGTGCGAGAAGAGTGCCGTCTGTGCAATTATTCCATATTCTCCTTTGCCCAGAAAAGTGGCTGATAGGATTGATTGTTTGCCTGATGTTAGTGCTGCCCAGTCATCTGCTGCAGCAGCCTCTGACACCGGATTAACTTGTTTGGCAGAACTCTGTGGATTCTTTCAAAAGCAAACTTTATTATATGCATTTAGCAGTCAAATACATTATATGAAGAAAAGAAAATGAAAGACGAGTTATTCACATCTGAAGAAACTTAGGGGTTTCATATAAAAGTAATCTTTGTAGTCCAGTTTTCTTAAATATTTATGCACAAAAAGCATATTTATATATTTACACTGTGCAAACTTTTCCTTTGAGATGCATCATCCCATAACTATTTTTCCTCAATTGTAGTTAAAAAACAGTTCTTAAAACTTCCTTTTGTTTTGCTCAAGATCAAATATACTTTACCAGCAAGTGCCAGTGCAGTAGATACTTAAAACTGATGATCTCTTGGCCAGGAAGTTCTAGAATTTATACTTAGCTTAGAAGTAGCGGTACATACTTCTTTTACTTGAATATCCAAGAACACTTTTCTTTGTAAGTACGCAAAAGGTCATTTGCCCTTAAGTCTGTTAGTGGGTTAAAGTCACAGCTCATAATCTGAGTTTTAAGAGGTCAGAACAGTATTATATATAGCATTGTAGTTAACATATAGTGGACCACGAGAAGCTGAGATTGCAAAGTAATTGTTGATTTGGAAGACACCAGTGCTACTGTGTTAAATGGCCAACTCTCATTTTCATATTGTATTCAAAGGTGGAAGGGGATGGTGCATCCTTACACTTCTCCAACAGAGAACATTCATGCCCTTTT
This sequence comes from Vanellus vanellus, assembly GCF_965231255.1. Classification (NCBI taxonomy): domain Eukaryota; kingdom Metazoa; phylum Chordata; class Aves; order Charadriiformes; family Charadriidae; genus Vanellus; species Vanellus vanellus. The sequence continues at coordinate 199,298,616 of NC_138905.1, read as the reverse complement.
TGAGATGCTATACAAAAGTCTGTTGCAAATGAACGATACATTTTTATTCCTGTGCATATATACTGGTAGCTAACCTGGAAGTTTACCTATCTTCATAGTAAAGCTGCCCTAACTTTCCAAGGAGTTTGTCTTGTCATTTCTAACTAATCTCTTCAAATGCTCTTTAAAGTATACATGCAGTTTAGTAGCCATCCAGTCTTCTCAGACAGATTCCCATAAATAAAATAGAATCAGTGCAGCGTTAGAAAGTCCACAAGGTTTCGAGGACAGAGCTTGGCTTTAACATATCTAGTTTGTGGTTTGGGTCCAGTGTGTGCGTGTGTGTTGGCATACTGACAAAGTGCAAAACTTCAAGAATATTTATGTGGTTACAGCAGGCTTATCCGAACTGAATTGATCTGTATTCCCTGTTGTTGCAGCCCTGGCTCTGATCTCGGTTCTCCTCTATCCTTCCCAATTGTGTTTTGCAATGCATGTTTGGAATTCTTGCCTCGCAGGACCCCCTACTGCGTTTGCCATCTGAAGCAGTAAGAGCCGTATAATGCCTCATCCCCGGCTTAGCTAATTCAGCTGCCCGGAGCATCAGCCTTCCCTCAAGTGTCTCAAAGTAGAGTTTTCACTAAAAACTGTAGAGCGTGATCTGTTTCTTGTTTCTCTCTCCTTGAAGAATCCTTTCTTTTCCAGCACCCCAGCAGCAGGGTACAGATTTCCCGGTGCCTGACACCGGCGGTCCCGAGGGCTCCCCGCTGCCTCTCCTGACCAGTCCGAGCAGAGACTAGGTGACTGGAGCATGAAATGCCATCCTGCTGGCGGGGACCAAACAGCGAACTGGGTTGCTCTGTAATGATGACCATTCAGGTTTTCAGAAGCACTGGGCAATTTTAATGGCAGCTGTTGGTGTTCAGCATTGGGAAAGTCAAGGCCTTAAGCATTAGTATTTTGCTATATTTTGTATATGCTTGTTGCAGTCTGTAGAAAAGCAGATCACTGAGTTTAAGCCAATGATATCTTTTTAAGTTTTAGGATAATTAAAATTATTTGGGTCAAAGTTTTTAAACTGACAGTGTTTCAGAAGAACCTTTTTGGATTAAACGTGCATTTAAATCTTGGCCTAGAAGTACTTAAATGGGTGGCTGAGAGTAACGGACCACGGAGTTGTAGTCAGGAGGGGGAGAATGGCACGCTTTCATTTTCTCCAGAACTGCATTACTGTACGTATATCTTCGCTTGGAGTCACTGAGCTGGTCACAACTGAAACTGCAGAAGCTTCTTGGCTTGGTTATTCCAGAAAGCACCGACTCCTTGCTCCTGCTGGCACCTTTCACACTGTAACAGAACAGCCTCACTGTTAGCGTATTTAACATGTACGGGCATTTGTTTTAATGACTTGAGCAAAGCCATGTCACAAAAAGCAGCTTTGTTTATTTTCTCATGATGGGAGCAGCACTGATGCAGATGGGATTGCTCAATGAGAGCGTGGAACGGAGGACTGAAAGAGCCCTCCTGTGTCCCCCCTCAAGTCTCCTTCTGAACAGAGATGCTGTCACTGAACATCACTATTAAGGTGCTTGTGTTTACTGTAAGTGTTAGAATCTTGGTCCTTATGGCAAGTACTTGATTGCTCAGCCAAAGCTCGAATCGCTCATCTGTGGCAGGTGCTAGGGAGTGAAACTTCATTGCAGGGCAAAGGAGTATGGAGTGTCTGGCACCTGTGCTGCTTCTGGGCTGTGGATCCCCATAAGGTCCCCACACGTAAATGTTTTTCCTAAGGGAACTGAGATTTTTTTGGAGCAGGAGCGAAGCAATGAAAGCTCGCAAGCCTTGGGGTAAAAGCAGAAAGCCCCTAGTGTAGTTGTTCCCAAAGTCTAATGCTGGGATGAATTTTTAAGGTAAATGGCTGATGTTTGTGAGGAAGGGCACAAGGTCTGGCTATCTACTCTCTTAGGCTTCTCTCAGCAGCAGACATAAACTGCTGATTTGAATTGAGTTTTCCTGTCCCACAGAGGACCAGTTATCCTGTAGGCTGCCTTTTAAAAGATACCCTTTACTGGAAGGATTTAATGTCTTCTCAGCTGAGCCACCCTTTAAGACACTGTTCACCATGCAGCAAGGAGAGCAGTGCTTAAAAGAGCTCTTCCAATAACGAAGAAAGTTAAGGCAAAGAGATTTTTCATGCTGTTGACTTTAAATATTGAAAATTTATCTGTAGACAAAGGACAAGCCAGAGCACTTTCCATCATTGATTATATGTGAAATCTTTAGCCCACAGGCCTGTGTACTTTTTTTGAGTGGGGTCTCTGTCTTCTCTCCTACTGGAGGAAATTGAAGAGTCCTCCCTAGAAGACCACCACATTACATTTGTTTGTAGATGGATGGAGTTCATGAGGAGGAGCCCTCCTGATAAGGATTGCAGATGCATCCCTTATTTTTATATTGCATCTGTTGGCAGATGGACAAATAATTGCCTTGGGATAAATTCCATAACTATGTGACAAGGTTAGTCACAGACTTAATGGACTGTTTGTGATGGGTTTAAAGAGAAACGCTTCTGTGATTTACACTGTAATTGGGAGTCTTAGGGAGCAGTGGGCTGTCAAAAGTGGATTGTGCATGTGAAGTTATGACCCTTAAAATCATCATGCTTTGATCCTTTCATTCATCATCAGGCTTTTGCATCCTTAGAATTTTCTTGTGAGCTAGACTTGGCTTCTGCTTTAACTATTAACCCTTTATAGCAGCAGAGCTGCATCTGTTAACTTTACCTTGAGTGCAGTGCTGTACCTGGGCATACACTCCCACAGAGAGCTCGGAGGGAGCCCCTGGGGTTTTGGCATCCGCGGTCAGGCTTCATTTTGAGACTGAGCTTACAGTCAGTAAAGGCTTCTCTAGCTCTAGCCTATCTCCTTTCTGCTCTCAGATTGTAAATTAGAAACTCTGTCTAGTTGGTTTTTAATTGGGATCATTTGTTGGAGGAAACGGCTGCTGCTTTCCTGACAGATTCAAGAACGGAGTGAGGTTAGAGGTTGGCTGTGGCTCTTGAGATGCTTGTTCCAGCTCACAAGTGGTGGAGTTCGCAGCTGTTTTTCTGGCAGCCTGAGGATTTTGCCTTACTTGGGTTGGGCTTTTTCACCAATACTGAAAAGCTAGAAGAATTGCACTTGGGATCCTTTCCAGTTGCAAAGAACAGAGCTCAGAAGGTTGTTCTTTCTCTGCCCCCAAACCTTTCTTTTGGGATCTTGTTACCTGACACCTTACATTAGGAAAGACTTGTCTCTCTCTATGCTATTCACAGTATCAGGTACTTTCATTTCAATGGTAATAGCAAGTCCAAGGCATGCAGTGACCATTTCTGTTGTGCTCCTGGCCACCACCTGGGCCTGAGGGGCTCACCGGGGTTGGGGGTGATGCTCAGTTCCTCTAGTGAAACCAAGGGTGAGCTTTCACAGAATCACAGAATTTTCAGAGTTGGAAGGGACCTCTAGAGATCACCTAGTCCAACTCCCCTGCTAAAGCAGGATTGCCCAGAGCACATTACTCAGGACTGCATCCAGGCGGGTCTTGAAAATCTCCAGAGAAGGGGACTCCACAACCTCCCTGGGCAGCCTGTGCCAGTGCTCTGTCACCCTCACCGTAAAGAAGTTTTTCCGTGGATTTGAACGGAACTTCCTGTGTTCTAACTTGTGGCCATTACCCCTCGTCCTGTCACTTGGAACCATCCTCCTTCAACCCACCCTTTAGATACTTGTACACCATAATAAGGTCTCCCCTCAGCCTTCTCTTCTCCAGGCTAAAGAGTCCCAGCTCTCTCAGCCTTTCCTCATAAGGCAGATGCTCCAAGCCCTTAATCATCTTAGTTGCCCTTCGCTGGACTCGCTCCAGCAGTTCCCTGTTCCTCTTGAACTGGGGAGCCCAAAACTGGACACAGTATTCCAGTTGTGGCCTCATCAGCTCAGAGTAGAGGGGGAGAATGACCTCCCTCGACCTACTGGCCACACTCTTCCCTATGCAGCCCAGGATTCCATTGGCCTTTTTGGCAACAAGGGCACATTGCTGGGCCATGGATAATTTACTGTCTACCACAACCCCCAGATCCTTCTCCTCCGAGCTACTTCCCAGCAGGTCCACCCCTAACCTGTATTGGTGCCTAGCATTCTTCTTCCCCAGGTGCAGGACCTTGCACTTGCTTTTGTTGAACCTCATTAGGTTCTTCACCAGCTTTGTTGGTGCCTTTCCCTTCACAGCAGTGGAAGCCTGAGGAGAGGGGACTCGGCTGGGTCAGTGGGGTGCCCCTGCACTGTCGGGTAAGCTGTCTCCCTGCTCTGCTCTCCCCAACGCCTGGCACTCGGGTTGGTCATGCTGAGTAAGCACCAGTGCACGCACTGGCTCTCTCCTGGAGCCAACGGATAAGTTTCCTCTGAAACAAACCCTGGGTGCATTTCTGGGGAACAGCTAGGATGCCACCACCTTTGGCTCCTTCCACCCTCCACGGTCCTTCAGCACTGTTGCCCCACCAAGTCTGAATCTGAATCTGCGCTGGTCTGAAAGCGTCACCCCACCTGGGTGGCTCGCGTGCCATTTCAGATGCTTTGAATTGAGGGAAAAAAAAACATGCCGAGCCCAATCATTCAGCCCTGGGCAGCAGGGCAAGGTGGGAGCCCAGGGCTGGGGAGCAGCAAGGGGACGGCCCTGCAGAGCCCTCAGCCTCAGCTCAGGACCCACCCGCTGTTGCAAGTGCATTTCTCTGCATCCGTGTCCTAAACCGCAGTGTTGAGGTCTACAGCGTGACGGTAAGTGCCCTGGGAGCGGTAAGGCGTTACAGTGAAGGTGATGGAACTGAAAGCTGCTGCTAAGGTGGGGGTGAGCCCCTCCTCATCCTGGCGCTGGCACCAGCTGCCCTGGCGGTGAGCTGCTACTGCTCGCTCAGAACCTGTTCTGGGGTCGTTCTTCTGATAATCCAGCGACGGGAACCAGCTCTCCGCAAAGCAAGCCAAGCGGAAATGTCAGCACAAGGGAGGGGGCAGGACCACAGAGGAGGATGCTTGAGGTGCAAGGGAAGAAGCAGGACCATGTGTCTGGTTAGATCAGCTCACAGGTGTCAAACCCCTTCAGGCTCTACCTTTCTACCACTACTTTCAGGAGTATTTATTTACTGCTCCAATTTAGCCTAAGTAAAGGACGCTTAGCTAAGGAGCTGCCACTGTTAGGGATGTGTGCAGACTAAAGGGTCACTGTGTGCATTCACATACATGACTGCTTTCTGGCATAGCGCTACAGTACCACTTGTAGATGACCTTGTATGTTCTCAGCCAGCTGCCCTGTTTCCCCGAGGATTTATCTTCTAGCAGCCACTGTTGAATTCAATTTTTTTTCCCATCCAAGCATTCCTTTTCCTTCTGCAGCTGAAAATGCTCCTTAAAGCAGTTCCGGAGGGATGCTTGGGTCATGCTCCATGTATTCCATGCCACGCAAAGGAAAAGGCATTTCATACATCTCATTTGGGGAGGTTGCCATGTTATCTCTGCAGCTGACAGCAGCCTTCAGAAATGTCGCATTTACACAAAGGAAAAACGGGTTAAACTACTTCTAGGAAACATTGCATCCTTTGGAGCCCTCTAATATCCACACGCATTCCAAGCTCTGTAGTAGCTGGCACTTGAAAAGAGAGTATAGAAAATGGCCTCGATAAAATCAAAGTACCATAAAATTGCTCACAAGCCTCTTCTCTGAAATGTGAGCAGTCAAGGCAGGAGAAAGGGTTTTCCAGCACTTCTCTGAAGTGGCTTGAATCACCCCGGCTTTACCACGCATGAGCAGTGCTCCGTTGCAGACTCCTGCCGGCAGCACGTTTAACCCTGCGCGCCGCGTATTTTGGCCGTGTGAGCGCGCACGCTCTCATACACGTATTTCTACTCGTTTAACCTACGCCCTCTTAGTCACAGGAATTTTTCTTGAAGCGAGCCCTCTCTGCCTGGACCGCACGTTTCAGCCCGCTCCAATTGTTCGTGGAGACAATACTACACCTCCCAGCCTGCCCAGCTGCGAGCCGCCGACAAGTTCAGCACAGGCGGGATGGCCTTGACCTCCTGCCAGCCTTAAGATGAACGATGGGTCGGGTCTGGGCAGTCCCCGGGCTGGCTGAGAGCAGCGAGCCAAAACCAGCCGCGGACACTGCCAGCTTCGCAGCGGCTGGGAACTGAGGCACCGCTGGCACGGACAAAACTGAAAAGTTGTTTTTTTTTTCCCATTTACAGAGAGTTCATGTCAGTGCAACGCGTTTCTTAGAGCAGCCCTAGCTCCCTGCTTGGGCAGCTGTCAGGAATTAGGTGGAGGAAGGTGTCCAATATATTAAAGTGCTTAAAGGCAGGAAGAGAAGTGAGGCCCTCACATCCATCTATTGTAAAGTTGCCACTTTAGCATCCTGAGCCCATGGGTGTTAAATGGGCCGTGCTTAGCTGAGTCATGGAAAAGAAGGGCAAAAACAAGCACGGGGAGCCGTGTCCCAGCTGGGGTGCCCTTGGGGGCTTGCAGAAACAACTGCAAATCCTTCATAGCCACACGTTCCTCCTGCCAAGGGCTCGTTTCCTATAGTTCTTGGTTTAATGCTCTCTGGCACTCACTTGTCCAGCCTGGCATGGAGTTGAGGATCAGGCTGATCAATAGAGTGCTAATACCTCATAATGGTGATGTGCGTTGAAGGGGTTGAGGGTTATTTGTTTCCTCGAAGGCATGTGGAGGGTTAGGTGCAGGACCTGATTGACTGCTGGCCTGACTGAGCAGGACACACCTCAGCAAGAGTGTTTGCAGGGACTGAGGACACCTCAGCTACTTTCGGTAGGCCTGATTTAGCATGAGGACCTTGAATCCTCCTTTGCCGTCTAAAATGTGAAATAGAAGAAAGAAACACAAAATACAGACCCAAAGAGCATCCGTTTCTGCTTGCTGCCTGTCCATGTGAAACGTTTCAGTTCTTCTGGAGCCAGCACCATCCCACTGTCTGCTTGGTAATCCTTGACAAAAAAAGAAAAGCACAACCCTATTAGGTGTTAACTGTAGAAAGTTACTGTTACAATGGGCTCAACTACTCTTCAGTCTGATTTTCAGCATCATTTTTGTGATTTATACTCAAAGAGCTTTAGGAGACAGGTGCTCCATGCTGCTGGAGGTGCTGCAGTGCCCAGGTGTTTAGTGGTGCCTTTCTAAACTGTCCTTACTTTGCGGTGTAGCAAACACGTGCCATTAATGCAGATACAGAGTGTTAAAAGAAAGGTGTCTACACGCAAGGTAAGGTCCTGGCCAGCCACTAGTTCGGCCTTGAGAGCATCACCATTCCTTTCCCACCTCCCACTGCTTAATGCATACAACTGGCTCACTAAAAGCTTCATCCAGCCTCTCACCCGTGCCCACCCCCACCAGGACAGTACTTGTGCCCTGTCAGTAGACATTTCCCCAGCTTGTCCACCTGATAACAGGACTTGTTCACACCAGGACCCTCTGATGGAAATGTGGCCCATGAGTCTCATTTGTACACTACTATTGAGACAAAAACACAGATCCAAGGCATTTTAAGTGGCTCTCCCACACTGGTGGGACTCAGATGAGACCCTGGCAGCCGTACCTTGCAGGCCTACTGGCCCTGACCATTTCTTATCAGTGAAGGAGAGTTTGCAGCCCATGATGTGGTCAGCAAGGATCTACTGTCCCCCATTTGTAGGACAGTGGGATAACACCATGCTGCAAGCACAGCTACTCTTGCACCTCATATCAGTGGAGCTGACAAAGCAGTAAAACCCCTTCTTGATTCTCTCTGTATAAATCTGTCACACAAATAAAAAGAAATAAATGGCATACCATTTGGCCCAAGAGTCACTTACATTAAATACAAGCGTTTCCTTGACGGGAAGCTCTTCAAATGTCTTTATGCGCTGGGGTGGTTTTATTTTGAAAGTGTTTATATATCTGTTTGACAAAAAAAGGAGGACAATTTTTGGTGATAGTGTGAAGTGCGTAAGCAGGAAGCGCTGGGTATTTCTCTGTTTCTTTTAGCAGTTGCCCAACTGTCATCGAGGGAGTTTACACAAAAGGGACTTGTGTAAACCTCACCCCACCTCGCCAAACCTCACTCCCCAGCCCTGGGGTGCAGACAGCTGCCCCTCTCACGGAGCCCGAGCCCGGTGACCTGGTGGTCCCCCTGGGCAGGGCCATCCTGACGGGCCATCCCAGCCCAACAGGATCCTGGTGGCGGGGGTTCGGTGGCTGGTGGGATACTCAGGCCAAGTGGGATGTCTCTGAGTGTTTTCACCCCTCCAGGTCCAAACCAGGTGATGTAGCAAGCTGCAATACCCAACAAACAAACTCAGTCTTCATCTTGCTCCTCTCACCTGAGGTTTTCAGTGCTTCCACAACTTGAGCTTGTAACAGAAAACATTTCATTGCACAAAGGATCAGGTGCAGGGGAAAACCCACTTTCGGTTGTAAATATAGTATTGAGGGGAATGTAGTCTTTGCCTTCCTAAATGCAAAGAAGAAATCAAAGAGTTATTCCTGGCGCCGTGCGGCCGGTCACCCCTGCCTCAGTAGCACCACATGGTCGTGACATTAGTACCTGCCGGACATTTGCTTGCAGCAGGTCGCCCAGCTTTTTCACCAGCTCGGAGAACCTCGGTCTGTCGTCGGGATTGCTTCGCCAGCAGTCCAGCATGATTTGGTAGCTGTGAGGACAAAAGCAAAATGAGCACATGGAGGGGTTGGTTACAGCTCACCTTGACCCAAGGCAGCGCAGTCTCTGACAGCTGATCATTGGTAGAGTTAACTCCTGAGCCTGCCTGATTTTACAAAGATGCTCTCCAACACCACCGAGGCCTCTTACTAAAAGTAAAAGAGTAAACTTTCTACAGAAAAAGAAAAAAACTTTCTTCCCACAAGATACCGGGAAGACCACACCAAAAGAATAATTTGGCCAACTAGTCATACTTTCTTTTTTTATTCCTAATTAAGTATTAAACCTTTGTATTAAACATGTATTAACTGGCAGTGTTTAAGTTAAGGCATCCTAAGATGACTTATATGAATGTGTCACTTCCTCGTATTGGTTGAGTCGAGCTTTCCTTCCTGCAATAAAATATGTGGAAGAGAAAAAAAAAAAAAAAAAGCTCTTATCTACTGTCACTAGGATAATAAAATTAGCCAATGGGTAATACTCCCAGATAGGCATGGCTGGCTCGCATCCTTTTTCTTCTTCCAGAACTATTTTTTGGTAAGTGTTGCTATTTAGAGTCGTGACGTAACACTCAAAAAGGCACCAAAGACACCTACACGTACTTGATTTTGCCTCCAGAGGTGAAATAGGTGAAATACCCTGGATACGTTCACGCTCCTGAATGATTTGTGCCATGGGGTGTGTGTTCGGTGGGCTGCAAGTGCCTCCCCAGCCAGGGCTCTCCATCCCACTCCCAGGGAGGAGGGGCTGCAAACTCAGGGTCTCTCTTGGCTCCACCTCCAGGCCTCCAAAGAGGTGTTGGCCATGCAGCAGCAGCTGGAGGCTGCACCTGAAGGCAGGGGACCGCGGAGGGACAGCCCATATCGCGGTGGAAGGGCTCAGACAAACCCCACAGGCGACACGGGCTGGGACGCTGTGGGTCACTGTCACCTTCCTCTGCCATCAGGCACCGTCTCCAGGAAAGGGTGGACCCTCGTCCACCCGTGTGTTTGCGAGGAAGCCTCCGCTGTCACTTCCTAAGTCAAGACGATGTTAATAATGTCGCATTCCTTCAGCACTTATCTTTGTGCACGTCGGTAAATATTAAACCTGGAGAGGAATGAATGACCTTCCTCCTCCGGGCTGCTCGCTCAGCTCCCCTCAGAGCCCAGCCCCGGTGGTGCCCTGGGCTTGGGTCCACATCCCTCCTCACCCTGTCCTACCTCACGGGAGGGCCAGGGGGCCAAGAAGATGCTGATGACAGCAAGGACATATGAGGGATCATTGGGTTGTTTTTTTGGCACAGGGTATTTTTTGCAGAGACTCATATATCGTCCACGAGGCAGCCCAGGAGGGCCGCGGCATGGGAGGTGAGCAGAGAAAGGCATCTTACATCTCCTCAGTCGCTTGCTCCGGGGCTCGCATTCTTGTGCCTTCCTTTAGTCTGCTGCAGAAGTCCTCATCTATTTGGACTCCAGGGTAAGGAGAAGCACCTGGAGGCAACATTGGGAGAACAGGGTCATGCATGCCTTAAGCTGGGGACCTGTGACCGAGCTTTGGCCCTACACTTCCCCCCCCAAAAGGCTCGGGGTGTGCAGCATCTGCTTGCAGAGCTGGGAGCCCAGGGGCGTCCCCCACTGTGGGGTCTGGTTCCTGCCATCTCCTGCAGGCAGGGAACGGCTGCTGACGCTGCTCCAAACCCCAGTCCTTGGAAGGGGGCAGGATCCAACCCAGCACGATCGGTGGTGCAAAAAAATAAGCATGAATTTGACTTGAAAAGTATCCCCCAAGAAAAGCCAAGTCTGATCTCTCTATTGGTTTGGACCACCCCAAATTCTAGTAAGCAGACTATTAACAAAACCCAAATGCTCAAAACTACCTTGAAAATTATGAAATTGTGGCTTTAAATCAAATCACACTACATTTGCATTATTTTTTTTTTAGTTTCTGTGTTTTTAAGATGAAGCCTGATTGTGCTGTTGGTCTTTTTTTCTGTAGAGAAAAAAAAAATCAGGAAAAGGGAAAACGAAAGAAAGAAAAAAAAAGACCTTTCAGAGAGTCAGAGAGTCACCAGGTTCAAGGAGCTGGGGCTTTAAGAAAAAAATAGCAGGTATTATGAGTCTGACCATAAAATCACAAGAGTTGGCAGGCTGACCAACAACATGTATTTAAACTAATAAATGATTGATTGTCCTGAGAATTGTATAGTATTGTTTCCTCTGCTGTTCGCCTCTTTTGTCAGCCTCTATGTTGAACCCAATTAAGATTCTTCTATTCTGACAGTCATTGTTGTTCCTGCTCAGCGTACATCTTGTATCTTGCCTTTTCCACGTGAAAAAAGGGGGCAAAAAAAGCTTCACTGGGTTTTAATTTTGGATTGCATGCTCTAGTTCATCCTGCCGCATCTGTACGGATGCTTGTTTGCCTACTGCGTCCAGTGCCTCAGGTCCGGGGGGGGGGACACTGGGTCCTCCCCCGGGCTGGGGTGACCGCCTGGTCTCAGGCTGGAAATGGGGGTGACACAGTCCGAGGCATGCAAAGACCTCTCTGTGTGCGTTCAGCTCCCTCGCTCCCGCAGGGGACGCAAGAAGCTTTCGAGGGAGAATCCAGCCCACGGCACTGGGTGTCTTGAATGCTACCTGTGGCACAGGAGGCGATGCCTCGGTCCCTGGCAGCCGCTGACCGAGGCCCACAGCTCTGTGTTATCCCACAGGGTTCCATATTCAACAAAACCACTTAAAAATTCGCCCAACTTTCCTGGTTTGCGCCATCAGTCGGAAAAAGGGCTGTGACCACTCCAGCTGTGCTGCCCTGCATCTCTACTGAGGGTTTCTACAGGAGAAAGAGGGGAGCTTAGTTTTTGCCCATGGCAGAGATAGGTGGGAAAGTGCTCAGATATCTGTGTTACCCATTAAGGCTCTCAGCCTGGCAAGTCAGCTTTCAGCGCCCTTACAAGTGCCAAAATTTCCAGTTCCCAGGGGCACAATACACACAGTTCTCCCCTCTACCCTTACACCCCACCTCTGCCTGATTTCGGTCTTTCCTTATTAAAGACCTGGCAAAAGCTTGTTGAAGATAAGGATGTTTTTCCCCAGGCTGGAACGACGGCCCCGGCTACACCCCCCACCACTGAGTCCAACTCCCGGGGTGCGGAGTTAACATACCCAAGGAAAATATCTCCCACAGCAAGACCCCGTAGGACCACACGTCGCTTTTTGTATTGTAGATTTTATCAAATATGGATTCTGGAGCCATCCACTTGAGAGGAAGTCGAGCCTGGAGTAAAACGGACAAACCTGACTATTATTTTCAAAGTCTAAAAGAATTTAATCGTAGATGAATCAACTATATATTGTTATGTAAATAATTACCATTCAAACAGGAACCTGTGGGATTTCCTTACAGGCAGTCAAGATAAACCCACACTCATTTAGACACTTTCTTAACAAATTGTGAGAGTCAAAGGCTGTTTTTAAAACATGTGACACAAAACGCCAGAGACTGGAAACCTGTGCCCAGAATGACCAGGCCTTCTCTTCACGGGGATGTGGGGATACGCAAGAACAGAAGCCTCTTGCCAGCATCCTAGAGATGGGGGAGAAAACCCTACGTCCAAGCACAAATCATACTGTGACAGTGCCAGAGATGATCTCGGGGAAACTGGCAGAGCCTGAATCACAGGAGTGTGCCAGTGAACCCTTGAAGGCCCCTCAGCGCAGCCTCGTAGCGTCTCCTGAGCAGTACCCACGTTATGCAAATAACATTTCACAGCTGGTACGTGGTGCTCTGAGTCTTGAAAGCTATTTATGGATGACAGAATAGCTGGCAGGTGGGTGAGACGTGCAGAAGGAGAGTCTCTCCATTGTGACCCCAATGCCCACACTAAATTCCCGCAGCATCAGTAGGCGCAGGCAGGCTTTGCTGACCCGGCCTTCAAGGCAGGGGGCTTACTGCCTGCTACTCACAGGAGAAGCCAAAACCCCAAATGAGTAGGTGCTGGAGGCAGCGAGTCCAGCTTGGCTGGTCGGTGCTCGACCCTGGTGTGGGTACGCGGCGGGGACACACACACCTTGTTTTGGAGTGACCGGTTTCCTTGAAGGAAGTTTACTGGGTAAGTGGGTTATGCTGCAGAGCCAGCCAAGAAACAGACGTCTAAAAAACATCTAAGGGCAGAGCTGTGAAACAGTCAGCATGTCCAAGCCTTGTGCTTGAGGATAGAAACGCTTTCCAGATCTACACCGCATCTGGATAGCTCATCTCCATATAAAAACCGTGATAGCTTTCAAGCTCTTTTAAGTTCAGGAAATGTGAACGTCTACAGAACATTTTGGTGGACAGTTTGAAATGATACTTTATAATCATTTGGGTAAATAAACAGCATCTTGACTTACATCTCCTTTCCTCACATAATCAGGATTCTTATAAATATCTCTTGCGAGGCCAAAATCACAGATCTTCACGACATTGTTCTCAGATAAAAGGATGTTTCTGGCTGCCAGGTCACGATGAATGCACTATAATAAAACAGTTTCACAATCAAACTGCATTTCCTTAATCCTGCACACAAATTTCCTGACTGTCTCCCATATCCTTTTTTAAAATTATTATTATTATTATTATTTGAGGAATCAATTTAATATTTTTTTAGGGAAGCTGACTATAGTTTACATGAAGTTACTGTAAGCAGTGGCAATTCTTAACAAAAAAAACACCAAACTTCCCGAGTCCAGAAAGTGATAAACTTTTAAACCCCTTGACATTTGCAAGGAAAGCACTGATTTGTTTGGAGCCCCCTACCTAATATATGTTGAAATGAAGAAAAAAACCCACCACACCCAAAAGATCTTCCCTGAGTGAATGAGCTTGACCCACTGCCTTCAGCCATGAGCCTGTGTTTATGGACTATGGACACTTGGATAAACACACGGTTATATTTATAACGCCGAGAGGAAAAGGGCACTTCCTCTGGGAGCTCTCCCAAGGAAGGTGTCACTAAAACGTAGACATGATTTCACCTCTGAATCCCATCCTTCTGCAGGGAAAAATCCCTAATGCAAAACTTACCTTTCTGGAGGAGAGGAACTCCATGCCTCTGGCCACCTGAAAGCTGTAAGAGATCAGGTCCTCCATAGTGAGGGGCAACTTGTAGAGCTCATCAGCCTCTGCAAATGTGGAAAAATGTGGTTTGTTGCAAAGGTCGCTCACCAGGCAGTTATTTTCCCCCTCTCTTACTAACCCTATTACTACCATAAATTCAGTCTTCATAGAGCAGTATTCGAAGGTCAACCCACTGTCACTGGAAACAAAAATAGTGCTTGCTTTATACCCCACGCTTTGGACACTGCTGTGTTTTCCCCAAAGATAAGGAGCAGTCAGAAGAAACAATCGCACATTTTCCTGTCAGATTTAGTAACCCTGGAAATAATCTTTTTTTAAATCTTCTACCCTCTGGACATGACCCTGTGAGCGTCTCCCACGGATGTTTATTAGGGTGATAAATGAGGAAAAAAATTTCAGGGATGCACAGTATGTTGTAAAAATATCACAGACCGCGTAAGGACAGGAAGGAATTAATACCTACCCTCCTCGTCCTCCTCCACATCACTCAGACTTTTATCTTCCTGGAACCCAGAGCTCGCGAAGCTCTCACTGCTGGTGACACTGGCCAGTCTTTGGTTTTTGCCTTCCACTGGCTCAATATCCTTTTTCTCTTTCATTGGCTCTCCTTGCAGAGACGAGTCCTTCAAACAAACAGAGAAGAAGAGGTGGTACATCAGAGCAATGGAGGGGGTGGGAGAGGAACCGAATCAGACTTCTGTTGCCTTTCCACCAGGAGAAAATGCTGGTCCGTGGCATGTGCAGTCATGTTTCCCATGGGCACAGACGTCCAGTGTCACTGTGACAGGTGGAGGCTGGTGGCAGGGCTGTGTTGCACCAAAATTGCCATCCCCAGAAGACAGAAACATGATGGCTTGGGAGCACCAGCACATGATTTTGGGGCACCCCGGGCGGTGGGCTACCGCTGATGAGGTGAGGATTTGTGGGCTCCATGGATGGACATGTTTGCTGGGCTGTGGCTCATCTCAGCCTGAAATGAAACATCTGAAAGGGCCTATTTCTCTCTGGTAGCCAGAGAAGGAGCCTGGTGGGGTGAGCTGAGAAGGATGTGCCCACAGTGCAGGTGTCCCAGCCCTCTCAAAATAAAGAATCAGCTTTTTGTCCCAGGCTGCTTAAGGCACTTGCCTCTGTGTCCTTGCACAGTGCTTAGCGCGGGGCCCTTCCAACGAGGAGCAAGGGCACCTTGTGTTTGAAATACAGCTGCTGCTGGGAGCGACTACCTCGCTACCCTGATACCTTTATCCAATGTTTTTATGTTACATAAAAATGTAGCATAAAATGTACATCATTGACATACATTGTTAATGACAATTTTATGGAACACACGCAACACTGATTGGAAAATGCTTTCCCACTGCTACCCGGAGAGCAGCCTCGCTGCCTGGCCATGCGCTCGTGCCCTCTCCCCTTTCCTCTTGACCTGTAACCATCTCACTCCCCTGCACATACTGGTGCAGAGCTGACCTCCCTTCCTCCTGCCCAGTTGCCCTTCCCAGGGGTGCACCAAGTCTGGGCAGGCTCCTCACAGGGGTAGAATGTGGGTGGCTCCCCCCACGCTGGACCCTGCGTGGCCATGCTCCCCGCTGAGCATCCTACACCAACAACTGCACGTTGGAGGAGGCAGCTGCTGTGTTTCATGCAGAGTCTAACACAGATGGCCTCGGGAACAGAGGCTCAGCCAAAGCCCTTTGGACGGGGAGGTCCTGCCGAGTGTGCCCTCCCGCAGAGCCCTCCTGAAAAAAATCCTGAGATGCTGCTGAGCTTTTGGCACAGCTAAGCAGGGCTTTTGAGGACTGCCGTTCTGGGTCCAGGCTCCTAAATCCCACTTCAGAGCCCTTAATCCTTTGGGGGATTTTGCTGAAAGTGCACAAGCACGGATATAGTTGGCACATTTGGGTTCAAGTTTGTAATAAGAAACACGTTCTGGAGTTGATTCAGAGGGCTGTGGGATGTGAAGACAAGACTCTAATCTCTTTTCCTCTTGATAGCCCTTCTCCTCACACAATAATAAGATTACTTGCAAATCTCTGAACATTAGGGTGTCTTGGAACATGAGCTTTAAATGGCATTATCTCGGTTGTGTTCCCAGCGGTACTGAAATCAGTGGGCAAAACCACTTCCTTTGGCTTCGCTGACACCAGCCTCTGAAGTGACCCTAAGCGCAGCAGGAATGGGTCCGTCAGCAGCAGGGCGAGAGCATGCGGGGACACTTTGGATAGGATTCACTTCCTCTCGCTGTAGATGGCTCCATGCGAATTACTCCCAGCAGTTTCCTTGGACGGTCTGGGGGGAGAAACGAGCCCTTTCTTGGCACAGCACATCCCACACCAAACATTAAAATAGGTCAGGTGAACTGCACCAAAAAGCTTTTCTCTCTTTTGGTAGAAGAGAATCTAAGGAGACTAGCTCAGAGGCTGACATCTACACTACCGACACTTATGTTAGGGAAGATGAACCCTACCAGAGGGATCTGCCTCCTCACCTTGTTGGGGCAGAAAAAATTCCTCTTGCTCTTCAGGTAGTTTGATAAATTCCCATATTTGCAGTATTCAACAATCACCATCAGAGGCCCTGGGCAAAAGGAAAGTGTATTTTGAGCAGAATAAAGCAATATAAGGGGTCGTCAGCTCTGAGAAGAATAGCCTTTCATGCCTGTAGCTCTCACTTGAGACCAGAATAACTAATAGCATGTCCTAATGAAGTAGAAGGCTGCTTGAAGGACATGGGACATGTTAGTAAAACAATACTGTTTCTGGAAATTAGGGAAGAGACTAATTTTTGAAAGCTGGGTCATGAACCTGGGTCCTGAGGGACCCTCCGTTTCCTCTTCGGGCAGTCTGCGTTCAGACTGGAGTCCCGCAGCCCACACACACTTGTTGAACTGAAATAGGTGACATATCTAAAACAAACCATCATTCATACTGGTCCTTTGATTTTCTTAGTGGAATATCACGAAGGACTTTACAACAGTTGCCTTGTGATTCATTGTTCAGGGCCAGCAACTGATATCCCTTGTTCCCAGCTTTTCCAGATCATGTTTAACTCGAGCTTGAGCAGTGAAGTGAGTGAGATAAAGGACAACAAATGGCATGGTCCTAAATTCACACTTCTCATGTTAATACTAAAAGAGAGTTTAAGTAGAGAAAAAGTTTAATCACTTCATTAAATGACTAAAAATCTCTTTTTCTCTTCCTCTTTTTTTCACCAACTGCAGGACGAGCTCAAGTATTTCAAGTTAATAACTTGACCTCTGGATGAAAAACAACACGGCCAACTGACTGTTATTGGGAGGTGATCTGAACTCATTTTCAGTGCAGTGCAGCTTTTTTTACCTCCATTTTTCGTGCAAGCTCCCAACAAATTCACAATATTGAGATGATGACCAACGTGGATCAGGATTTTCAGCTCAGTCATCAGTGCTTTGTACTCACTTGCTGTGGCCCCTTCTGTAAATGCAAAATAAAGTCAATGTGAAATGGCAAAGGACTGATCCTACTGAGCTTTACCACTTCTAGTTACTTTCCATTGAAATAACCTCCGTTACTGGTTGTACTTCATGTGTTGATGTTCTTTGTCTATTCTTCCCTGCTCAGCATCCTTTTACTCGCAATAAAACTAATAAAAAGAGTCAGGCACTCAACTTCCTCCCAGTAGACTCTGTTATATTTAGAACTGGGAGAATTTTTTTTTTTTCACATGAATAGTTTTGTTGTTTCGGCCAAAAAATGAAAGAACAAATAAAAAGGGATTTCAAGACTCTAATTAAATCTATCTAGAGTAAGTTTTGGCTGACCTGACTTCATCTGTCTAAGGGTTATGTACTAGCCTGAAGTAATCAACATCTCAAGGGGTCGGTGGCAAGAGGAAAGCATTTCCAGAGGCTGATGCAGCCATTAGCCTTAGCTGGCTGTATAGGAAAGAGATGAACTACCCCTTGGTGATGCTTGCCGGGTTCTGTTCTTTATAGAGGAAGCCTGGAGTATTAAGATAGACCAGGGAAGTAAATTTTAATTGTTTTAAGTTAGGTGATGGCATCTCACCCTTGCTAGTTATGATCACTATTAATAATAATAGTAATAGTAATGATATAAGAAATCCCACAACTAAACCCAAAAGATTCTATCTAGTGTTGAGTGAAACTTTTAATTCCCTTCAAGCAAATTTTTTTTTGCAGAATTTTATTTCGGTAAGGAAGCAAGAAAAAGCATATTGCTTTGTGTAGACCCTAAATGACTTTTTCAGTTTAGTGACACTAAGAGTAAGAAGAACAGTCCGGTGGAGAGAAACTAGACCTAGGTCTTAAAGGGCTTGGTTTCAACATCTGAATGGAAACAGATTTTTTTGTTGGCCCCACACAACACTTGTCATCTACACAGTCACCCACCATTCATCTGTGCAAGTGGTGACACTTTCCCTCCACCTCATGGGAATTCTGTGAGAACAAAGCCCATGAATGACTGCAAAGTTTCTGGACAATCCAGTGAGGACACTAGGAACGGGGCATATTCTCCCCTAACTTTAGGTGCCCATAGCACCTAAAAGATACCTACAGAGGATCTAGTCATCACAGGCTCTCTTCATAGTCAGCAGAACTAAACAAGCACTCAACTCACCATCTGCCTTAGGACGGGATGAACTGTTGTTTCTCACCACTGACAATAAAGGGAATTTGAGTGACTAACTTGGATACAAGTATCTACCCTGCACACATACACATGAATTCCACCATGAAGACTTCTTGTAGCTGCCGTCTGCTCCCATCTATTCTGGGAACAACCCCTGCTGCCTTGATGGTGCTAGCTGGCACAAGAAGCCTGCTGATGTACATGAAGAAACGTTGAATCTGGCAGACCACTCTGCCAGCATGTATGTCTGCATGTTAGCAAAACAACTCAGTTGACCAGGGGTCAGGCGATGACCCAGGTGACAGGCCATCCACTGAAACCAGTGACACAGACGGCTATTGGCCCACTGCTGCAGAGTGTCTGGACAGGGACCAAAGCTTTAGTTTCCTCCATTTTTTAGACATGACATGCTTGCTGCAGGGTAGTTGTTCATTTGGCATGGGCCAACAGGGCATGTCTGTGCTTCTGCAATAAGAGAGAGGAGAAAGGTTTGCAACCGAATTCCCTTCTTGGGGATGATCCCGGATCTCGAAGTAGCGCGTACCACCCCCTGTGAAAGCATTTGACATTACGTTGCAGAACAAGCCTGTTGAGGACAACATCAAGAGGGCGCACCCTACACGGAATACAGCTGCCAGGTCATTGCCGGCAATAAATAGAAGCTACTTCAGGTTGAGTGTTGCAGGGAGAGACTGTAGGTCTGAGAGTATCACATATGGCCCTCCAAGAGCGGGAAGTGACATGTACAGGTCTCCTGACAACAGATAAGTAAGCAGCCGTGAAGATAGAAGCCACTGGGTAAGAGGGATGTATTCAAACTATGCCTGAACAGAGCCAACTGAGAGCACCAGGGATCCAAACCTTATTGGCGGAACAGGGGATGTGTCCTGGCAGGGAATGACACTAAAAAGGATTCAAGGATTAAGACAGATAAGCAATGCAGCATAAGCTCCCAGGGCAATGCAAAAAAAAAAAAAAAAAAAAAAAAGCCTGATATGATCCTTAGATATATAAACAAGGGGAGGCTAAATACATAGGAAAGGATGCCGCCAGGACTCTGGGTTAGGGAATTCAGCCACAGCTGCTGCAGGCTGTGACTGAACACCATCCCGCCTGCTAACATCCCAAGCGCCCTCTTCAAATTGATGAGGGTCTTTGTCCTTTCTGCTCCAGTGAGAAGAGCGGCAGTGAATAGCCGGGAGATGATTTCACTTTGGGAAGAGCACCGGTGTATGAAGAGCGCTGGCAAACCCATTACACCACCTGGGTGTCAGCATCCTAAGCACCGTGTGATGAGGCTGCAGACGGTTCAGGGAGGACACACCTCTATAACACCAGTAAGATTGAAACAGCTCAATCTGTTTAGCTTAATAAAAGGGCCTTCATGAAGAAAAATCATTATATAATCTAATGGAGAAGGTTAGAATTAGAAGCAAAAGTCAGACATGCAAATTAGATGTAAGGCACCTGTTTTTAACAGAGATGACTAATCATCGGAACTAATGACCAAGGAAAATACAAAAGCTTCCATTTGAGTGTCTTCATATCAAAGTGGATGCCGTATGCTTCAGCTAAATTTCATTTATGATGTTCAGTACGGGGTCAGTCTAGCATAATGGTACAGCATAGGGTACGCAGGAAATCTAATTGCCCCTTCTGATCCAACGAAAGTGACTCTTTCATTCTTTCTGGCATTTGAAGTAGTGGAACCACATTTTTTAAAAAATTTGGCGATCAGCTAGGTTCTCACTGCATCTGAAACTTTCTCCTATATCATGTGACAATTTGTCGCCCTATTTACTGCGAATGCAATCTTTATTTCATAGTTCTACCATTTTACTTGTGGTGGACTTGAAACTTGGTGTACGCATTTTGGAGGCTTCAGAGAGTAGAGTGATAACATCACACACTCTTGCTTTCAAGAGAATCATATTAAAAGTGGGACACAATATAAGGCATCATTTTTTCCAGCCCAGCTTTGCACCGAGATACCTTTCAGCATTTTCACTGCAACTATTCTGCATGTTGGTGATTTCTTAATTCCAAAAGCAGATGCTTGTACCACCTTCCCAAAAGCTCCATGTCCAAGAGACTTTCCTGTAAAGAAAATAAATTGGAGAGATACGTTCTGGTAAAAAAGAAATCCTGCCAGCAAATGGCTTCTTAGATAATGAATTGACAAATGACTTTTACAATGAGTTCCACATGTGTATTTCTAACATATAGGTGTTCTGAGGGTTTTGTGTTTTGTGGGTTTTTTTGGGGTTTGTTTTTTTTTTCGGTTTGTTTTGTTTTGTTTTTAAAGTGTAAGCAGACAAACCAGAAGACAGAGTCAGCAGAGGGAATAAATTATGTGATTGAAAATGATGCTAAATGAATGGAACCATTCAGTGGAGGTTCACTGGTTCCCAACCCAATTTTTTTCAGTCTAGCCCCTCCAGAGAAAGATTTGCTCCTCTCCCCCCTGAGCACACCACACCATGCAGCAGTCTGTGACACTGCTACTTCTGTCTTCAACAACACACGGCCTCTTCCTAAACTCGCGTACACACACTGAGCTACAGATTGCCACAGACTTCAGTAATTTTTACAAATTAAATTCTTCCTTCTCGAACAAGGTGCCTTAAAATTACCTTTATTCCAGGGAGGTGGCAGCACCTTTGCAGCGCAGCCCCTGGAGTACATGGACAACCCCCTCATGCTTTTCCTGAGCAAGCCCTTGTAGGTTGAGATCATGGAGTGGGGAGAAGCTGCAAATCTGTGCAAATGAGACCTTCATGTTTGCAAAATGAGGACTGGGGGGATTCAGCGAGAGGGGATTTGGAGTAACAAATTATGAGTTTGCTTATGGTGGGTATGACACTTCCAGGTGTCCAAGGGCAGACGTGTGTGCTGTGATATCATCATCGTGCTGCTACTGAGCAGACCCCAGGCAAAGCACCCAGAGGTCCTTGAGAGAAATCAGTGGGCATCAATAAAATTCTCCAGCAGTAGAAGCTGAGTGTCCTCTTCCTTCATATTCAGAACCAGGTAAGACGCCAAGCGTATTGTTATGACTTTTCTGAAGTTCATGATATTTTATGCCAATCTTACAATCTTCACAGTCTCTTTCGTGATTTATTACTGTTTGAAACAGGGAGTATTGACTACCTCTTTGACACAGCGCTCACGTGGACAGGCCTGGCCACCTCTGCCCTTTCCAAGTGGGGGAAGGGTTTTCATCAGAGACATCTTGTCAGTGTATCAGCTAGCAATAAATTTTATTTCCAAGTAACTATTTTCAGATTGTATTTGTGCTTCACCTTCAGGAGAACCCATGCATCCAAGTGGCTAGCAAGAGTACAGCCGCAGGCTTTGAGGTGTAGAGGAGAAGAGCAGAAAATAAAGGCCAGCTTTTCATACAAAAGCAATAACATGTGCCATGTATTTATTTGTCAGATATGCACATGTGACGTAGCCATCTCCACAGGACAATTTCCTTTTTCTGTGATGGGCATCTGTTTGACTAGCTCGCACTTGGACATCTACCTTGATGTCTAAAGCTAAGGGAGAGACGAATCCCACTCAGACACACAGGCGAAGAAAACGAGCTGCTGTCAGTTCTAAATTAAATTAAATAGATACTTCCTCTTACGTGTGTATCACATTTCTAAACTGTAATTCTCAGTATGTCTGTCGGTAGAAGCAAACAGCATATGTTATCAAAGCAATGGGAACATGAAGTAGAATATGCTAAACCAAAAAAAAACCCCAAATTTATTTCCCCCCTAGATGTGCAAGTGTTGCATTTTTTACAGCAAAGAAAAACCATTAAGAAGTTAATCTAAATGACTGAGAAGCATCAAGCTTTGGTATGGTTAGAGTTTGACACAGAAATACAGGTGAATCAATGGGTATCTTTGAAAAATCTATAGTCAATCTTCTTTTTCAGTTACTGCATATAGCAGCTGTATAAGGGAAGGAACATTAAAGTGTCAGGTTTTTCAGTGAATCGATGTTCTTAGTCCTTAATGTATTGACTGTTCATGGTTTCTACAAAGATGAAGGTGCAGTTTGAGGCCCTATAAAACCCATCATACCTTTGTTTAATCCATAGCTTTAATCTGTTTCCATCACTGTTAACTCACTTCCTACCTGGAGATAACCTACTTAGTCACCACTTGGACAACGTACCAGTTAGCTCATAAAGCTACACAAAGCTGCTAACCTTTCATAAAGGAGAATAAGCACTGGAAACAACACTTCCTTCTCTAAACAACGATTGTGATTTAATGGGAAACAGTAATAACACTTGATGTATTAGTCTTTGTTGCTCTGTTATTGTTTGTACCGTGCTAAATGTTAGCGCAGAATAGGGCTGCTTGAACTTTTCAGCGCATAGATTGAACTCCAGAGTTTAATACGTAGAGTGTGCCTATGACTCTAGCAGCTTGCTCTTGCAAAAGCCCTTTGTGTTGACACACAAAGTAATTACAAAATTATTACAGGAATATTAAGATGCCCAACCATCTGAGCAGTCAACTTGTCACAACCCTCACGCAGCTACACTGGCTATATTTGGGATAATGCTCAGGTATGAAATGTTTCAACGTTTACATCCAGACTAAGGAAGCAAAATGCTCTACTTAAATTTTCTGCACTTGACTTTGGTTTCCTGGGGCAATTCAGAACTCATTAAAAAGAGTTTTGAATCAGCAGGTTTCCATTTCAGTCCCATTTTGGCAGGGTTCTTCAAGCCTGTGAGCTGTTGGACTGGGGCATCAGCAAAAAGCCCTTCCAGACACCACTCTCCATCTATGCGGGAAGGCAGTGGCTCAAAGATGTATACGTTTCTCAGGTCCTTTGCTGCAGTTTGAGTCATCTGGGTTTTCCCCACATGTGGCTTCATATCTTCCATTATGTTATGCACAACAGCTCTGCATGTGAAGGAGAATGGAAAGCACTCTGCTGAATGCCAGCGCAGTGCACGGCTCGCAGTGCACGGGAGGGACCGGGGCTCAGGAAGCCCTCTCACCACCGGTGTGTGACATTGCACCAGAGCCATGTGGCAGTGCTCCCTTGGGGTCCTGCATCATGGCGTCAGCAGCGTGTGACCTCTCATAGATTAGGAAGGTCAAGCCCAAGAGTAAGGTGAGAAACGAGTGCTAGCTCAACACTTGCTTGCGCTGGAGGGCAATGTTTTATCGCCGACCACACTGACAGTGATTTACAGCACCAGCATTTTTCTGCCTATTGAAAAGATGACATTTGGCTCTCAGTCAGACTAATCTATACTGAGCGCTAATTGTCCTGACTTCAGTGGTGCCCATATGAAATTTCCTGTAATGTGTGTAGCTCTTACGTATGAAGGGGGAGTCCTGTTGTATAAGCATTGCATCACAGCCGTGGGCTGTAGGCATTGTGTGTTGGAGGAACACACAGCAAAGGAGATGTGGGCTGAAAGGACAGACCTATTTGCAAAAGTTACAATAAATATGTATCCTGGAGGATAAGTAGGTGGAAAGAGAAAAACAGACATATCTGATGCTGGAAGAGCTTGCATTTCTAAGTAAAAATATTTTTAAAAAGCCATAGAAGCACATTTTGTGTTTGTGAGAAACTAATCCTTGGAGACTGCCAAGGTTACTCAAAGACTGAGCCAACTGCCATGTAAGCAGGACTTGCACTGAGCTAATCTAGCATACTGCACATGCCCAATTTCTCTGAATCTGGTTCTCATTCGTTGTCAGCATTCTTTATTTGTTTACACCAGTTCTTCCACTTTTAACTCATTCTCTGGTCATCATTCCTTACCTCCAGACTCCGAACACCAACCCTACAAGACGTGGGTTGTTCCTTGGTGTTTACATTCCATTTCTGCTTGATTCTTTCCATGGGATTTACACACAAATAAAGCATCGCATAAACCAGCGATCACATTGTCTGCACATCAAGATCTTGGTCCACCATTGTAAGAAAACTATTTGAAGACTGAAGACGCTCCAGCACAAAGTTATGTTTCAGCATTCCCAGAATTGTGTATGACAATTATAAATCGCTAGCAATACATTTCAGCTGTGCTCATCCACATCTGGTCACCTTGTGACTTCTAGCAGGCGAATTAAGTGTGATCCTAATTGTGTGCATGTTTTAATCACCCTCTGTCCCTGATCCCTGGAGGACAAAAGGAATCTGTTACAGCTCCTAGCTAAAATGCAGCGATTTTTCTAGCCCTTGCTGCGGGACAAATCTAATGCATGCCTGAAAGAACAAACAGCACTATAGCAACAGTCTGAGATTATTGCTGATATTTTAATGTTGTCCCTCTTGCCAAAATCTGTGTGGTTTCTGGATGGATTCCTCAACTCCAAAATCTGGTCCCTGCCTTCCTTCCCTCCTCGTCAGCCCCACACCAGGCAAAGCAAGTAAGGAACGCTCCCAAACCCATGCCTTTCACGGGGGCATCTGTAGGCGAGCTAGTTGCAGGTTCAAAGTTTCCGTGGATACTTATTTATTTATGTGGGGACTCATGTGTCACATTCTTGCACTTTATGGTGCACCGACAAGAATGTTTATAAATCTGCAGCACAGAGGGAAAACAGAGAGGGTGTGTTGGAAAGAGGAGGAAAGGAAGAAACAGGGAGGGGTACAGGGTGGACTGGGAGAACCCATTTCTGCATAGGCTTTTTGTCAGATGAGCACATAACCAGGTTACAGGGGAAGCAAATTATAGTAAATGCCAAAGGTCAGGGTCCTGAGTCTACAGAGAGAAACATCCAAGTCAGTGGTCTGATTTGGAAGACTTCGGTTGCCCTGTTTTTATGTCATGTTTTAAGTAAATCTGTCTGAAGAAAAATAGAGTGCAGCATTATTGTCTGTATTTTAGTTTTCCTACCTGGTGTCAAAATATACATATGGAAAGTCAGGCAGACGCAGTCAGTCAGTCCGTCCTAAATGCTGTAAGTCAGTCATGGACCAGGGCACTCAGTGTAGAATAGCTCAGACCAAACCTGGCAGTACGTTGTGCTGCGTGTCTAAAACACACCCGGCTCCTCTCATTCAATCACTGCAAACCCAACGTGAAGTATGCCAATATTACCTAGTTTAAGCCTTTCCCTTGCAATCTCCCACTTGCTGGCATCATAAGGCAGACGTTCACATTGCTCATCTAAGGGGACTTCATCAGGATCCATTATGATTGAAAGGTAATGGTTGGTCTTCACGCCGGAAGAATAAGGCTAGAAAACAAAGAATATGGCAAAATGAAAAAGAGGATAAGGGTATCTGTCAACATCTTCCTGTTGGGATCAAGGGCTCCAAGTTAATTCTGTCCTCAGGGCTGCGTGTTTCACAGTGCAATAGATGCTTTGGTTAAGCTCCCTTTGGCTTTTTTAAATATTACAAGACTTTTTATGTAAAAGAGTCTCTGTCCTCTAGCTTTCCTTGTATGTGACAAATCAGTTTCTTCAATGAAATCCATGTGGATCTGTATTAACATATGGTGTTATGATACCGGCCCCCTGCACAGTCAAAAGAAATATTTTCAGCAAATGACTAAACATTGCTGATAAAAATAACTTTCCTTCATGATTGTGCAAAGCAAGAAGTGGCCATATGCAACAGATGGAGTTCAACTGCCAGTGTTTGTTTTTTCCATATACCCGGCAAAGATAGGTCATATGTGGTTAGAAGTTGTGCAAGGCTTGTCGTCAGGAGACTAGACATTAAACATTTCAGAAACTGTTTACAAATTTTCAGAATTTTTTATTTCTTTGGTATCATTTCTGACAAATTTACTGAAATTATTTGAGTTTGGAGGAATTAATAAACACCCAGACTCAAACACATAATTTCAAACACATAATTTCAAATGAATTCTCCAAAAGTTCGTTTTCCACTGAGCAAATGTGGAAATTTGCTCATTTCTCCGCATGAGAAATGTGAGGAAAGATGAACCTAATCGCAAAGTTTTCTGCAGTCCATCCATTTTGAAACATATTTTCCTTCAAAGAACACCCAGATTGCCACTCTAATCCACTGGACTCTTCTTGACACGGGAGTACGTATGTTTCTATAGAAAAGGTCTAACGTTTGCTCTAATTTCCTGGCTATTAGCTAGAGTTTATGGAAAATCTGTTGAACTGAGCCCCTTCACATTGCTTTTCCTAAACTCATGGAAACAGCACATGGGCACCTACACAACCACAGAGATATATCTGCTTATTCCTTTGCTGTTGCTTTAACTGCCCCTTGTGACTTGCGACTTTCCTCCTCTACGGCTTGGAGATATGTCCCTAATACATGTATTTCCAGGCCTTTGTTTGAAAAGGCTATTTGTAGCTGGGCTTGCTTTGGTTACAAACGTAACTAGATTAAAAAGACAGTAGCTAATAGCTCCTGTTTCAGTTGCCTTTCACCATCCCAAGTACGCAGAAGGTTAGTCCCAAGAAAGATTACAGTGATGCTTGGGAAAAGTCAGGTGGCATAAAGCCTGGTTCCAAACCATCCCCTGACCCTGGACAGGACATGGAGAAGTGGGATATGGATAGAAACAGAAGCATGCGTGGTGCTACAAGAGGAGTATTTCTTGATCAAGATGTGTGTACCAGACTGCTCCTACCAGTCACTTGAGAAGAGCTTTTAAGTGGATGCACCTCAGAAGAATCAACAGGGGAGTGGCAAGGTTCAGAGAGCTTCCTACACTTCTTTATTCAAACACAATGAATACCAAATTTTTGGCACAATTAGAGATTTGAAGCAACATTTTGAATGGTGAGGAATTGTTAAGTGTATCATTTGTCCCTGTACCTGTAACAGACAGGCTTTAAGAAAATGCTCTCAGAGAGCATAAAAGACTTTTTTTCTGCTGTGGCAACTTAATTTGTATATGAAATTTAATTTAGAGCTAATTCCAGACATAAATCCTTGAGAGTCAGGGTCTGTAACAGAAACACAGAGAAGACCATAAGCACAGACAAACACTAGCTGGAAAGGCTCATCTGGAAAGAAGCCTTCACAGGCCACGGAGTTAAAGTCCCTTGTTCTACAGCAACAATGATTATTTTTATTATCTTTTAACAATCTAACCAGCAAATGTCAAGTTTTGGTATCATAACAAATAATTAAAAAAGAAAGTCTGCAACCCTTTGCTACTTTGGAAACTTACATTTTCCCAAGAGTTTGCAGTCATGTTATGAATTGCTTCATCACTACTGGTGAGCAGTCAGAACTGGCCCCACTTGCTTTGTAATTTCTCTATAGCTACCAAGTTTCTCCATGGCTCCAGCTGATGTCTCCTTTTCTTTCCCCCAAAAAACTCCCATGCATTTCTCCTTAGGACAGTTTGTGGCAGTAGGAAGGTGGGCAGAGTGACTGCTGCTCCACCGCCCTGGTTTGGAGGTCTGGTCCTGCTTTCTCAACGATCAATAGAATTCTTCAGTGTAAAACCTAAGATACAGGCAGGCCTTAATGCAGGTTGAGATAAAATGGCCTGGTGGGCTGCAGTCAACCTTTAGCAATTGTCACGGAGCTTGGCCAGCTAGAACATGCTCAGCTGTGGCGGTTGGGAGCTGGTCCCCATGGCATCACGCTGCAGTGCCTCTTGAGCTGGGTGAAGGAGGGCAGCCAGGGCTCAGTGCTGCTGTGGTGTGGGAGTGGGGGAGAGAGGGACAGGCAGCCATTCTTCACCTCATGTCCTGCAGTGCGCCCCATCGCCTTGATACCTCCCTTCCCTCAAATGCATCTGCTCCTCCAAGTTGCTCTAAGAACTTTCTGCACTACCAAAGGACTGTATTTTCTGCTTAGGAGAGTTGCTGTGCTAAAGCTTAAAAGCTGCACACACCATGCAATGCAGACATGGTGCTGTCAGCATAAAGGAGCTTTAAACCATCACGGTCAGCCTTGGACAAGAAGGAGCGTCAGCTGCATGGGCAGTTAACCTTATCATGCTGATATAGGATCATCTGCTCTAGAGGCTGCACCACCAAAACTACTTCAGTAAAATATCACTTTGCAAGTGATGTAATTATACCAGACACTGTGTGCAAACCAGACTGTAACGCACTCCGCGAAGATCTGTCATTCTCACTCACTCAGACCTTCAAAGACATTAAGATGCCAAACCCCCACAGCTTTTAAGGGAATGGGGATGCCTTTGGTGGGAGTCAGGCACCCAAACGTTTGTGAGTCTCAGGGCCTTGCCCCCACCCAGGCTTTGCTTCTTGGCTTACTCACACTCAGCTACAACACAGCAAGTTACGAGTCCCTGGGCACCCATCAGCAGCCTGGTGATTGCACGGGGAGCAAAGGTGAGCAGTAAGTAAATCAGATTTTTTTTTCTTTTACGTCTCAGCAATCCCAGTGGTCTGGGAAGGATTTTGTAACATGAGCAAAGGGCTAGTAAAGAGAAGCAGGTGCCACCGGGAAGGTCCCTGTCCGCTCTTACCCTCTTCAGCTTCCGTATGAAGAGGGTCAACAGGAGCCAAAAGAGTGTCGCAGCCACGCAGGTACAGGTCAGGGTTATTAGCTCCAGGTTTGACCTCTCCGATGTGCCTGGGAAAATCAAGCGGCAAAAGTTTTAGAAAATGACCTGCAAAACAAGGGCACTTTATACTTCTTTGCCATTAAAATAAAATACCAGGAAGCGCCAGCTGCTTTTCAATGGGGTATTAATCTCTGTTTGGACTGGCTTGCAGAGCCTGGAAAAAAATGGTCTCCCAGTAAAGCTGTTTTATTGAACACAGCAAAATTGCTTTCGATCCATCCATAGGTTTTTCAGCAAAAAATCAGCTCTTCTTTGGGGTGCAGGAGGTGAAGTAAACCAGGTTGTGGATGGCAATTGGATTGTGGATAACAATTTCCTTTTGAGGTGGAAATTCAGCTGCAGGGTTTTTTTTTAGGCAAATTTTCTCTGCATGAGAATGTGTGTAGGACTGCTTATGCTGTTTCACACCCACCCTACCCCCAACTGCGAAACCCATCTGGCCGAGCCCACATCCAAGAGAGGAGCAGAGGTCTCAGAAACTCTCAGTCCCCCGCAGCCTCAGGAGAGGAAGGGGCTGTGCGCAGGGGACGGCTCCGCTGGCCCTTCCCCAGGAGCAACGCTGCTGTGTGAGAGCTGCTGATAACGCGCAGGAGAAGCTCCAGGGAGGGCTTGTGCTGGTGTAGACACCGGTGAATCCAGGTGTGACTCAAGGGCACCCTGCAGTGCTTCTGCTTGGGTTATGCTGTCCAGGATGTTTGATGCCTTTCCTCGGGCACTGGACCTGCTCTGTCCTGGCTTGGTGAGCTCTGCGCCGCTGACAGTTGAGCCCTGCGGCCTGCACCACCGTCCCAGCCATACTGGAAACCAGCCAGCCCTCACCAAAAGCCTCTCCTAGGGGGAGCTGGGGGCTCCATTGGAGGCTCGCCGTGCAGCTGGCAGCAGTCCATGAGCTCTTCTCCTTCATATGGTCTGGATGGACCTGGTCTGGCACCTGTGATCTCAGCTTCTGCAAAGCATGGCACAGGAGTCTTGGTCTTAATCCCCACCAAGCAGTGTGGCCAGAAATCTGGGGTGTAGAACCTGCTGGTCTCCTGACAGGCTCTGTGCCCTCAGGTCTCCTGTTGGTCACACCAGCAGCATGGTGCCAGGCTCCCTGAGGGGACATGGGACACTCTCCACGGGACGTTCTCCTCCACAGGACCCAGCAGCACCTGGCAGAACCCAGCTGGCGGGGAGCTGGGAGAGCTCTCCAAACCAGGGAACAGATTAAGCACAGAAAGGGAAAAACAAAAACAAAAAACCCTGAAAACGAAGCAGCAAGAAAACATGAACGCTAGAAATTTGGAGAGGATTAGACCCCACTGACAGATCTTAAAAAAAAAAAAAAAAGCCAAAATAAAATTCACTTCAGACTACTACTTAGGGACTCGTAAAATGGTTTCGGAGCAGTCTGTTTTGCAGATCCTGTGATCGTGTCAAAATATCACACTTCCCACAATATGTTTTCCATCTGATTGGTAGCAAATGCAAAAAAAAGCAACAAACCCTTATGCTCTGCCTCTTATTCTGATACACACTCCAGAGAGAGAAAATGAGAGGACAAGAAGGAGTAATTCTGAACATGATTTCACAGTGATTTTGTCAACTGCGCTTGCAGTAGTTTCAGACCCCGGGCAGCTTGGTGTCACTCCTGACACACTGAAAAGGGATGATTGATGTCTCACTGGTGGTACTTACCAGGTAATCCAGATGGATATGCTGCCTGGTTTTAAGCAAGGCTACAGAGCTTTGTTCGGAGCTTGAATTGCTTCCTGTAGTTGTAGCTTAACTAGCATAAAATTTTCCTTCTCTAAAGGTGATAATCATATTTGCGTTCGTACCCTATATCTAAGATTTCTCCAGCATGTCCTTTCTGGAGCTTTGAAAATAAAGCTCATTGAAGAAAAATACAACTGCAATTGCAAGTAGAGATATAAAGTATCTATTTCTTCAAAATGCCAATAGTGTTAATTTTTCTCAAGTATTTTTTAAAGGCTTGATTTAGATAGGGGTCATAATGACGGCATAAATGATACAGCCTAATGCAGCGTGCCTGTCCACTGACATTAGGCTTTCCTTTTACGTATGGATACTCTCCTCTTGCTTCTGAGCAGCACCCGTGCAGATGGCGAGTAATAGTTTCTGACATTTATTCAGCAAAACCTGGAGGGGCTGAAGGTTCATTTGTTGCCGCTGCTCCATATGGCAGGACTCAGAAAAGCCATGAGGCATGATACAGCCAGTCCTGGGGTGGAAGGCAGCAACTCCCTAACCGCTACCGTATGCCGCCCAAGAGTTAGTGAAGAGATGTGAAGGTGCTGTCTTTGAAATGTCCGAGTGAATTCGGGCAACCAGAAAGAATTTCTCCAGCCTGGGGTTGGCCTGGTTTATCAAATGTCGGATTCCTCGTCTTGCTAAAAGCTTGCAGCCGGAGCTGGCTGAGTGCCTCTAAGCTGTGTAGGAGAAGATCTGATTTGAGGCAGAACAGGCAGGAACACTTAGAAGAGGGCTTAGGATCAGCAGAGTTTGGAGGGGCTGTAAGCAGGACCAAATCCCTCTCTTTGCCTGGTAGCTCAAGATTTCTGGCTCCCCCTTACACCCTTCCCGGACCCCTACCCACCAGCCACCTCATTAGACACAGACTTTCTGCCATGTACAGCTCTGCCACATCCTCTTGACCTGCTGTGGCAAGCAGCAGCCCCCTTCCTGCCCCAGAGCCCCTCCGAAAGTCCCCCACACCATCCCACGTCTCTGCAGTGCTGCAGAGGGGTGAGGAGAGGGCCAGTAAAGAAGTGCCACCGGCAGCTGCTTTTCTCTCTCAGCATCTACAAGAGACACCAGGACAGTGCAGGCATGAGGGGACAAGAGCCTGGACTAATGCACTGACCCCTCCAGGCACGAGTTCAAGCCTTGGGCTGTCATAGACTCTGTCATTAGGATTTCAGCTCTGAATAGAAACACAGAATCAGAGAATAGTAGGGGATGGAAGGGACCTCTGGTGATGATCTAGTCCAACTCCCCTGCCAAAACAGGTTCACTTAGACCAAGTTGCACAGGATTGTGTCCAGGTGGGTTTTGAATATCTCCAGAGGAGATTTAGCCTCACCAGGGCAGAGTAGAGGGGAAGGATGACCTCACTTCACCTGCTGACCACAGTCTTTTTAATGCACTCCAGGAGACCGCTGACCTTCTTGGCCACAAGGGCACATTGCTGGCTCATGGTCAGCTTGTCCATCAGGACTCCCAGGTCTCTCTCTGCAGAGCTGCTTTCCAGCAGATCAACCCTTGTAGTGGTGCATGGGGTTATTCCTCCATAGGTACAGGACTGTACATTTGCCCTTGTTGACCTTCATTAGCTTCCTCTCCGCCCAACTGTCCAGCCTGTCCAGGTCTTGTTGAATGGCAGCCCAGCCTTCTGGTGCGTCAGCCATTTGTCCCAGTTTTGTGTGATCAGAAAACTTGCTGAAGGTACTCTCTGTCCCCTCATCCAGGTCATTGATGAATATGTTGAACAAGACTGGACCCAGTACTGACCCCTGGGGAACACCACTAGTCACAGGCCTCCAATTAGACTCTGCACTGCTAATCACTTAGAGGTGCAGCTCTGTGTCAGGTATCAACCAGGGAAAAAGCAATGCCTGGGGCACCAACACCACTCTGCTGCACCCAAAGCATCCCTCACCCCTAGACCAATGTGATCTACCTTGTTCAATCCATGTGATCTCATGATCATGGTAGTGCAGCACTGGGATGGGTGCTCAGAGATGCTGAGGAATTTCTGTCCTTGAAAGTTTTCACAACCTGGCCAGACAAAGCCATTGCTGACTGTGTGTAGTGTTGGTGATGATCCTGGCTTGAGCTGAGGTTGAACAGGAGACCCCCAGGACTCCCTTTGGTGGTCCCTTGAGGTAACAGGAGTCTAAGTGTCCCCTGATGTTCATCTTTTCTCTTATAGTCATCTGCATAACCCAGGCCGAACCTCATTCAGTAGCCAAGGGAATTCCAGTTAAAATTCATGGAAACATTCCTGATAACTTCGGAGTCGGTGACTCAAAAGGTACAAGAACTTTTTGAGATATAGTCAGAAATGTAGATAGAAAAACAGATAGTTATTTAAAAAGCAAACACCCTTTTTATAGTGTCGGAATAGTTCAGTGAATACTTAATAAATGAGATGTTTTCCTTTCTCATCAGCAGGGATCCCTTTAAGTTATCAAGCATCAGCTTTAAGACAGTGCACGTTACTGTATGCATTTGCTTGTTATACATCTGGATTTCAGTGAGCATGAGCTGTACAAGATGTTCCTTCCTTTGTCGACGCATCCCCTGCAAATAGTGCAGCACCTCTGCAACTAGCCGTATCGCTGGCTCCCGCTGAGAGGGGGGGTGAGCGTCCCCAGGAGGAGAAGCAGGGCAAGGCTTTCATAGCAAGTCACCCACTCTGCAAGGAGGGAAGATGCTGTGCAGCCAGGCATCCCTTCAAAGGGGAGCTGCCCAAGACTGCCTGTGTTTCCTCCATGCCCAACAGCTTGTGTCCCCAGGTTTTCAGAGACTCAGTCCCCTCCGCCTGCTGGGTGCTCTGGCAGCCATTTGCTGTTCCTGTTCAGTCCTTGCAGATTCGCTGCCTCTTCAGTTCCTCAGCCAAGAGCAAGCGGACAGCTTGCTCTAACATGTCCACAAGCGTGGCCCCTCTCCTCCTCAGAAAGCCCAGCAAGCAGGGCTTCCAAACCAAACACAGGCTGCGATTATTTAAAGACGGGCCTTGGATTTCACCATCCATTCATCCATCTCCGATATAAAAATAACTCATTGTTTTATCTGTGAGTATAAGAATGTTTTTTCAGAGGAAATAAAGAGAGCAGACAGTTTCCTTCCTGACTCATTCACAAACTACTCTTCCAATCTGCTAAACACCGCCATCGACACGAGGCCTTGCTCCGCTCCCTTTGATCTGCAGCCTTGCGCTCCGAGAGCTGCCGAGACGGAGGCAAGGCTTTCGTCCTCCACAGTGGCAGTCGCACCGTCTGTACTTCTCAGAAAGAAAAGTAAGTGGCAAAGCCTAGAGAGAGCTCGCGTTTAAGCCCTGATCTCATCCCTCCAGGCTCAGGGATGGGGTGAGAGGCTGCCATTCCCTGGGAGAGGGACAGACACTCCAATGCGAATGAAAAACCCTCCAGTGACGTCCCTTCAGGCAGTAGGAAGAGAGAGGGTGGAAAGGCATTTTTCTTGACCACAGTGGATAAGACAAACTCCCTCTCTTTTTCTCACCCAGTCTCAAAGCCAAACATTTTAACATGGTAAACTTCATCTCCTGCTTATCTAAGAGCTCCCGTAGGAGTCACAGAAGAACATTGTCAGTGGTCCCCCAGGATGTAACCAGAGAGCAACCTGCCCGGTTGCTGTCTTTCCTCTTCTCTGGATCATGGACAAGGAGATACATCTTCTTAGAAGCCATCTGACAGAATGCTTGTGGTTGTAATAAATAGCAAAGACACAATGATGTTAAAAATCAATACAATAATGAATGACATTGTCCAAGACTATCAGTTAGCAGGATGCATTGGACAGCAAGTACTTAGGCACAAGGTATTCTTTTAGTTATTAGAGCAGCCATAAAAACCTTAGCATTATTCATAACAAGATAGGTGTTTTTAACTCCTGGATTACACCAGTTAGGCAAGCCCGCATGTACATATACTTATCCCTGGCATTTTACAGCAAAAAAAGTCATTGTATCATCAACGATCACCATTAACTGAGGCTGCTAACGCACTCATGGCAGAAAATCAATACTGATTTACTCGCTGTAATGGTATTCTGCTGTAGGGTAGTATTCAAATGCTCAGTAGTATTCAGATACACTTAGCCATTGTATGAGAACATCCATAAAGACATCCCTGCCTGAGAGACGTGGTGGTAGTCAAATAGTCTTCTATAAAGAGAAACTAAATGCATTTAGGACTATTTACTTAACAGATAAGGTCAATAAGATAGGTTAAGTCAAATTCAATTCACACATGGCACTGACTTACATGGAGAATGTCAACTAATTCTCTTATCTCATAATACACGAACGAAAACGGTATTCAATGAAACTGAAAAGCCAGTGAATAACCCTTATTTTTATGCAATGTAAAATTACTGGACAAAAGTCAGTGCCACAGACCTGAGTCAAGCTTGGCAGAAGGCAGAACAACACGGGACATTTAAATTAATAGCAAAATAACTCAGGTAATGGTTAAAGAAATAACTAGATCGTACTTAGTTCTTACACCAAGTACCTTAGAAAAATGCATGTGTAGCTATTGCTAGGCTAAAATCTTCTAGTCTAATCTGGCAGTTCACTTTACATTGAAAATAAACAAATGAAAATGTCTCAGGCCTCTAATTTCTTTGGAATTAACCTGAAATGGGAAAACGAGTGGGTAGGAGTGTTCCTTCTGTTTTTTGTTTGTTTTGATGATACTAAATTTACATTTGTCTTCTACCCTGACCCGATCTTTGTTGGGTTGAAGCAATTCTTCTTTTTAGGTCAGTGTAAACACTCTCTGAGTTAGCATTTCCTGCTGGGCTTCCTTTCCAACCTGGTACACTTCCCTTGCTAGGACTTCCTTGAAACCACTGCCTTCAGAGATCACCGCATGAGCCCCAAGTCATACCCCAGCCCTTCCAGCCTGAGTAGGAACTTCACCCCGGCAAGTTTGCTCTTCCCGTTTGATGTCGTGCTTTACCTTGTACCGTGACATATGCCGCACTCTCCACAGACCCTTTTAAGTTGGTGGCTATACACTGGTAAAGTCCTTCATCCTCCTCTTTTACTCTTTCAATAAACAGCATTCGGCTTCCGGGCCCTAAAATTATTCCTGTGAAATGAAATATTTTGCAATGAGAGGGAGCCAGGATATAAACAAAAACAGGCCCTTGTGTAATAATATCTGCTTCAAGTTCTTCTAAAAAGAAATCTGAGCCACGAACTGCACAGCACAATGTTATCTGCAGGAAAGCCAAATATACTTGGATGTTTTGGGAATCTTTTGGAAATCAGTGTTTACAAAGCACTTGTGTGAGTGAAAAAGCTCAGCCTAAGAGAATGATCCTGGGGGCACTTGGTGTTGTGTATATTGATCAGCACTCTGCCTAGACTTTCATGCAAGTGAGTTCTTCAGCATGTCTCCAACTTTTGGAAAATGGGTGGTCTGATTACTTAACCACTGCACTTCCAGGCGTGGCACCAGAAGCAGCTCAAGCTTAGAGCACCCCCAAGAACCAGCTCTGTGTGTCCACACTGGCCTTATGGGCAGCAGACTCACTCCAAATCTCACTTGCCCATGTGGTGTGGGACAATGGGCCCCTTCACGGAAAGACCCCAGCTAGTGCAAAGAGAGGTCTGATGAGGTGTACCCTAAAACACAGGAGTTATCTGAAGTTTTCAACACCTCGTATATTCCAGCTGGGTCAACCCAGAAGCCAGCCTGGGCTATACTCCAGCAAGCGGGGAAGAGGCAGGGAGCGGATTTGGCCTCAGGACTGCCTTTCAGGCACTGTATAGCCAGGAAATGTTCAGTCAAGTGCACACTTGTGCGTTTGGCTCCATCAGAACTACCATCCCATCAAAATGTACTGTTCCCACCACCTATTTCAGGCACCTAACTAAAGTGCTCTGACCTACTCTCTAGAGACATCTTCCTGGCTGCTAACCTCATGTGTCGCATTACACCCAAGTTAGACACACGGCACTCATTTTACAAGATAATGCTAGTAACTCATTTTACAAGATAATGCTAGTAACACACATTACAACCATGTGGTCACTGTAAAGCTTTGTGGAATCTGGCTCTAAATTAAGTTTAGTGCCTTTGCTGCAAGTCTGCAAGCGCTTATAAATCACTTTGAGAAATCCTCAGAGTTACTCCTTGTTGTCTTTATTCATGTTACAGTAATTTCCAACAATGCAGGACAGAACCTTAAACACAAACTTTATAAAACATTGTTATTGAAGACTACACTTAGGATTCAAGTTCCTACAGACCAAACCTCCTTGAACATTTTTGCTGAGCCTGTAACATTTGCTCATTGTGTGCTTCTGATCTGAACGTGGATGAATTCCCATAAGAAAGGTTTTGCCTTTTCCCTCATCATTCATCTGAATGATCCTGAGATCTTTCAGATGGTCTGAAATCTCCAAGGAGCACTTCTGTGACGTCTGTGCCAGCAGAGCTGGACATGTAGCTTCAGTTGACCTTTGAAGCCACATTCTGGATACGGCAGTAAACGTCTCCCAGCGTTTTCCTCTAGCTGCAGCACGCCACCTGGGAAGCTGTTCCTTTCTGCTCTGTGAGACCTGGATTCCTCTGCTGCCAGCAGATGCATTTTGGTTTTGGTGGCTCCAGATACAGAATTAATCTGGTGGCTAGGTTGTGAATCAAGAACAGATTTTGCATACTTGACCACAGACTCCCCCTGATACTCCTACGCACATCACACAAGCTTGGTTTCCTCCTGCCCAGCTACACGCTGGCCAAGACACCTGATCCTTAGGCTCCCTCTATAGTAAATGGAGAGAAATATTTTCTCCTGGACATGACTCTTCTGAGACGCAAATTGAGAGCTATATTTTCCCCGCTGACTCCATAGAGGCCTGTTGTGCCCACACCTCCAGCCTGGCTGAGGTTTTAGTGTGAGACAGAATAACGCAGGGCACCCGTGCTGCTGCCTGCCTGCCTGTAACGCCCGGGCAATCCTTCCTTACGTCTGGGTACTGAGGCCAAAGACTCTGCAAATGGCTACCTAAGGCGGACGGGGCACAATAAAAAGGCTGTAAAAGGTAGGCGAGTACACCGAGCTCTCACCTGATTCTTGCTGTATTTCCTCATGGTTTTTAAACCAGGATATCTGGGGCTCGGGGATGCCACGAACCTGGCACTCCAGCATGGCCGAGTTACTGGTGTTCACTGTCTGATCCATAAGGTGCCGCAGGAGGGCTGGTGCCTCTTGAGCTACAAGACAAAACAACACCTCTGTTTTACATTCCTGTAACTGTGGGGGTTTAATTATCTTCCCTACCAGCATTTTACTGATGTAAATAGCTGTGGCCGTTCTACCAAGTTCATTGTTTGTGGATTTTATTTACTGTTTCAGTTTGCTTAAGAGCATTTGGTGTGTGCAGAGAATTCTCATTACTCAGCAATAGCAGGTTATGATGACCAATGAAGACCCAGTGAAGACATTGTTTAAAAGATTTCCTCAGTTCCATTACCAACCACATTTGTTTATCAAAAGCAACGAGTTTCTATGAAAGCTCAGAGTTTGGCATGATCAGGAGAAACAAACTGTGACACCACAGTTTTTAACAATTAGCAGGACACCCTCGTTGTGGAGCATCTTTGCATCACTGATAGCCCCAATCTGTACACCACGATACCCACGAACGTGACTTTTGCATTTTACTTACTTCAAACAGTACAGTTACGAATGGTATTCAGTAAACTCACATAATCTAAAACCGGAAACCATAAGCACAAAAGCGTTGTGTTACATGTCCCAAAGTCTTCATAAATTCTTCCACTTTTGCGTTTCACATATTTGGCTGAACGCAACAAGGCCTGGCCAAACCACACCACAGCCCGCCTGCCAAAACTACATCGGTGAGAAATGTGCCCATGTCCTCCAGCAGCACACAGACACTGGAAACCCTGATAGCAGGGGCTGAAGCCGAGTGCTAGCAAGCCACACAGCATGGCAACACCACTCCTGTTTTACTTTTATCTACTGAAATTCATACAAACACAATGTCATAAAACACATTTCCATGACAGTCAGTGACAATGAGTATTGGAAGCACATCTCATCTGTTCTGCTTCTCCTCCCAGAAGGGCATTTCAAAAACACTCTATAAACATCATGTTAAAGTCATCCCTGAAAGAAGCAAAACAAGTCTTTCTCATGCTCATTTCAACCCTTTGCCACTCCTTCCTCCATTTCGTACAGAGCCGAAGGCTCTTCTGACAAAGATCAAGATATTTGCAATGTTTATGCACGTTGTATGGCAACATCTTTCTATCACATTTGCAACTCTCACATGATCCTGTTTGGTATTTTGGTCCCTTCAAAGTAGTGATGGAGAATCCAGGGAGCTCCTGAGCAATCCCACAGATGCAAATGCTCTGCAGATTCCCTTGAATTCCCCAGTCGTGCAAGAACTCATTATCTGCAATCTTTCCCTTCAGTGATGCTGCCAGGATCAGCAGTTACTAACACAGGAAGACACGCATTACAAAATACGAAATAAAACAAAATAAAACAAGACACAACCCAATCCTATGCATATATTTTCTTTTGGATTGCAGTAGATACCAATGCAGCAAGTTCAAGTATAATATCAGCTGAATTTCTGACACTCTGTGTTTGGAAAATTATACTCTAGTCTTTCAGAAAAACCAACTATCAGACATTTCCATCTTCACAATTATTCTGTTACCAACTGCACATAAAAACTCTTCAGAAAAATTAAGCACCTAGGTACCACCAGCTTATGCAGCGTGCACGAACCCCGTCGTACTAAGAGCACTTTTAAAGTAGGCTATCTTTGCTGTGCTCTTACCCCTTAAAATTAATTCCAGCACAGTCATGACCCTGCAATGACCAGTTTGGGCTTTTCTGAACTGCAAGTGTGCAATTTCCACAGGCAATGCTATTTTTTGTTTACAGCGTAGCAGACAATCTGTCCTCTCTTCCCAAACAGTAATGCTCATAAGACAGGCTGTAAAGTAAAATCTTCATCAAATACCTACACAATGACACAGTCAACAATATTTGCCTCCCAGACAAGAAGACTGCCCTCTTCTCATTGATATCTCATCTCGATTTTTACACAGTTATAATTTTTCACAACACAGTCTGTCTATGAACAGGCACCGTCTGACACACGTCCACATACCCACACTGCTGCCCAGTTCACATTTATCAGCAGTCCCTGATGGACACCCCAGCCCAGACATCAAAATGAAGGCGGACAAGATGACACAACAAAGGCAAGTCACACGTTCTGTGAGTTATTTGTGATTAATTTTAATTTTTTTTATAGCCATACACTAAAGATGGGTTTTCATATTAAGAAATTTTTTTTTTTTGCTTAAAACTTAAGTCACCATTCACATACTTTCAATAATTTCTCTGCTGCAAGCAGCTGGTTTTTCAAGGACTTGGTCAACCTGAGGATTATCCTCTTTTGCAACCCCCCCTGTTTTCTCCCATTCATTTTTGCAGTGAAGCCAAGGGGAAAGGGTGGGGGGGTAGTTTCCAACGCCCCGCTCCGCTCACCCCAAAGCCGAGGGGCTGCCCTGGCCACCAGCATGCGCAGCGCAGGGCTCAGCGCCCAGGGCAGCCCCCCGGGATCGTCCCCAGCCCTCGTGCCTGCCAGCAAGCGCTGCTTTGCCGGGCCAAACTCTGCTCTCAGTGACCCCGAGGAACTTCATTGTAGGCAGAGTTTGGCCCAGGGGAGAGAGACTGGGGGGGTCACGGAGAGGATAAGGGGACGCTGGTGTGACAGCACTCAGCCGACTTGGGGCGGTAAGGTGGGAAAATTTGCATTTCCAAAAGCAAACAATGGCAAACAAGGGGAAAACATTACAATTTGTTCGGTTTTGGGGTATACTTTTGCATTCCGTCCATTTTTGCCCTTTGTTACGCTTATGCTGTCTGTTCACTTATTTTTATTAATCAGTACAAAAATATAAATACAAGCTTTAATTTTAACACTTAAAAAAAAAAGAAGAAATATAATTCACACCTTTCTCCCTAAATAATATATTACACAACAGAAGGCAGAGAAACTCCCCAAACCGATGAGATTCTCCAGTCATCTGAGGACATCAAAAGTGACATCAGTAGTTTTTATCTGGCCCCCAAGAACTGCTTTCCTCAAACGTTTCCAGTGAGGTTTCTCTGTCCCTCCCAACAGGGACAACCACATCGGGATGTTACGACATCCTTGCACAGCGTCGCCCTCCGAGCGCTGGTCGGGACCAGGCTGGCAGGACGTCCACCCAGCAGTGATACACATCATGGCAATTCACAACAATTTCACAGAGGAACAATCTAATTGCCACATCTCTTTTTTTTTTTTTTTTTTTTTTTTTTTTTCTTTTTTGACCCAAACTCATATTGCCTGGCAACTGGCTGCTACGAGTCATCATGCTCCGGCTCCCAAGGCCATGGAAAATTCATAACGTCCTGTCATCACCACCCACCTTGCCATCAAATGTCTTCTTACAAAATAGCCTCGTAAAAAAGGGGATTCTGAATTGTAATTCTTTTGAAGAGTTGCAAATGCTAAAGAGTGCACTTGCCCCATTTTTAAGCAGTCACCAATGATTTCACTTGCTTTTTAGACATATTTTAGAAAAAAAAGAGACCCAGGTCCCTTTGCAAGAACACATTGTTTCTGGGAGCCATCACACTAATAATGAACAAAAGAGCTACTGTATACAAGGAGGCTATAGGTGACATTTCAAGATATAAATGATTATTCTTTTCTTTACTCTGACAACTTCCAGGTTATCAATTGTTTTCTAAGCATTTTAGGCTCCATGAAACTGGCATTATGGGGAAATGCTATTGTTTACCCTTTCACACTTGACAAAAGCAATTCCCACGTGAAAGACAAGTTTAGCCGTGGGACACAGTCTCGATACCTAAAGGAGGAAATAGTCTGGTGAGTTCCCAAGCGCAAGAAACTGTCATGTTGTCACCCTCTATTTTAAAAGCACAGCCACTTTGTTCCTTTGCTGTAGCTATTTTGGTCACTACGGTCTGTTTTGTTATGGCTTATGTAAATGCTATATAAATGATCAATCATAAATGTAACCAAAAATAATAAAAGCTATGTATTGTAAAAAAATAAAGTTATATCAGATCTATTAAAAATAGTAACTTCTTCCTTATACAGAATTTATAATACACAGAAACATCTCATAGCAAAATCATGACGAAGGAAGAAAAAGGGGAAACGCTCACAAGGAAGTGTTAGGTTGCCCTTAATTCTCCTTCAGCAGTTTGACTGGTTCTTAATCCCCATAATAAATCCAATTGTCATTTGCATACCAAAAGCAATGAATATTTTTAATGGCTTCAATTTTGAATTTGTATTTCTAAAAATGTATTAAACAACTCACAGTGCTGGCTGCAACCTTGTCAGTTGTGTTAGTGTAATATTTCTCATTCAATAAAATAATTACAGCATTACAAATCCCTGTATCTTCAGGCCAGGAGCAATACTCACACTTTCATCAGTAGCTTTTTACATTAGTGCAGAACTGACTTTAAAAATTGACCAACACAGCAACTGGAAGTCTACCTGGATTTATTTGGAGAAACACGGTTCACGTCTGGCAGTTTTAAAATCATCCTTATAAATGATATGATAGGTCTGTGCATTATATCAACAATTTTATTTCTTCCCTGCATACTTCCTTTAGAAGATACTTTTTAAGATTAATGTACTTTAGTGTAGAAAATAATTTCAAATAAATAAGCATTAGAACTTGCTCAGCAGGTAATATTTATAAGTCCATCAAGATCAGATTAAAATAAAAAATATATAGTCCAGTCAATCTCAAACTGAATTGTGCTCATTCTGCACATTCAAGTTAACTTATTAAATGTCCATTGTTGACTGAAAACAGCAGTTTTTAAAGTTTATCAGTTTATTCAGCTTTGACACTTTTGACGAGGCCGATATCAAAGTGGAAGAAAAGATTGATCCAAAGTTTTCCTTATCGCTCAGTAGGAGACAGCAAGAGAAAAAATAACAACATGCAAAATGTAGCACAGGGGATCTTCCAAAACCCAGCTTCCACGTGCCTTGTCAAAGCAGAAAACACCCGTCTGAACTCAACTGGAAGCTCACGCGTTACGATTTTGTTTGCTATTCCTCCTACGTCCAACCCATGGGGGAAAGTGCACCACCTCAGGGCCTGAAAGGTAGCAACAGTAATAAAAAATCAAGATGATATGAGACACCTGTTACTGTTTAATG
Source organism: Vanellus vanellus (assembly GCF_965231255.1). Taxonomy (NCBI): domain Eukaryota; kingdom Metazoa; phylum Chordata; class Aves; order Charadriiformes; family Charadriidae; genus Vanellus; species Vanellus vanellus. The sequence goes on along the minus strand of NC_138905.1, from coordinate 199,255,642 downwards.
AGTCCTTTAATGTTTTACATTGCTTTGTGTTGTACAATCATTCCTTGTGCTTTTATATTTGAGGATCCGAGAGTAAACAGCCTTTTTGTTGCAGTGCTCACCTCTGATTGTAACGTCTTTCTTTTGAAGCACTTCTTTCCCCGTGTATATGTTCCGTGCTCGGCAGGCATAGGTGCCCGAGTGTGCCAGGGAAACGTTCTTGATGGTCAGAGTGAGGGTGATGGAGTACTCCCTGTTGAGAGACCTTTTTGCTTTCGTTTGGTTGTTGACTGTCCTCGGTAAAATCCAAGCAATGTCTTTGTACAGGAATTTGTTGGCCGAACAGGACAAGACCAAATTCTCTCCTTCAATGGGCGTTTTTTCCAAACTAATATGGAATCCACTCGGTACATCTGTCAAAAATCAAGAACACTTTTTAGTTTATACGAAATGAATGAGCCAAAATTAACACGGCGTATATTTTCCCCTTTATCAGGAAGCCTTTGAACTAATCAATGTCGTTGTCTTCCTGCTGAAGTCTCTAATCTTTCCTTTCATATGCCAGGCTCCAGCTATTCTTATAATTTGTCTTGGAGCTACGAGACACTTGGGCTCAGACATCAGTTGGTGTAAACTGAAGCCGCTCTTGGAAGTAATGAGTTCGTATAAAAGTTATGCCAAGTTAAGACAGACTGGGGCAAGGTACCAAAAGCAGAATTATATAAAGACAGCACAGTGGGACTATGAAAAAGGCGGAAAATTCTGATCTCAGTTCCAGCTCGTGAACTGCATGAGAGAAAATGAATCTCAAGGGGACAGTAGAAAAAAACTGCAGCTCATCACGCTTGGTCATATTGTTTTCTTGCTATTCACGAGTATTCAGAGAAATTATGTCTCTTCCTTAAAAATGCTTCAAATCCCGAGAAATTACTGCATCTGTGATTACACACCTGAGATTTCCCTTGGAACAGAGATATTTGCCCTTCATGCATTTAAAGCATGTCAGCCACCCAAAAGGAAAGCAGAAACAGTACCTGCTGGCCTGGGTGGCCAGCTGTGTGCGGGCAGCACGAGGATGAAGATGGCTCGCATATTCAGGCTGCCTGGCATTAAACATAAGTGAACAACATTCCACCTGAGGGAAATCAAGGATCATTAGACTAACCATTTACTAAGTCTTAAGTTTTCACAAGGATTTTTCATAGTGGATAATTCAGGCAGGAATAATTTAGCCACCGATGTAAAAAGTCATACTTGAAAGAAAAAGACATGTTTGCAGTTCATTGTAACGTTACTGCAGCTTCCTCCACCTGGGGAGCAGCGCAGAGCCGCGGCGGCGCCGACTGCCTCCACCTGGGGCTCATCTCTCCCGCGAGGGCGAGTTACGCCACTGGCCTCAGTGAAAGTTCCTGAGGGAAAGCACTTCCAAGTTTTACTCCTAGAATGCAACCTCTCTTCGTTTATTTGTAGCCAATATTCTGATAAAGTCATTTCCTTCTTCTTGGTCAAGTGACATCGACTTTGGCCATTTTCAATTGTTCTTTCACTGCTAATTGCTACGGCGCTTGGCTGTGAACTTGACTCAAAACCATAAGAATGGTTTCGTCTTTCACGAGGGAGAATTATGCCTTCTTTTCTCTTCTCTTAGACCATAAACAGCTCAACGCCGTCTTTCATTCAGTTCCTTGCTTACCAATGTTGCTTTGGGTTTAATGTCACAGCAGCAGGGGCACGTAAAGAGTAGGTCTCCAGTGAATAGTATCCCACACCTTCTTTCAGTAACTTTTTTCATTGATTGACCAATCCATCAGAAACCTTCTCCCTAAACCCCCACAATACGAACCGAGCTGCTTTGCCCCCCCAGGGGGACCATGAACACGACCTGCTCACCGCTGCCTTTCAAACAAAGTTCTGTCTGTCAAAAGTCTGGCATCGATTGCTCCCCTTAATATCCCCTTTTCCACACTTAGCCCTGAGTGTTAAATACAGGGTAAATGAGCTCCTGCAAGTCCTGGATTGAAATTTCCTCTGACTGTGGACGCCTTCCAGGGAGAGGCCTGATTTCTGCTGGTTGAACTCATTGTGCCCTTACAGTGAGAGCAAAGTGTGTGCCTGTCACCAGCTGTAGTCCAGCTGTGAAGTCCAAAGATCAATCTAATGGAGGCAGTGACACTAACATATTAGACTGGATATTAAAGCCTGTGTGTTGAATTCTTCCCCTTATACATCATTGGGAACCCCTTTTTTCCTCACTCCAACAAACAAAACTCTAAGAAAAACTTTAAATTTAGTGAACTTATCTATAAGTGACTATCACCAGCATCCTTTTTGATATGTAAGGGTACACGGTGCCAGATTCTGGTCTCAGTTAAGAACATGTTGACTGGAAGGGCTGCTAAGATGAAACCTTTCCCTACAAGGGGTTACAGCATATTTCCCTTAGCCAACAAAATGTAGACATCTACTTGAATATAGTTGTTTTATGTACGGGCAAAAGTTTACAGCTCATGGAGCCGCAGAGGCACTTCCAGAGGGCAATGCAACCCATTGCCTTAAGAGGAGTCAAATTCCAGAGATCCTGATCCCTCATGCTTAATTATGAAGAGATCCTACATGACCAGTTTAGGCTCAGATACCTAACTTTAAGGCTTAAGTTAGATGCGGTGCTTGGTTTTGTTAAGCAGCATTGAATTCAGACACGCTTAAATCCAATCAAGGGTCCAAAGTTTTCACCATGAATAAGTATTTGGATGAAAAATATTGCTGTGTCTTACAGTACATCTCAAATTGTTCTGATATGTGTTGGGAAAGCCAGGGTACAGGTCTGAAAAACTGCACGTTTTTGGCTTTAGCAGATGCCAGTACTCAGCAAATGCTAGGAAGAGCCAAGCAAAACTCTTAAGATGAAACTAAAAATCCCCTGGGATCAAGGCAAATGAACTATTTTTAACGTAAAAGGAAAACGTGCCAAGAGAATAATATAGTTGGAACTACTTCCACGTTGTCAGGTCTGGAGCTCTTCCTAAATGTGTCTTCTGTGAAGAAAGACTATTTTCTGAAAAATCTAGAGACAAGAGCAAAATGCATGGGATTCCAAGAGACTCATTTGTTTAACGGCTACGAGCCCCCTAATATATGACACCTCTCACCAATTGTTACAGACTCAGGCTAGCTAAATAACATGGCTGGGAATAATGTAAAAGGGTTTTATTTACTTTAGTGATTTGAAGCTTCCTGTGGAAATAGCTCCCAGGTTTCCTGATGGAAGATTTTGTTTATCTTTGCCAAGCACCATCAGGAATCTCAAAATAAAATGCGCCTAGTGACATTGGGAAACCAGGGAGATAAGGCAGAGCTGTTCCTGTTTCACCCTCTGTAATTGCAAACACACCCATGGGCCTGCTGTGTGCCAGCAAAACAGCCCAAAATGTAGGGAAAGGGGCAGGCTGGAGGGAAGGGGGCTACCCCAGTTAAATTTGGCATAAAGGTGTTGTTTCAAAGACTGTTTCTGTATCAGCGAGCAGGAGAGCCTTCAGAAATCACCTTTCCACATCATTTTTACCACAGTCTCACAGCTACTTTTGTGCTCTGAACAAAGATTAGGTTTTAGAAATAAATTAGCGTGACGTCCATTTGACAGAGGCCATAGGAAAGAAAAGCTATAGCAGAGCCCATGGACTTCATGTCCTACACCCTCAGGCACAGGTCATAAAATTATACCACACTCAAACCTCCCAGAAACACATACGCAAGTTGCACTTCAAGACCCAAAATAGTGAGATTTACAATAACTCAAGAAAGGGCTTGTTCTTACTGGGTCCTCTCTGCTACACCTTCTTCCACTATTTCCTCAGATCTACCTTTCCTTGAAGGAGTGGAACATGCCACTGCCAAACTAGGGTTGCTGGGACAAGCTCTGCCTTCCCACCACCTTCCCAACAGTTTCTGCCTGTAGAAAAGAGACTCCTCACACCACCACAGCTGCTTCACTGGAGCACATGTGTTCTCTAGTCCCCAGGACAAGGCCTGAAGAAGACTGCCTCCATGGAAAGGAATTCTTCCTGTTCAGGACAGGCTTTGTCTCCATTTGCTCTTTGGAGTCTTTTCTGGCTTGTCCCTTTTACAGAGGGCAGCAGCTCCTCTTCCTACAAGGGATCACCTTCTCCTGCTTAGACACTTCTCTTACACTTACTTTTTTGTGGTTCAGGCTAGCTTCATATGGCACCAGCAGACCCAACAACATAAGATAAACTAGCCCCAAGCTGTCATATGAGACCTGAAGTATTGGTTTTGGACTCATCAGAAGGAAATACTTTGCAGTGTCCTGTTCACATCCATCAGCAGTTAGGGCTCTCGCTTGTTTGTTCCCTCCATGTGTTTTTCAGCAAATGCTGGACGCATTTGTTTCATTGACGTGAAACGCAGGCTGTTACCCAGCCACAGCAGTTTGGTCTCAGCTTGATGGAGGAGAATTATAATCACACCGTGCGAGCCCAACTGACGTACTACGTGCGCAAACCAGAAGAATGAGACTAACTTGATTATTGTAAGGACAGCAGTGTTTAAACAAGCTGCCTTCAATCAGTGCCACCGAGTGTCAATGGGCGATCAGGACTTTCCATGTTACACAACCGAAATGCTCATCTCCAGGACATCAAAGGACAAATGCATTCCAACTTCACCACCCTATATAGAAAGTTTGCTTCTAGTCAAGATATTAAGAATTTCCAAGCCATAATAAAGCAGCCACTCCTGGCCCTGAACAACAGCCAATACAAGAGTCTTCAAAGGAAATTCGTAATATTCTGCACGTTCTCATGCAAGTTTTGGTATCAAGGAGAAGGATTTCCTTCTATCCCTGGGCAAGATCTAAGAATGTGTGATATAAGTAGGGAAACTCCTTCACATCACAACACTAAAATATCTGAAACCACCATCAAAACTTTGATAGGGACATTTGGGTACAGCGAATGGGGCCTGCCAAACTTCAGCTTCATTTGCTTTCAGGATCTTCCATGGACATTTTGAAGACTGAGGGCTAAGAGCTAGAGAAGGCCAAGTTCAGCATCTTACACATTAAAAGAGCAACAGCCTCAGTGACTGACTCTCAATGACTGCACAAAGGTGCATGTGAAGCCCCCACATAAAGATGAGAATACAGCTCCATTGGCACATTAATTTATGGAGAACTATGAGTCGTTGTTTAGCTTTCTGTCCAAACAGACATTATGTAAGGATAGGGACGAAAGCAAAACTGTGATTTGAGAGCGGGGACAGCAGACATCTTCAAGGTGGCAAATGTTCTCGTCACATCAATTAATAGAACATGGAGATGTTCTTCTTGTTTCTGTATTTTAACAAACAACCTGCCTATGTGACACTTATCTGCTCATACTTCAGTAACTACTTCTCGTGCTTGTTATCGCTTTTCTATATTATAGATAATTGGCACTTTCTAAACGTCTAACATTTCTAGTCAGAATATTTAAAAAATAAAAATTTTGATCCACAAAATAGGGAAGGGGGACATTTTTCAAACAAGTCTTTTTTTTTTTTTTTTAACCCAAATCTAGTGAGTGTGTGCCTACTCTCTTTTGATATCTCTCAGTATAGTAACAGAATGAGTTTCACTAAAATCACTCATCAGAATGATAAGCGAGAGACTGACAACAAAAACAGATAAGAGAAACAACAAAAATTAAATGGGATACATTAAAGTTATTTTTCCCTTTTCGCTTCAAGATTATAATTTTGGGATTAAAGTATCATAATATTTTAATCTTTTTGTCTTTTCTCATATTTCGGAATGAACTGTTTGTCTTTAATGACCTACACTGAAAGTTGTCATCAGCCTAAGCGCTCTGTGAACTACCACTTCGTTAACAAAACCAAAATAACATCTTTCACCAGAAAACAAATCCTATGTTATGGCACCTGCAGACATTGTGCTGATAAATCATGTAGTGGTTATTCTCAAAAACTCATCGTGATTTTTTCAGTCATTTCTGAAATCAAATATTTAATCATTCATTTCTGAACCTGCAATCACTTGCATGCATCTAGTAATAGAAAAGTAGCTGGAAACATACTCATATGTGCAGCTAACATAGTCTTCTCAGTGCCGTGGACCAAGTGACATCCAAGGCTGTCTATCTCAGAAGAGAGAACAAAACTCTCTAATTTGTACCCCGTCACTTTTCTACCTACAAGTTGCCATAGTCCCTGAGAGCTGTGAGGATCTGCCCAGGTACCCCAAGCATCCCTCCTGCAGCACCACACTGCCTACAGACTCTGGCACTTCTCTGAGCATGATGTTGTGAGATCTCCTGGCTGGCAGTAGGATGAGGCTATAGACACCATCAGTGTTACACGCTTACTTGTGTATGAAAATACAGTAAAATTTCATGTATGGGATGATTGGAGAGGCTAGGTGATTTAAAAGAGGGAATTACAGGTTGCCATATTTGTGATCAACTTGTGTCATGGTGGGATACTTGATGGAAGGATGAGTTATTCACCAAATTTGGTGTCCTTCTTAGAAATCCAGACCAGCTGCTGTGACCCTTACAGGATCACCCAAAAGCATGGTATGAGTTTACAGTTGCACACATTACAACAATTCTCCAATTGTGGTATATGAAAAAGCCACAACTGCCTAATAGTTATAATCCCAGGACCAGGAAACACATTTGGCTCTAGTGGGGACTAGATCTTACCTGTTACAATAAAGCTGACATTTCTTTCGGCTTTTCCCACTTTATTGGATGCCACACAGCTGTAGATTCCAGAAGATTTGGCTTCAGCTACAACGAGAGTGCTAGCAGTCTGTGAAAGAAAGAAGAGGGTTAACTCTCATTGGATCAGGAACTCAGTTAAAGCTTCCCTTTTCTTTTTCCTAAGTCACCGTTGACAGTCCCATGATTCAGTCTCTGCTTTCATCCAGTGATGGGCACCACTGGGGCTATTTAAAGGAGATGTCACCATATACAGTTTTGGAAAGAAGGAAGAATAACAGAAAACAAGCTCCTTGGGAGACCCTTATATTATCAGAGCCATCATAACCAAAAATCTTTGAATGTGTCTTTCAGGTTGATTTATCTTTTGCGGCTGATGTAATGATAAGCTACAAAACATGAAATGTGATGCACCGTGGTTCACCAGAGGAGATGAGCAGCCTGTAGGGCAGTCAGACTGCAAAGGGAATAGGTGAGGAATTGGATAATGATGGGAAAAAATTAGCTCTGTTTGGCACTAAATACATCTTACTTTTCTTTCATTTTCTCAAGCAAATGTTGGGTGAGGAAAGACAGGGGCAAAAAAGGTGTTTACTCAGCCTCTTCTGGAATATTTCCTCTTATTTGACTTAATATTTCTATTATTAAAAATATGTTTGTTTTTTTCACATTGTATTCTATCACCATATTAAGAGGTTAGTCCTCTAAATACTTTCACAAAGTGGTATGACTTGCAAGATGAGACCTTAGAAGGCCAGGGAACAACAACACCTGAAGGGCCTTTAGAAAAATAAAAATCATTGTAATAATGAGACATACCTTCATGGTGATGGAAAACCATGGTCTAATGGCTTGGGCACTAAGTGAAAGAAGAAAGTTATGCAGAAACAATAGAGGTGTCATTCTGATATGGAGCTCAGCAGTGAGACATGCTCTCAGATGCAATTTAGCTTAATTTCCTGTCTTTCTGTCTCCATTTTACTTCTTCTGTAAAACATGTGTTGGCTGGAGTTACAGGCAGAGCTGGGAGAGTGACGAAAGGAAATTGTGGCCATGGAATCCCGTTGTTTGGAATTATTTGGCTTTTCTAAAAACCTTCAAAATCATTTTTGTGCAATTAATACATTCTTTTAAGTCTGCCTGATTGCTGGAGTCCACAGACAAGCACAAGAGGGTGAGTCAGTAATAAATAAGGACCAGTTATCTACATTTCTACATAAACACTGCCTGAAGATTTGTACTACTATGTCTCCTACTCAGAGACTTCATGGCTATCCCCGAAACTCCTTGCTGAACCCCTAAATAATTTAGATCTTCTGGTTTCCCAAAACATTCTTTAGTAGAAAGTCTATTACTTTTCCTACTCCTTGAGCAAACACAGTGGAGTCAAGTTGTTTGACTTTGGCTTATTTGCCCCGTGACAAATTCAAGACTACAAGAGATGCTAACACCTCCTCTACCCTGTTAAGCTGTCTCAATGGTCTGTCTGCTAACAAACTACATCTCGTTTCCAGCTAGAATTTTTCTAACCTACCTTTCTGGTAGAGATGAAAGAGGCTCAGTAATACCAGATAGATAATTATGGCCCTTAAAAAAAAAATCATCCCGTTTTGCTTAATTCAGTAGACTGACCTCTACAAATTCCTAATTATAAAGCACGGGTCCAGCCCTGTCTATATTTTGTCGTTCTCTTTGAATTCCTTGCAGTTTTTAAACATAATTTTGTAAAGTGTGGACACGGGGCCCAGTGGCAGGATTCCTGAAGCCCTTTTATCAACACTAACTCAGAACAGAAGGAAGTCCTGTAACATCTGCCAGAGGGCTAACGTGGGTGGTTAAACACCGCTTCTGCTGTCCCAGACTTTCCACCACAAAATTAGCTTTTTTGGCGTTAGTTGCCATTACCTCATAGCAACTCTACCCAGGTAGGAACAGTGACCTAAAATGCACAGTGAAGGAATATGAAACTCGTACTCTCTGACTCTAAGGCACCTGTCTTTATCCTACTACATCCAGAACTGGTGCATTTCTGAGCCTCAAGAATTCCTGTCTACTATTCCTCCCACAATTAGTTCAATGGTTTGGAAATTTTTCTGCAGTATCAAACTATATTTTGTCCTGACATTATCAGGTATTAGATTTTAATGAAAAATTGTGCACCCTATCAGATTTTTACTGCTCCAGCCCACTATGACGTGATTATTGCTTTTATTGCACTGAGGATGGCACATACAGTTACACATCAGGAGTACGACTGCAGTTACTGACTGGAGCGGTTATAGATTATGCCTTTTCTTGCATATTAAATGTACCTTGAGAACACTCCTCGGCACTGAAATTCAGTAATTTAAACTGAATGCTTTTCCTCAGCATTGTTTTGGTTTTGACCAACTTGCACTGTCCCAAATACTCCTCTAGCATGGGCCAAGGATCACTCCCAACAGGCAACTCCCATGCAACCAGCATCTTTTGGAGGGTACGGGAGATAAATGTTATGAACACAGGCCTTAGTGCCAGAAAGCACTCATTGGTATGTTTATTTGACTAAGGCAAAAAAAGCCATAGTGTCTAAGAAAAAGCAAGACTGACTTTGCAACAGAACAGAATATTTCAGAGACAACATGTCCCTGCATAAATCTTTTAGCTTATAAATTAGTCATAAGGATAAGATAACATCTCTTTAAATAGTTTGTGAGCCCTCCAGTGGTGCAGTCTGTGTTCTGCATTGTGGATGCCAGCCAAAACCCACCAGAGAAGCAGTGTGTACAAAACTAAGCCTGGCATGCTGTTGTTTATTGAGCAATTACGTCTTTTAGAGATCAGTCTGTGCTACGTGGTTCCTCTATACAGCTATTGCTGTAAAAGGAGCAAGAGAAAAAAAATTTTGAAGCCTTTTTTTCATCTGGCTTCGCAACAGAGAGTTTTAGGCCCTGGATTCGCAACCACGTGGTATGCAGAAAGGCAAATCCGGTTGCCACGATCAGACAGAAAAGGGCAAATCCTTCCTGGCATGCTTGGCATCTTGAGCATCGTTTGTCCCCAAACTCCATTTACCAGCAAAGCTTTGATCCTTTATTCCTCCTTTCTGCACCCATCATCTCAGCTGAAGCACCACCAGGCTCATCTCAAAGCCAGGGGCTGGGGAAGTAAATCCCACACTGCTGCTGCTTTTGCCAGCCAAGAAAAGAGGAATGAGAGATGGAAGAGGAATTTACAGATTTGTTTGTGGTAGAAACTGATGAGGAAAAGACTGGGGGGAGGAGGGGGGGAGGAGAGTGCAAAGCAACTGGCATGATAGCTGTGCTCAGAGTCAGGGTGGGCCAATCTTCCCCCTGGAGGCTCTGCTTGAATTTCTCGCGTCTCAAAGTAGCTTAGATAGAGGATTCCCCCTGCTCCAGCTGATGGCAGAGAAGCAAGAGGAGGCTTCAGAACATGGATGGTAACTTGACTTTTTCCTGACTCCTAGAAAGCCTCTGTAGACACAGGCTCCATCCAGAGAGTGCTGTGGTAATTTCTCTAAACAGCCCATACATTTAAAAACCAAAATACTGTCCTTTCAGCATCGAGCAGGTTAGTGCAAGTCTGCCAAATATTGTTGATTCCCTCCCAGTTATGCGTTTAAGAAAACATATTTGTTAAAAAAAAATTGAAATAAATGAAAATATGCTCTCCTCACCCCCTTGGATTTATCTTTAGCTAAAGGACCCATGTTGAAATAGTGGCAGCGCACCATTGGCTTGTTCTGCTTATGCCAAAGACATACGATCTGCATGCCTCACGTGCTGGTGAGGAGCATCAGTGCAAAACATCTGGACAGCACGCTTCACCTTCAGGACCACCACAGAAGAAACACCAAAGTATCTTCAGTAGCAGGAAATGAACACAGGCAGGAGAGAACCTCCTTCCCCCTCGGGTCAGACAGGCAAGTCACTGCTGTTAGAGCTGTGGTTTCCCTCTGCGTCCAGCGTCGTCCAGCTCGAACAGGCCATGAGACTAAATGCAGATGGCTGACTGGTGAGAAAATCACGCTACAGACAGCTATTCCATGGGCACCCCCTGCCCTCCTTTCCCAGGCCACGGGTGGAGTAAGGCAGTGCTGGATTCACACCTCCCTCGTGCACCGAGGGCCAAGAGCAGGCAGGTGCCAAGTCCTGCTGGTTTTAATCTCACCAAGGGCTCAGCTCATCTGGCACCTCCCAGCGATCTCCTTAAAAGTGTTGACAGCCATTCTAGTAGCACTCAGGAAGGCCCCAGGAGAAGTTACAATGTGCTGAAAGAGAGGCATGCTGCGCTCCCACTGCTATCTTTAGCCTGGCTTCCTAGGAAGATCACACTGTCTGTCTGTCCATCTTTCTGCCAGCCCGTCCACCTGTCTGCCAGTATCCTCTCCTTCCCCATGCCCTCAGTAATTTTTGAACACATTGCCCAGTTTCAACCAAAATTGACAGACAACTCAAAGCCCCTATGGTCTCAGGCATTTCAGGAAAACCAGCGGTTGAGTGGAGGAGGAAGATCAAAATAAGTGTTGTTGTAGTGAGCTAAAGCAGCTTTCTCTTCTGCTTTGGGTTCCAGATGGCCAATCAACACAGATGTACTGGCCAGACAGCTGACATGTGTAAGGACTGAGAGCAGACACAACACATGCTTCCTCATCTCATCAGTAATGCGGGGACACGGAAGAGAGCTAGAAGTTTAGGGTTTAGCATAGAAGACGCAGGAGAGATGGACCCATCTATTTTGCATGGTCATGCCTTATTGGTCGTGTCCAAAAGGGATTGACTCTTCTGACAACCTTGCACTCCACCTTTATGGTGGATGGTCACAATTTTTAATACTACCCACAGTCAGCACATGCCAGGTTGACCCATCATCGCCAGCCAAACCGGAGATGGACAAGAGTGAGCCTAGGTTTGGTCTTGCAGAATTTTGTTACCGGCTTTTCATTTTCCCTGAAGTCAAGTGGCTTTGTCACTCACAAGAGATGGGATCACTAAAAACTTGTGTCAGTAAGGTATTTATGCAGTGGAAAACAAGGCCATATATAAACATATCGCTCTACATACACATACAGATATGAATGATAAACCACAACTTCATGTATTACTATTCTTTATACGCAGTTCCTCGAGGCATGCACTGTGACACAGACCCAGCTTTCACGGTACCTGTTATTGTCAGTGGAACCCCAGTATTTGCTAGCAGCAGAGGGATGGGGCAGTCAGGGACTTTCTGTCTCATTTCAGGTTCTCAAGAATGAGGCTCTAGTAGGTTATTTCCCCAAACCAAGGTTTTTTTTTTCTACTCGCTCCAACTTTTCCCTGTACTCAATTGCCCTCCTGTCTACTTATCCTTCCCTTGGATTTATCATCCTTTCTTATTGGCCAACACATTCTACTCTCTCTCATCTGAACTTGCCTTCTGTGCACTCTCCATGCCCAGGATCTTTGTCCACCTCTCCTGCAGCTCCCTATCCCTTGTACCCCAGTACAAGGAGTACTGTCTTCTTCTTTCAAAGCTGTCGATAACCCAGTGTGTGCCTGCACACAGAGGAGAGAACACATACCTGATATGTATGCCGTGATACCAATGAACACACCGGCCCTTTGTACCTCATTATTGCAGGTCATTCACAGGTTGACATTTTAATGAACTCTGATTATGCTAAGGGTGGTAATAATGAGCATGAGCCCTGAGTTATACATAGCAGTTAGCTTTAGCTGGGAACACTGAGAAGTGATGGTTTTTAGCAGCTGAATGACAGGAGAGTGTCTGTGACCTGTTTACACGATAAGCCTAAGAATAGCTCAACCTTGTAGGAAGTCACTGGAATGTCCAACAAAATGAGAATGAAAACTTTGGGTGGGGGAATCAACTCACTTCAAGAGTTCTCTTATGATTAAGTATTATGGCTTATGTTACAAAGTTCTTCCATTATACCACTCAAGTTTCTCAATGTGCGTTTAGAGAGGCTTCAGCGGAAACGTTACTAAAACACTGTTGTTGTCAAGGTTTCTCTGTCACCAGAAGAATAATGCAGCACAGGCTTCCTGCATTACTTTAACTGTACAGACACAGGGTTTGAGGTTTTTCTAACTTTAAAAATATACTTGTGGCTACCTTGATAACCACAGACAAACAAACAACCAATCAACCTACCACAGTGAAAAGCCAAACTGGAGACACTCAGATGTTGCACATACAGGAAATGGGTGGAACTGGCACAATGTCTTTAAGCAAGGTGAAAACAGCTACCTTGATTGCTAAAAGAAACCTTTTGACTATTCCTTGTTCTTCTCTTCCCTTGATTACAATAATCTCATCCTGTGGTCACCCCCATTTCTCCTTTCATGCTAACCCAAATGTGCAACTTTTTGAGGTTCTTCATCCATTTCCTACTGCTTTGTCTCCCATGTCTTTGTTGTTTCCATTGAGCTTTAGGATTGTTTTTACCATGCTTGCTATGCTTGGATGTGGAAGTGGGATAGACACTGTTTAGATAGCAGGACGCCATTGACGTGGAAGTGCCTCAGAGAGCTGTTCATAGCTGTTTGCAGTAGCAGAACTGCTCACAGTAGCAGTCCATCAGAGCCAGACACTTGTGATGACATGCTCCATTCAGAGAGCCCAGTGCTATTAACAGTCTTACAATATCTCAGCAGATGAGGAAGGGTTTTGTCTGAACTGTGTCCCTTTGAGTTTGCTTTGGGAGACCAAGAATGACTCTTGGACTGCAAAGAGTGAAAAGCTATAGGTTCCCACGAAAAAAAAAAAGAAATCCTGGATGCTCTAGAGAAGCTGTGTGTGCACAAATCATGCAACTCACGGCTTGGCCGGGAACCCAGGCTGAGAGAGCATTTTCTACTCACAATAGCAATCCAGCCGTGCTTGAAAAGCTATGGAAGAGCAGCAGAAATGAAGAAACCTTAGAAAAGCTGTGAGAAAGCCGAGCAAAGAGATTGTTTCATTAACCTCCCCTTCCCCATAGGGACTAGGAGGAATAAAGCAATGCAAGGTAGACCTTTCTTAGTTGAACTAAACAGCATGAAAACAAGGAATATCAAGGAGAACCACTAAGTTCCACTGCAAAACTTTCCATGTAACACATGCAGACTCCATTCCTTGGTTCATTTCTGGGTACATTTTTAAAAAAGGGCTGCTTGCCAAAAACTTCAAGCAAAACCTGCCGTTCTGCCACAAGGACCCATTATTAGCTTCTTCCTCCAGGGAGGAATTTATTTTTTGTTGACTGGAAGTTGCTTTGACATTTCAGCCACTCCTCTTCCGCTGACTCCAAAACGCATGGCACACAAGGAGAATGAGGTCTGGTCGTTAGACAGCTCCTTCTACACCCTGTGAGCAGGTAAGACTTCACCTATAGCATGGCTAGACGCCTTCTGGAAAATAATTGGTTCTCACCATCTTTTGTTCATCATTCCCCCTTTGGAACAGACTGTGTCTTCCTGTGCCTGAAATGATTTCCCTTTCCTCCTTCAAATCCCTTCTTATGCCCCATATTTCAAGTGCTTTCCTACTATAGTCTCCCCTAGGAGGCTGTTCGCTCCCATCTCTGCCTTGATCTTTAAGCACTTAGAGGTGGCCAGCTAAATAGAGCAAATGCCTCACTGGGATCCAGCCCGTTCCCATGTGCTGGAACGGTGCCACGAACACCTGTGGTACTTTCTAAATAATACAACAGCAGGAGAAAATGCGGTCCCAGGCCTGATTCTTGGCTGCGCGCAAAGCCCTATTTGTTCTGCAGTGTGTGAAAGGGCCCTAACATGAGAGGAATTACAGTTTATATCCACTTTCACATGCAGAAAACTGAAGGCAGCCATCAAAGAAAGGAGTCTTATATCCCCAGTGCCCTTAGAATTACAAAACCCATTTCAATGTCCTTAGGAATGACAGGTCTAGAATAAGGTAGGCTTTAAAATTTATGACCTCTTCAGCCATTACTGCCACTAATAAATCTAGTCTGTGAAACCAGGTGCTGTGACAGTGGCATGGCGCTGTGCATCTTCGCCTGAGCTCCTCCGTAGCACAGGCTACACAACCACACCAAATCAGTCTCACGTATAACCCAGGGAAGTGCAGTTAATCTAGGGCATCCTTGAGGAAAACACCTTGATTTAAAGGCTTTAACTGATGGAGAATCCTCCGTGGCCCTTGGCAGGTTAGTCTTATTGGCTCTCTCCCACATTAGACACCAACACACGACAGGCCTACACATCCTTCAGAATTGCCTGCATCTCCCCATGGCCCATAAAAGGATGCTTGATTTGGACTAGACACTTAACATTTAGGCAGTTAATGCAGCTGGGATGAATCCCACCATGCTGTCTCTGACTGAGATCTCTCTTTGCTTCTGTAATCTGGATTCATTTGGCCCTTTAAATTTTTTATTGCAAGAGAAGACCTGGTCATCTAATAATCTAGGACCACATCTGTGAATAAACTCTCTAATGAGAGTAAATTGTTTAATTCTCATAGGAAAAACAACAGGAAATTGTGCAATGTCACAAAATGAAGCAAAGATGGCCTGGAACCCTGCCCCTGTGCTCCTGAGGTGCCCCAAGATACTACAGACCAGCAACAAAGCAGATACGGTGAATCCCGCTGATTCTATCTAGGAAAGCAGGTATAGTGAATCCCACCGATACACTCTCCTGGCATGTCATTTACCTTAATATGACTGCATGCAGGAATAAGTACATCTCTACATCTCAGCAGATAAATACCAAGTATGGAAGTTAATTGCATATATGCAGCTCTTCAGATCTAAACAATATAAAAATACTGGCTCCTTTACTGTAACCTCAATAGCATCTTACAGTCCCTTTTCAACACAAGCTGTCACACGGAAAGAGTATTGGCTCCCAGGAATCATACCTTATTTTTGCCCTCTATTACAGCCGTTCGCTCAGTGATGGTCTGGATCCTGTTTCCTATGTTGCTGCCAGCTTTCAGGATGAAAGATCCTTCGGTATAAGAGCAAAAGCCACGCCTGAAGACAACAAAAATTGAAGTTTTACTGACTTGGTGATAGACTGAAACATTCAACACGTAAGACAAAATAATTCTTCTGGAAACAGTGATCAGTCAGAGAAACTTTTGCAGGTGCTGTGATGACCAGGCAAGTTTAGTTACTCTTCATAAAATCTTCAGGTTTGGAGCCTGATGGTTGGATCCACTTCCACAGCCCCTCCTTGAACATTAGCTCTCTGGAGTCAGTGTTAACATTTAACCCACAGTGCCTGAGAGGTCAGAATTTACAATCTGAGCCTAATTATAGGGCTGTGCAAGACCAACATTCCATTTCCAATGCTCCTGTTTTCAGCCATTGTCATGGTTCAGGCTTGGCTTCAAACATGAGTTCATATTATTTTCAGCCTTAAATTCAAGACAAATTATATTTGTTTCAGGATCTGTTCCGTAACGTATTGGATGCTGTTTTACTATGTGCAGATTCATTTAGTTATCATGAAAAATGATGCAAGTTCTCATTTCTGAATGTTTTCTTTAGTTCAGTTTACAAAACGGCAAAATATCAATACTGAGGTTCAATGATTGTAAGACACACAGTAAAAATAACCATAATCCTGCAAATCAGAAAAACAAAGTTAAACAAGACTGTACTTAATTGCCAAAGGGACTTAAATGTTCATTTAATCTGAAAAAAAAATCAAAGTCATGTTAATGAATGGAAATCTCAGGGAAAAAAATATTTTTGCCTTACGCAACAAATTGGCTTGTAATCAGAACACTCAGGTGTGGTCATGGTAGAGCTAATTTGTTTCCCAAAGCCTAATTTGGTACACATGGAAATAAACACATTGGAATGCTTCTTAAATGCTGTCTGTCCCTATTCTTCTTTGAGATTATCTAGTTTTGCTTTTCATCCAAAATTTACTTGTTGCTTGTTCAATTCCAGCTTCAACGGTAGAGCTTAACCCTTCAGCAGGGTCAAGCTCTTTCAAATATGATATGTTCCTTTGATCTTCCATGAATTTGAAAGATAACGACTGTAGTATCTGTAATCAAATAGTTCTGATACGTACATCAGTTGTTTGAAGAAATGACCTTTAAAGACCAGGGACTGGATAACGGCATGTGATCCAATCCTGACCAAAGAACGAGGTTTATTTCCCTTCAGCTAACTGTGCAGCTTGCTTAAACTTTGTGTTGTTTATAATATCAACGGTACACTAACTTTACACGCTTGTTTTTAATTGCACAGCGTTGCGTCAGACTGGCCACTGTCTTAGCAGATATTACAGCTTAAAGAAATGATGATATGTAAACTAACTTGGGCTGCGATCATTAGCACAGATATATGATCGTCTGCCCAAATTTCTTAACATACATTGAGAGGCCCAATGAGCTGAAAAAGCCAAAAAACAGAAGCAGGCTATTGTTATTCATGCACGGAGGAATGACAAGGAGCAATGGCATGGCAAGAAAGCCCTATCTGCACAACCATTTCTTCCAGACTCTGGTTTAAAAACCAACTTCTAATACATGATTGTTGAGACCAGGGTGGATGAAAGACACCTGCACTATGACAGTTGATGCATTCAGATGGGCAAAAATGGTTAGAAATGGTTCAGAAAGGTAGATGCCATTTACTTTGCACATTTGCTTTAAGATAATGCTTTAAGAAGTCTGTTTTTGTAACAAGATTAGAACACAGAAGACATGATAATGTTGGTACGTCGATAACATTTCCATGCCATAGCAGATGTCAGAACTTATTTCATGATGCCGGTTACTGTAGGCATACAAACAGGCAGGATCAAAGGCACGTCCGTGTGACTGGATATTTGGGCAATCGCTGTACAGGAAGACAGAGAGCCCAAAATCTCATTTCATCCATACTAAAAAGTAATTTTAATTTTTTTTTCTTTTACTCACAGAATGAATTTATGTTCTTTTGTTACAATGTTGAAAATTTGTGCTCTTTACTAAAGAAGAGACACGTATTCTGGTAAAAGACAGAAAGAATGTACAATGCATATTCAGAAACTGCTTGTGCATCTCTGAAAGGCATTTCCAATCTCCTTTCTTGCAGCTCTGGAGCCTCCAGGCTTAGTTCTTATTATACTCTTCCTCATAATTCCTTGAAAAAGACTGTATATATTTAGGTTGCAATGTCTTAGGGATGAGGACAGTGTTATGTCTTTGTTGATACTTAGCACAATGGGGTGCTGATTACTCATTAATACCATAACACGAACCACCATCATAATTACAATAACATCACAATAACCAGAAAAACACATGTAAAACACTAGACGAAATATTAGCCCTGGAGGTACATATGGGAACTCTACTGACTTCACATACCATACCACACATACCTCCAAACTGCCGATCACAAAGTTAATGCAATTATAGTAGAAAATCGAATACACTTAATAGCTGTTGTCCGTGGTTTTAATAAAAAAAGAGTCACAGTCAAGCTGAGAATACATTATCCAACAGCCCACGGTACACAGCGGGAGATGTGAGTCCTGTCGTATGCGCCACTTCGGCTCCATGGTCTGCTGGATCAGCAAACGTTTACAAGTCAGCTGCAGCGCGGCTGCCAGGCAAAGTCTCGGACAAGACTCGGAGTCATCCTTTTGGATGCAGAACCAGATGCTTTCTCTCCTCAGCTGCCAAAGGCTCTCACTTTAACCTCAAATACACTAATACAGCTTAGGGACAGAGAACGTGAGCCACCTCCAGTCTCCTGAGCTGGTTGCTCAGGTCCGTACTCAGCCATCCTTCCTCTCGCTGCTGCCAGCGGTGCCGCCTGGAGCCACCGTTTAAGCCAACAGCATCGGGTAGAGGTGGGGAAGGGACAAGTGGGAGTAATTAAGAGTCCCACCTCCTAACCTGACTTCAGCTTCTAACAACAGGCATTTTGTAACAGAAATAGAGAAAAGGCTCCGCTGAACTTAGATGCAGTCATCAAACCAAATGTTTGTGTTAAGTACAGATGCTCGGAAAGAAAGAGAAAAAAATGAAAATATAAAAATTTACTCTGGCTGGGACCAAAATACACAATCAGCTCCCATTAATTCAATTGATGTTTTGTTGCGTGTGTCCTCAGATAACATCAGCTACATATGTTTATGCTTTGTAAAGAAATTTCAAGCTACTCCAGATTATCCACTCCGTAAAATAGCAAGGGTATCCTATTTGTAGCAAGAACTGCCTGTGTTTGCAGGGAAATCCCACTGAATTTTGGATATGTCTGAATCGTACTCCAGATATCTCTGGAGCGCAGGAATTCCTGAAATGTTTTGTTGTGGGATGAGCCTCACTGCTTTGCATGGTCAGGAAAGCTTACAGCAGGGTTACCACCAGGTTAACGAAAAAGCACACAGTGTGCGCAGAGACTGATAAACAAGCTGATATCTGCCAGCAGATTTCTAAGCACTTCTTACACCTGTTTCCCTGCAGATCCTTTCACGTCCCTACTTTGTGGGTGCAACTATGCACGTATAGAGGTCCTATATAATAAATGCTAAGGGGGCATACAAACGCGTGTTTGTAAACATTCTGCAACCTCAGAGCAAGGTGATCAGACTCTGCCGCCTTAGTCGAGCGCTGGGAGAAGCAGAGCAAGCAGGTTTCTCACCCCTTAAGTGTTTTTTTCCATGTGCCTGTGTGCGTGCTCGCACGCGCCTTGCCTGTGTGCACGCACACCCACCCACCCCCGCGCACAGGCACGCTTCGTCCTTTGAGTCACGAGCCTGAGAAACAGGCTATTCCTTTGTAAAAACAGAAGCCGTTACTGCTCCTGTGGGTTTCCAGAGAAGCCCAGAGCCGGGGGAAGGAGGCTGTGCTGGGGCTGGGGTCCGGGGGAAGGAGGCTGTGCTGGGGCTGGAGTCCGGGGGACGCCGGCAGCGCGCCCGGCCTGCCCGGCTGCCTGCGGCGCGGGGCGGGCTCCGCCGGCAGACCCGCTCGCCGCCCTTCGCTTTGGGAATTTACACGTCTTTGGAAGGGCTGGGGCGAGGTTTATGCAACCAGAAGTAAGTTCAGCTTTATAAAAAGGTCTGTGATGTGCGGAGCTGGCACCGGCGGGGGCCCTAGAGAAGTGGCCTGGGGGAGGGGAGCCAGCCTGCTTCTCAAGAATACATCAAGCCCTTGAGGAAGCAGAGTGTGCCATGTTTGAAGATGCAAAGATAATCACAGTGCTGGGAACCGTCTTGTGTAGCGGAGGAAGCCAAACAACAAGAGGAAAGCAGCATATGCTCCTGATTTCGCACAGGAAGCTAACAGCACCTCCTGCCAAAGTGAGATAAGAAAACTCCCATGGCCTATTCTGGACAAGGCCATGGTTATCAACCTTAGCTTCACACTGTCCTCACTCTGCTCCGCGGCCCGCTCCCTTTCCTAATGAGTTTCAGAGCCCTCACCTCTATTAGCATACAGCATGCCAAGCACAATAGTGCGGTATATTTATAACTATCGATGGGGAAAAGTTTCCAGGGTAAGAGTGTACTTCATGTCATCTTGATGTATTTCACTGAAATCAAACTACCAACCAGCTCCAAGCTAAAGTCCTGCCTATGAAACTGCTGAACTCAGAATAAAAGTGGTTTTGTTGTCACCCTAGTGATTTATAGCCGAGAGTAGGAGCTGAGGTAAAGGAGTTGTCTACTTATTCACAGTCAGATTTGGCTCTCTGTAAGACAGACAGTCCTAAATGAAAGCCCTAGACTCAGCTTGTGTCTAGACACATCTTCTTCCCCACCCTGGAGACAGTTCTTCAATTTGCAGTTCTAGTAGTACAGTGACAAATACCAGCGGAAGAGCCTCAGTCTCCATATCAGTTGCAAAAATCCTCATCTCCTGTCTTCTCATCTCCTGAGCTCCTCCCTTCCAAACCCTCCTGTGTGATGCCAGAGGCCATTGCAATCTTTCCCTCCTGTAACATCCCATCCAATTCTCTAAGCGTTCCTCTTGGCAAAGCCACTGGCAGCCTCAATCACACTCATGTTTACTGATGTAGTATTTGGCAGTTGCACCAGTACTAGAGCAAGAGGAAGCCATTCTGTCACTGATGGTGACCATTTTTGAGAGTGATTAATGGCAGGCACAATATTTTTCTCAGCATCTACCTTTTTTTTTTTTTTAGGGCAGCAATCGATTCCTAGCAGCATCTGGGCAATGTTATCACAAATTCAAGTTGGGCTGACTCACGTCTTTCAAGAGGTGGTGGTGACGACACTAACTTTAAGACAGGAACTCTGGAAATTCCTGTAATTGTAAAGAATATATAGGAGCTGTTTTCCTCTTGGAAGTTATCAAAAAAGATCTGAATGACATGGGCCTCGCCTGCTCCGTGCCTCGGCATCCAGCGCCGTGCAATTGGTAGTGCGGGGCTGGCATAGCCACGTGTCCTGGGGAATATTGAGTCAATTTGAGGCAGGAAACACAGAGGGAAAATAGAAGCAGGGAGCATGTACAGGTTGTGAAACGTGCTTAATGGGAGTGGAGGGGGAGAACGGGTGCTGGCCCCCTGCCAGCATGCTCCACGAACTTTGGCTGTAACACTATAATGCATTTGTCCATTAAGGAGCGATGGTCCAAGCGTTCCCACTCTAGGTCAAAAATATTCAGTTAGAGGTCGAAATGCTGGCCGCACCACATTCGGTGGCAAAGCTGCAGCCAGCTGGGAGTTCATCCCAAGCACCGTCCCCAATACACACACACACAGAGTACGTGGGTTAGGGGAGCTAAGAGGAAATCTTCTACAAGTAGTAGGAGGTGGCTACAGTTAACATCATATGTTGTAGTTTATTTATATTTAGGAGCTTAGCAAGGAATGCCAAACAAGCAGTCCTGGTGACAGTGGTGCAGGTTCCTCCTCTGCTTGTTTCATTCTTCAGCCCTTTGCCTCTCTGCTCTCACCGTCACTGGTCCCTATTGCTGCCCACTGCAGTGTCAACACTTGCCCATCAAGAACAGATGGGACAGCACCAGCCCACCTCACTTCAGATATGCTCATGACTTCCAGAGAGCAACAACTCTCCATCGCCACTCCTCAATCTCTGTCTTCAGGGCAGGAGCAACTTGCGGCCAAGGACACTATTAGCTGTGCTGACAAGATATTCACTGCCAAGCTGCGGGGTGGTTGGAGGATTTCTCAGTGACCTCAATGCATTTGGCTGGGTTGGGGCCCTGGTGCACTGCACAGTTTCCAGAGTGGTTTTTGAGTTGTTTTCTGTTTTGTAGGATGCTCTGTGTCCCCATTGAGGTGGATACTTAGAGGGAAAACACATTCTCTAAGGGAGATCCCCGATGTCCTGAATGCCTCATCCTCCTGGTGAGCACCTTTCAAAATGGTAGGGTATATGGCATTCATTGTCTTGTTGCATATCACCATGGCTCTATGGAAAAAGAAAGTATTTGACAGCTGTGCACTGCCTTTCCTGCTATTATCTACATGCAGCCAGATACATGGATAGTGTTTCCCTTTCACAGTCATCCTTTCCAAACATTATGGCTTGCCCTGAACCACTCCAGTTTGTTACCACAGAAAGCTGACTGATCTGAACTATCTCAAAAAAAGCAGTAAGATCAACAGCAGTCTAACCTATCCCACCTTTCAACCTTTCGTCAGCCCATGCTCACATTTCAACAGGAAAAAAAATCACTTCTACCTCTGCACACCTAAGCACTCTGCAGCACCAGCTATTCACAACAAAAGATACAAGTAACTGAGGGTGAGGGCCACCAGGCCACCAAAACCCACATTTTGCTTCCAACTTCTTTGCTAGTACTTGAGAACCCTGGCCACTAGGGAACATAAAAGAATTGGAAAGCAATTTTTGAGGTGTTTGCACATCCTGAGTTGACTTGAAAATGTCTCACCTTGAGTTTCTTCTCTGATAATTATATTTTGTTTCTTGACCCTCAATTTCCTGCTTCACACTGCTTAGTATTCTTCATGGACACAGAATACCATCATATTTCAGCCAATCCTTCCTTCCTTCCTTCTTGTCCGCCTCCTTTCCCTCCTTTGCTAGACTGTAATCACTCTCATCTCCCATCCAGTCACTGTGACTCAGCCTCCACTTTCTCTCTCCAAGAGCACCAAACATCCTCCACAGAGGAGCTGGATGTCAGCTGGAATTACAGAATTATCACTCAAAGCATGAGGTTTTCACACACACCTATAATTTCTTGGTGAGAAAATGCGTTTGATTTTAATAGTCTGTGTTGTGCTGAAAGGAAGAGGTGTTCTCTGATTTGTTTGAGCAGTCAGAAACCTAAAGAGAAAGGCAATGAAACCGTTACATACAATGTCCACTCTTACTTTCTGTTTATTCTATTTCCAAATAAGTTCCCTGTATATAAAGTCCAAGATATTGTTCAGACCCTTCAGGCAGAAGTCATATTTCATGCACAAGTCATTCCTAACAGCTCGTTTGACTTCTAGGCATAACCTCACATCTATAGCCTTCCAAAATCCAGGTATCCCTAATGCCTTCCTTCTTGTAATAATGAAATTCCCTTCCTTTTCTTTGTTGTCCTGACTGAGTCCTCTCGGCTCTAGAAAGGAGCGACTCTTTACTAATCTATTTATGCAGTCCTCTATACTCCCTGTCTTGCTGACAAGCGGGAAGCACAACTAACACCTTTTCCATTTTCCAATGATCAGTGGAGGAGATGAAAGAACTCTTGCTGCACTGAGGTTGTGCTTTTCACGATGGTTTGTTTTCAGCTTCACTGCAAGCAGGGGTCTGAGAGCAACTCTGGGCTGACTGGAGTGAGGGACTGGAAGTGCAGGCAGAAAACAAGGAAAGGATGAGAAAGAATGGAGGGAAACATTTTTAAGGAGAGAGGGGAGTTGATTAGAGGGAAAACAGGAAGAGAAAATACTGACAGACGTGGATATAAGACCAAGGATCCATCTACCCCATATCCTGTCTCAACAATGACCATAAGCAGATGGTTGGGGATGAGTAAGAGCAGGACTAACTTCAGATACTTCCTCCTAATACTCCCCCAGTCACCAATTATTATCAGCTCAAGGGCTTCTCGCAACGGAGGCTGTTTCTACACTTCAGTGGATTTCTCTTCCAAGACTTTGTGCAAACTTTTTAAACCCCCAAAAATCCTCTGGCAAGGAGTTTCACAGATCTGCTACCCACTACAAGAAGAGCCACCTCCTTTTTTTTTGTTCCAAATTGCACTCCACCTGGCTTCGGTTAATGGCCCCTACTTCTTGAACTGGAAAAGACATGCATAACCAATCCTCAGACATCTGTGTCCTTCACAAGTCTGTAGATCTCTATCGTGCAGCCCCACAAGTCTCCTCTTTTTTGGGCAGCAGAGCCCTGACCTCCCTCCTCACTCATCCCTCACACATTCCTCTCATTCCCTGAAATTCTTTTGATCTTTTCTGTTGCCCCTCCTGGTGTGCATCCCAGTTTGGCTGCATCCTTTGAGATAAAAGGATCAGAAATGCTCATAGTATAAAAGAAGTCAGAAATTTATGGATTTCTGTGGAGTTATCATGGTGTTCTCTGGTTATTTCTTTCCTGGTAATTCCTAACACCCGATTTGCTTTTTGAGCTGCTCATGATTGTGATTTCTTTCACAAACCCATGTATCACGGCACTCAGATCTCTCTTTGGGGTAGTAATGATCAGCCAACAGTCTTTTAACATGCACAGCCTATTTACATTTTACATGTGAAAGTCGAATTATTTTTTCCCCTGTACATAATGCACATTTATCTTCAGTGAATTTCATCTGCCACTTTATCACTCAGATACCCAGATTCATATAGTTCTGCTTTTCTTCGCAATCAGCCCTCATCTTCACAAATCTGAATAACTTAATATCATCAGCAAACTCTGTCACCTCCTTACCACCTTTTCCAGGTTATTTCTGAACATGTTGACAAGGACAGACCCCAGCACCAGCTCCTGAAAAACTTCACTGGTCGCCTCCCTACGCTGCAAGAACAGGCTGTTCCCTCTTAACCCCTGTTTTCTATTTTTTAACTGAATACTTTTTTCTGAGCATGATCTTACCTCATACGCCGTGTCTGTTCAAAGCCTTCTGCAAAGGCTTTTTGAAAGGCGTACACGTAAAAGGAAAAAGGATGCTAACTAAAGTTTGTATATTTTTGTAAAAGGTGTACTCGATCCAGTAACAGTACTCCATTCATAATCACTCCTAAGCACACACAGAGTTTGACCTGGTGCCTTCCTTTGGCCAAGAGCCCCTGCTAGCGCAGGAGCAGGTTTCTGGCTGCGGGCTGGGACGTCCCACTGGCTCGGACACCGCCGGCGTGCGGGGCCTCGCTCACGACGTGCAGTCCCCACGTAGAGCCTGTCACACGCTTTGGTTTCTACGGGCTGGGCCACAGCGAGTAAAAGACCAAGAGATGACGTCCCACCCTCTGTATGACCCTTATGTGTTCTTTCTTAAGTCTGGGTGTCAGACTGTCCTTAGTAAAGCCAAGAGACTACACTGTGAAGGGAATAAGAGGAAAAAAGAAAAAAAAAATAGGAGAGCGAGGGTTAAAAGTATGATACTAAGCAAAGCACTCCTGACGATCTGGGTGTTACTGCAGTCCTTATGTTTTAAGTTTGACCAATGACCCATTAAAAAAATTAGTTGGGCAACATAATGCATTTTGGTTTAAAACATTTTGGAAATAGACTTGGAAAACTTTGATTTAAGTGATTTGAAAACTAGCAATACTGAAATTTGAAAGATTAAGCTTCTAGTTCAGCTAAGACCCGTAGCAAAGCCATTTACAGCTTGCAGAATCAATTCATCAGTGCATTCTCTGTGTTACCCTGAGGACAGACCGGGGCAAACTGTACTCGGTGTATAGCATGTATTTGTCAACCTTATCTATCCATATGTATATGCAAGGTCTGATTCGTATGGCATTTTGTCTGTAAAATATTAAAAAGATATTAAAAAAATATTAAAAAAATCCAAAATACTGACTGAGGACAAGGATACAGACCTACTAGCTCTTCTCAGAAGATAGAAGGTATTCACAAGCACACATTGACTTTTGGCTCACAATGGAAGTGCAGAGTGAGATGCTTCAGCACATGGCTTGTTCAGGCTGAAGCAGATCAGACGCTATTTCACTTCTCTCTCTCTTTTGGCTTCAAATACTTTGCAAGTCCATGCTACTGCAACGTATGTACATGTCTGTTCCTCTACATTTTTTGGAAAGATATGTGAAAAATACAGGGCCTGTGGTATGCTAATGTATTTCCTCAACCGCAGCAAAATAAGGGAATAGCTAGCACAATTTTTTTCTATATACTCATTTTTATGTACTCATATACTCTGGAATACTTTACATTAGTAGATCACGGTAAGAAGATTTTCTTGTAGTAGCGAGTGGAAGGCACAAAGGCCACCAGCCAGATCCTCAGCCAGTGTGAATTTAGAGCTGAGGATCTGGCCACATGTCAAATTAAACAAAAGCATTTTTGAACTACCTGTTTATTAATGGCATCTGACCTACTTTTGCCAGCTCTAAGGACTCAGACTTCCCCTTCCCGAAAATAGAAGGTGGCATGGGGAACAAAAACAGTCGCTGTGGACAAACTAATGGGCATCGATGTTTGCAGACATCCACAATTAAATTTGGGTGGTTCAGTACATTTCTAATTAAGTACAATTAACATTTGTTCTTTACTTGTTCATTTTACATACCTCACTGATGTTCCAAATCTGGTTTCCCCTGATAATCTATCCAAGCACATCCTAATGATTCTGCCTTTCAATCCCTTGTTAATATACTGACATAAACAATGCAGAAATGCAATTAGACTGCTATGCAGACATGGCCTGCCTCCTCTTTCACTGAAGCTGGTGGGAGTCTGGCCATGCACTTGTATTACGGTAGTTTCAGGCTTTCCACATCTCTGCAGAAGTTTCAAGGAAAACCTCTAGTTTTTGCGTCCCTGAGATCCACGACACATTCTATTCCTCCTTGTGCAGTGCTGGAGATACATTTCTGTAGAAAATCATGCATGTGACCCTACCTTTATTCTGCAGACAAGCCTTGAAGGGAGGTAGTATTCCCTTCTTCTCAGTCTGTGTTAAATCAGTAGTGATTTCAAAGAGCACTCACACACACCAGAGTGCTACACACATCGTGGTTTCCCACGGTTAGCTCTTCGGCAGCAGTACCAGCTTAGGCATTGCTGCACAGCGCCCGGTCCCTGCTGTTGCTTCTGTCCTCAACTTCAGGTATTCAGCCTCTTCATTCCCAATCCCACCCACCGTTCAGGTGGTTTTACCATCAAGAAGAGTTCATATCTGAACACTATAGTCAAGGGGGCAGAGAATCAGGTACGTTTTTCCAACAACTTTGGTTTTGTAGGCATCTCTACAATACTGTCATCTTTCTCTCTCCCTCATGTACACACACACACACACAGACAAAACCAAAAGCCAAAAAAGTGCAAATTGATGTAACAGCAGAGTTGTAAAATAATAATCTGATATTCAGTTTGAGGCTAAACAAAACTGATAAGGAGAGAGAGAGGGAAGCAGCAAGGCGGTGGGACAGTTGGAACACCTAAGGTAAAATTCCAGTGTTGCACCTGTTTGCAGCTTCTAAAGGGCCGACTGGTCAAACCTTGGGCAAGAGCACAATGAAGATGTCTTCGCACTGCCCACATGGAAAGGTCCAGAGAGAGAAACTGCCCTCAAATGACACTGCACAACTTCCAAGGAAACCAGTGCTTCCACTGAGCAATATCAACACCCCACGTGCCTTCCTTGGCAATCTCTGCCAGACCAGTTTAAGATAAACACAAGCCCGCTGAAGACATTGAGGTCAAGAACCATTAGCATCAAGCACGTTCCCGGCATGCAGACGCTCGTTCTGCAGCCTCAGAGCTGATGAGCTTTAGGTGGTGGAGACCAGCCTGGTGGGCTCTGGAGCCCCTCAGCAAGCCCTGCCGCTGGCTGCCCCTCCGCACTCCTCCGCTGACAACCCAACCTCAGCAAAAACACGACCAGAAAGAACAACTCCACAGTGGTAAGGAAGAGGCCAAGAAGGCTGACGGACACTGCAGGACGTCTTCTGCTACATCCAATGAGCTACCGGGGGCTGCCCAGCCTGGGAATGTGCGCCTGCTACGGAGCACCAGAGTAAGCTGGAGTAAGACAGCACTAGAAAAGAAGTTTCTCAGTCATTTAAGAAATATCAATCTTTAATTTTTAAATTGCATTTTATTTTAACTCTCCTTACGTCTTCTACTGCTTTTTGCCTGCCATCACTGAATTTACTAGCTCTGCATAAGCTTTAAAAAAACCCAAAACATTACTTTGTGCACCAGACAGTTTTTCTTGACTATTCTATGTTTCCTTGCAGGGGTGAACATCAGAAGAGAATCTTTCAACCTATCCATCTAGTTAGATAGCGAGCTAACAAAAGGTTATTTCATGGCAATAGACTTGGTTTAAGCAAAGCAATTTGAACAGAAAATAAAGAACAGGGAATTTTAATTATGTTGGTCTCTGCACATTCCAAAAAGTCAAATTTGTTGAGCAATTTTACAGCATTTTTTTTTTAATTTGTTACCAGGAAACTATGGAAACTGTTTAATTTGGCTGGCCTTCTGTTACGGGCCTGAATGATGTAGAGAGAAGAGTTATGCAAATTGATTGTCTTAATCACAAAGCATTAAAATATATCTGCATTTTATTTAAAAGCAATGGAATCCACTGAGGTATTTTTAGAGTTTTGAAACAGAAATACTGTCTTGGACAGAAATTGAAGGAAGCAGCCAGATAACCCAATAGTTTCTATTAAGGAGCCCATAGGCAAGAGTCCTTCGAAATAAAACCATCTAATTTATGCCCTATGCGTCATCCCTCAGCTTGCACTGATAGTACTCAGGTGATGTAAAGTTGAGCACACATATAAATCTTGACGCAAACAGATTTGTGCACTGCAAGGTCTCTGCAGCAACAGCGTCTTTTTTACTCAGAGTGTGTGCTCTTTCCAGCGGCAATGGCAATCAGAAACTTGGTGAGAATCCCTTCTGCCATACGCCAAATAATGGTAACCTGTAGGGGTTTATCAGTTTAAGGTACAAGGTACATCTGTGCACAGAAATAGGCACTCCTTAAGCACAAATAGAGCAACGTTTTAGCCTTGGAAACCTAACATTGGGCAGGTAAATCCAAATAAATGCTATAATGGGAAAATAAGATACATTTTTGAGCTGCTGCACAAGGTAGACGCACCTTAAATCTGTTGTTTAGGCAAACCTCCCCTCACACAAAAAGGAAGGTAGAGTGAAATAGGTGGGATTAAAGGGTTCTCCAGTTCTTCAGGGAGAACACCTGAACTGGCACAGATATCAGCCTGAGCAAGCCGTGCCAGCTGCTGAGGTAGTCCACTCCGACCCTTTCCCAGAGCAGGAGACAAAATGTAATTACGCAGGTATTTCTGCCTTTCTGCAATAGTTAACTGACATCATATTATTCAGAGGGAGTCATTCCACTTCTCTTAGGCAAAGCATTACAAATGGTGTTCTCCAGACAACTTCTTCAATGAGCATTTGAAGGAGAAGGAAGGGGAGGGGGTTAAAGAGAATTGTCATAGAACAATTATGAAGGTAATTTGGAAACAAGTCTGGAAACAACCTTGTAACAGAGCCAATAGCTGATTCAAATTGTTACATTTCTCCTTTGATCACCAGCTCAAACACACTTCTAATTAGCATTTGATTGAGTCTACAGTTTAGCACATTATTAAACACCTGCTTGCGGATATTAATTTCCATTTCTGATGACACGCTCTCCTGTGCTGTGCTTGTGCGCAGATCTGTGCTTGTTAACAGAAGGAAATATTTGACAATAGACTAGCACCACCCCAACTCCCAAAGAAGAACCAACTGTTTTGTCAGTGCCGCACTGTGATTTCTCTCCAGTGTATGCCTAGATGTATAAACACTTGAAAGAAACTCAAAGATTGAAAATTTTCATATGCGCCCTTCAGTGGTTTTCTTTACTTAAAAGATGGTGCAATTTCTTTTCTCTTACACCTTGAACCTATAAGTAATAAATTACTACTCGGAATTTTGCAGCTTCGCCTTCGAACATAATAAACATAACATAATAAATAGAGGAAATGCAGCCCTCACCTGTCCTCGAAATGGAGCATTTCAGGTTATACCTATTCCAGCAAAAGGAGAGATTGCTAGTGCCACCTCTTGGTGAGAAGGGCACAGAAATCCATCCATTAGCATAACCCCAAAGCAAGGCGTAATTGGAAAAACTATGTATGCTTCTAGGAAGTGCTGACCACCCTCTCACCAATCACAAAGCACTTACAAGCACCCTTAATTTGAAATAAGATGTTTGCCCTCTTTAATTGAATAGGGTGTCTTGTATCCCTGCAGTTAGGCAATGTGCTTAAATGTTTGGCTGGATTGGCACTAAAACCCAATTCTATGGAAGCATTACAGTTGTTAAACCCTATGTAAAATTATTAACTTCAACCAAAACTGAGAAAAATGTTGTTTCCTGAACTGTTGTTAGGTTTTTAAATATCGTCGTTGTGCTGTGATCCTAATACCTCGCAAGTTTGAACCCTCCAATAGTAGTTTAACGCTAATGCCATTGTGGAGGTTGAGTGTTAATCATTAAGATTGTGTCAGATTTCATGATTCAGGAAGAGCTTTGGATAAATGAGTCAACACACAAACTTGTAATCGTAAGAAACAGTGTTTAAAAGAAGCTTAAATATAAAAGAGGATTAGTTAGGTGCCACATCAGCATCAAGTAAGCTTGCATGGTGCCATTTATATTTTACCCTGTTGAAATATCATCTGGAAAATGCTGGACACATTTGGCTTGCTGAACTGAATGCATGAGTCAATGTATCATAAGAAAAATTTGACCTTCATAATGCGTTTCTGTTGAATTTCAAAAGAAGCCACACAGGGGAATCACTGCGCATGGAGGAAAGCATGGAAATCTCCTCCATGAGAAAGTGTGTGCACTTTGCAAGACACTGTCTGCAAGGCTTCCCTCATAAAAATTAAAAAGCAATTATCGCCTCTGGACACTGCATGCATGAACAGTAGTGAACTGTAAATAAACCTAAGCAGCAATACAAAATAACAACTCTGCCCTCCATTTTCAAAACAATGATGTAGAAAAAATTGCATTGTGCCTACATGTTTACTGAAAAATACATTGACTGAAAGTATACAAACTCTACTAACTCAGGAATGGTTACGGCAAGCTTTATTCCTGTAAAAAAGTAAATATTTAAATGTAATAGTAAGGGAAGACATGCTAAATAGAAGTAAGGAAGCTGTCCTACCTTGTTTTAGAATGGTTTTGTCTACAGGGATACCACATCCATGTAATTTTAGGCTGAGGAATGCCATACACTGTGCATGTCAACACTTGTTTGCTGCCCAGTAAATACAGATTGGGATCGGGGAATGATGACACCGCATTTTCATATATCTGGGGTTTCACTGCAAAGCGTAAAAATTGGAAAGCGATTAAAACCAGCTCATTTCGAGTGTATTGCATGATCATGAAAATACTACATTCCTGCAGGGTGAGTAATAAGAAAAATCCCCAGGAGAACAAAGGACAACAGCAGGCCTAAGTCAAGTCAGATGAGTGGTTAGTAACACATTTAAGTCGTCAGGAGCAAGTGGAAGACAGACCGTGGAAGACAGAAACCCTTCTAGTGAAAATCAGTGCCCGTCTTCTGATTCCGAGATAGGTCTGTCACTCTGCATATGGGGCTTGGATTTGGGTCCATAAAAGTAAGAAAACCCACAATGATCTGAGCTGTGCAAGCGCACTGAAAATCTAGCTTAATGAAAATTTAGCATTTACATGTTCAGGAGAAGAGTGGGAACATGCTGTAAACTTACCATTTACTGTAAGAGTGACTGTAAGATTCTTAGACAAGTTCCACTGTCGTATGCTCAATATTATAGTGTAGTTTCCAGCATCTTCCTCAGCGACATCCTTGATAATTAAGGAATAATCTTTAACCATGTACCGGGCACACTTTTCAGCAGCAGGTAGCCCATCTTTTAACCTGTTTAAAAGAATTCCAGAAATCAAAATTTTGAATAATAGTGTTGCTTAAGCTGCCTGCATTATTTCATTTCACAACATTTCTTGATCTTTGGGCAAGGATTTGAATTTACAGTCTGAGATTTTGTTTACCAGAGGCTTATTCTTCACTTACAAATAAGATTGCTGATATTTATAAAGCACTTTTTGGAGAATACCATTCTACCTATTGAAATTGATAAGGAGTTGACAGGGCTATATAATATTTAAGAGTTGCTGAAAATTGCAACCCTGTCTCTGAAGATCCCAGTTTTCCGTGCTCATGCCGCCATTTAGTCTAGAAGACAACCATTTTGGCTGAGAGTCATTCGCACAAAAAATGGTTGCGTCATCCAGCACTGGCCATTTCTTTATGACCTCAGAATACATCCTGGGACAAAGTATTACAGTAGCCTAAGCACAGCTGTGATTTTAGGAAGAGGAAGAGTAAGGAGATTAGATAAGCCCTTAAGAATCAGATATCCTGCTATCAGGTGAATGTTTTTAAAGATAACAGAAAATCAACATAGAAAGTACTAACTGTTGCTCACACACAGATTCCGGAAGAAGCACAACATTTTTCTTCAAAGTCTAAAACACAGTGTAAAGCACATTTCAGTCAGTTGCTGTATGAAAGTTGACGTGATGTTAGAAGAAGAGTGCAACAGAGTTTCACTATAATGACAGAGTTGATTAAAATGATGCACAAATTTTAGTAGGTGTTTACAGAAAACTCTTACAGTTACTAGACAAGCACTAAGAGTTGGGTCTAAGGACTGTGGATTTAGGCTTTTCACTGTGTCTGTATTTTACAGAACCACAGAACAGTTGAGGCTGAAAGGGCCCCTGGAGACCACCTAGTCCAACCCCCTGGTCAAAGCAAGGTCAGCAGGTTGCCCAAGACCATTTTCGGTCTGCTTTTTAATATCTCCAGGGATCGAGACTCCACAGCCTCTCTAGACTACTTGTTCCAGTGTTTCACCAACTTCACAGTGATAAATAAAAAAAAAAATTAAAAATCTTGTTTAAATGGAACTTTTCTATTTCAGAAGTCTGGATCTGTATGTGTAGTCATCAAGCTCAACCATTATAGAAACAGAAAATACTGTATAAATGGCTAGCATCAGCTCCACTTTTGCCCCTTAATTTTCCACGTGGAGCTATAAATGTAAGGGTTTTTTAAAACCAAACAAAATGTTTGGAGCAAAAGTAATTGCTGGCTGTGAGTAACACGAACTCTCACTGTTCATGTGTGTATGGTTTGTTTTCTTAATCAGTCTTGTCATAGACCCTTTGTTAAAGCGTAATGAATTGAGCCAGAGCGACTGGTATTTAAAATGATTTAAACAAAACAAAAAAAAATATTGAGATCATGAATAGATAACATTGTTTAATATAAAAGTGGTTTGAGTGCGTACAAAAAGCTGTTCAAAAGATTTCTTAGCACGGTATACGTGAGCCAAAGTCAACGCTCCAGTCACTAAAGTCGATCTACAGCCTGCAGATCGCCACATAATAAAACAAACTTCCATTGCTTTTTTACTAGCGCATGTCTGTATGACTCAACTCAGAGAGCTATTTTAAGTAAAGCTGCTTTTTCTTTTTCCTAATGTGCAAAATGTGAGTTTAGGTCTCATATCTAGGTGTGAGTGAAGTTGGATGCAACACTTCAGTCAAGGTTGGTAGAGACGTTGTAGAGCGTCCATTGATTTCAACAGGAGATATATTTAACATATTTGAAGATATGAGCTTTAAACTTTCCAGACCTCCTTTTTACATTTGCAAAATGGAGATAGTATTCTCACAGAATATTATTGTTAAAACCCAGGATAATCCTGAAACCTCCAACAAAACTCCACAACCATATTCCCTCCAGTTTGTTGCCATTTCAAGGCATCTTATTTGAATATTTCACCAAGATATTATTTTTCATCTAAGAAGAGATACAGTATGCATATGTGGAAGAAACTGTTGTCCTACCATACAACCTCTGGAGAGGGAAATGCCTTCACTTTCATTGACAAACGATAGGATTTTCTTCCAGCTACAGCCTCCAGTGCAGTTTTTCTTCGACGCTTCAAATTAATGAACATTTTATCTTAAACAAAGAAAAAGAGCGCACCTATATTACTGATTTTCAACCTGCAAAAAGACTTGTTCTACTAAAGAGAAAAGGAATCCAAATAAAAACGGTCTTTAATAATTTTGGTGTTCACACATGGCAACAGCAAGACTAAAACCTAACCTCCTAGAGATCTATAAAATATAGAGAAGAATACCACAAATATACAAGAAACTGAGATACAGTTCCCAGGCCATGAATCTGCCTGGAGAAGAGATGCTCTAGCCAAAATCCATATTGTGCTTCAGTCAGGAGAAAAGGCACTGGTTTCAACACAAAATAAATAAGGTCGTTCATGGTACATGGGAAACTGAACTACATGAGCAGATGACCCCTCCACCACTAAAGGCGTAGGATCAACGAATGTTCCAAAAGAAAATATTCTGGCAGAGAGGATTTAAGGGATCTTCAGAGAAACAGCAAAGGAAAAGGAGTAAACTTGCTGTATTGTCGATAAACAGCTGTTTCATCAAACAAACAAATCTTTATCACTTCTTTGGAACAATCTCAACCTGCTGGAATTTGTTCTTTTCCAGTTGTACTGCCCTGTATTTCAAACTCTCTGGCAAGTTGGTGGGTTTCACCAGAGGAAATAAAACAGAGTATTCATACAATATATTGAAAAAAATTGGGTTTTTTTACAAATGCACCCAAGAAAAATAGAACTTTCAAAACATGAAAAATTGTTTGAGTGTCCTTTTGACAGTACCTGCAATATTTACTCACATAATGGACTGCCTAAGGATGTTGGATATGTATAAACAAGCGCAATATTTAATCACACTTGCCACATACATTGAAAATAACTTGCACAAGATAAATCAGTAGTTTAATTGCACAAGTCAGGTTATACTTAAAGACACAACCTGATTCTGCAAACCCTAATCCACACAGGCTCTTTCTAATATGGGTATTCCATAGGTGGGACTGCTGCCCATCGGGGACTTATGTGAGCATGCGTTTACAGGCTAGCCTCAACAGTTCCAGCTTCTCTGACTAATTTTAATCTAAAACTCGATCTCTTACAGTGTCAGGATTATCTGTTTAAGAATATAATAAGTGGATATCATGATTCATCCTATGCTGCCAGTGACTTAATCCAACTGAGAAAATGGACAGAAATACTCTCTAAGAATACCAACATGGGGTGCTTAGTCCACACTTTCAGATGGGAGAGAAAAGGTAGACCACTGAAAATATGGAATAAATCAATATTCTGAGCACAAGACATCTGTTGTAGAAGACACCCACCAAATTCTTCATCTTTAATACCAATGATGCTGTAAAGCTCCTGGATAGTCCTAATTGTAGCAGGATGCCACAAAGAAGGTAGCTTCTCCTAAAGTCCCAATGCACAAAAATCCTAATTCAAATAAATTTGAAATAACACCAGAAATTTCCAGATCTCACAGAAGGCCCAGGCAGACCACAGGGAACTCATTTAAGTCTCTCACTGTAAAACCACATTAATGAGTTGCAGTATCTTGTGCTTGTTTCATTTTTTTTTGGAACGGTCTAACAGCTACCTGCTCTGTGTAGAGCTATTGTATCTATTTCTTCTTTATTTTTCATTGAAAACAATAATAAGTACCATAGAAGAGGAAGTGGTGTTCTTCTATTTATATTCAACCTGTACGTTTGGGTTTTTTTGCAAACTATAGTTTAACCGATTGCTTCTGCCAGAACTGACTGAGGACAGGGTCATCACAGTATTTAGCAGAAAAGAATGACCTACCTGAACATTAACATGTCTACTGCCAACAATACAAAACAGAAATGGAAGAAAAGGAACATATTGTCTCTTGTCTCCCTCCTTTTCCAACCAATGATGAATTTGCTATAAATTAACTTCCACTTTGTGTCAAGCTATCGTATGACTGAACTTGGCCCACGAGCACTCAGTATGCTACAAACCCGCAACATTTCTTACCATAAACGATGACCGTTGTGTTAACAGCTTTGATTGATGGCCCGCTCTTCACGTGGCAGGTATACTGGCCTTTATCAATATCGCGCACTTTGTCAACAACGAGGATACTGTAAAAAATATTGGCTTCTGTATTCTTCTGGTCAATGCGCTGCATTACAGAACCTCTCTTCCTTGCCTATAAAAGCAAAAATGAACCAGAAAGAGCTTAATCAAACCAATT
Organism: Vanellus vanellus; assembly: GCF_965231255.1. Classification (NCBI taxonomy): domain Eukaryota; kingdom Metazoa; phylum Chordata; class Aves; order Charadriiformes; family Charadriidae; genus Vanellus; species Vanellus vanellus. Next base: position 199,219,565 of record NC_138905.1, on the reverse strand, counting down.
TTTCACGATTATTAAGATTATTTTTTTTTCTGCACTGCCACCATACCTTAATAAAAAAACCCGGACCCCTCTGTACAGCACAGACATGCAAAAAACGTGTAACATTTCCAGAAGGTCAACAATAAAAATTACAAGTGACATCATATGGCAATTCATTCCTATCTTCACCAAAGCTGTTGTAGCATCCAAACTAGTTCTTTCCGGATGAAGATCATCCTTTCTGTATGGCTTGCCATACCAATACGCCCAGCTCCCCATTGCTCCTTGTTCAGCATCACTTGTAAAAATCCCCGGAGCCACTGCCGCATAGTTTGGTGCCTGGATTCAGTGTCCATAGGCAGCAGATGTATAGAAGAAGAGGGCATTAAGACAAGAAGGGGAGAATTCTGGAAACGCTATAGATGGAAAAGGGACTAAATTTGGCAAGGGAATAACAGGGTGGAACTGGAGATAATGTGAGTCTGAGGAGTTATTTCCTGCAACTCCCCCTCAGCCTTTGGCCTCAAAGTTTATTTAACCCAGGACATCGCTGGTGTTTTATAAACACTGAGCACCCTCCAGTTACCATCCAAATAACAACAAAGTAGAATTTCACAAGTGTGGTGCCCGGCTAGGGCTTGGTAAGACATCAATGAGCAGTATAATACCTTTAGAGTATTTCTTGTTGCTAAGTCGTTTATTTCTGAGGTGAAAAAATGTCAGGAAAAATGGCTACAATATGCAAGAAATGATTGCATTAATCTTCCCTATATAATGTAATCATAATTTTAGCTTGTGATTAGGCACGAGTGATATAATAAATGATCTTGACTTGAATCATCAGCATAAATCAAACTGACATGAAAGGAATGGGAGTTGTAAACCTTAAATTAATGTCAAATTTCTTATCAGCTTTACACGGACTCCCTGGCAGTTATTCTGTAAGCGACAAATATTTATGAGGATGCTCCCAACGCAGGGGGAGGAGAAGCACATTCAAGATCATTCCTGTAGTTGTCAAAACAAGAGGATTGTTCATGTGACACTTAACAAATGAGATTTTGGCTAGCTAAATCAAAATATCTTTTCTAAACATACTCGAGTTGGGTGCCTGACTGTCTGCCAGTCTTTGAATGTGTTGAGAAAGACAGCCTCACTGAAAACGTTTCTGTCACAAGAGATTGTCCCTGCCTGGGACTGGGTGATAAATTTCTACCCTTTTTCCAGGTTGAAAAGAAGCTCACAGGGACGAAACAACTCTAGCGTTCACTCGCAATTATGCAATATAAACGGAGTAGATTGTGTAAACATGTTTACTTACTCAATTAAGCACCAGAAAGACAAAAAAAAAAAAAAAAAAGAAACCTCTAAAGACATGTCAGCAAGGGTCAAAACGGTGGAATGCGAACCATGGCAAACATTTTGAGGCAAAATTCCTGCCAGGATGCTAGATGCAGCGTGATCTATGGGAAACACCCGGATTCTTCATTTCAGCCACAGCACTCACCTCTCCAGGATAAGTCCACGTCATCTGCACTCTGGTGTTCCAGGCTGCGGTGACAGTGCAGTTAATTGCCAGGCTGTCTCCTTTCAGCAACTTGACAAGACGCGGGGTGCTTAACTGAACATCGAAAATTGTGTTGGCTGCACACGATGAAGAGAAAGAAAAGTGAATAGCGCCACCAGGGCAGAGTGCTTTCTGAAGGATGGGGAGTGGAGAGCACTACTTACTTTCACGGTGCGTTAGGTACTTTGTGCTGTACTTGTGTCCGCCAATGGTCGTCTCACAGCTCAGGAGCCCTATGAATCTGTAGGTTGCCTTAGGTATTCTGAAGCCTTTCATGCTGTCCCAGATTATTGTCTTGCCATCAGGAATCAGGGTTTCTCGTGGAATCTGGAAGTGTCAAACACGCATCATAAAAACAGCTCACACTCACGCCACTCTCTAATCAAAGCAGCCTAATAAAAAGGAACAGGAAAAAAACACCCTAAAAAATGCCAATCAAAGTAGAAAGGATGACATTTAATTGTGCAGATTTTTCAAGTCACGTTTTCATCACAAAACGGAGGAAAAATCTGGGTGAAGAATGTGAATGTTTTATTTGTTTCCAAGATTTCATTATTTATAACAGGATGTAATTTATGATACAATAGATTGACACTATCATTAGCCTCAGCGCTTGGGCTGCTATTCTGTTGGCTCCTGGTTGGCAGCTAAAGTGCTCGTCTTGGCAAACCTTTGCAATTAAGTATCCTTGTTTCACCACCAAGACACAAATACAGATTTTTCAATGGAGGTGACAAATGGACTTAATTTGCTGTCATTTCATGCCTTTAACAAATTCCTGCCAGGATTCAATCTGACGCTTCTCACGTTTATGTTGTCTAAGGGACTGGACTGCTTTAAAAAAAAAAAAGTTAAGGAAAAAAGTTAAGGACATGAATGGCTGTGCCAAAGCTGATAGGTCAGGGTACACATCTCTAAGTCATTACATACAACAGGAAGTGCAAACTTGCAAATTTTAAAGCCACAAAGCTTCCTTGGGCATTTTTATTGAGAACTACTGATCATACTGAATGAGGAAAGTCATATTGACTAGAGATTTCAAAAGGACATCTTGAAACACTAAATACATCACATTTCCACAGAAAAAGTACTCAGCACATTTTAAAAATCTGGCACTTCTAAATCCCTCAGGGACCTAACAAGTAACTCGTGTAAAGCCATCAAGTGTTTTTAAACTTAAGACCTGCAATCTAATACAGAATAAAGTATTGCCACATGGGATCAAGTGTTCACTTTGTCAGCAGTACAAATTAAATTTTACATTAGGATCCTTTAAGTTTTAAGCCCCATTTTAATAAGGTATCAAGAAAACCCCAGAAAGACAAACCATGACATAGGCACTGAAGCTCAGACAAGACCTCTTGTTTTCATACCATTGTTATACCTTATGAATGGAATAAATGCCACCATTTGGATAACGCAGGGATCAGCCATGAGTACAAAGCCTGGATGTGACTCTACTTTTATAAAGCCTGGTTTTATGGTAAAAATAACATTTTTAAAGATGGCACATAGCAGAGTTTGAGTGAATTAGTGCCCTAAGCAAAGACCTCGGGGTCAACTGTGCACCTTGCAGCCCATCACCTCTCCCTGGGCACCCAGTCTCACCCTTCGATCCTCTTTATTTGAGCAGAGGACTTGTAAGCTGGCCAGCCCTCTCCTTCCTACGGCCAAAGCCAGCATGGGTGGCTGCCAGAGGCTGGGGGAAGCGTGGCTGCCGGGCACCTTCCTGCGTGGCACAGTGCCTCTCCAAAACACGGCACCCTCGATGCTGCCTGCTCAGCACACGCCGAAAGCTGCCCTTGACATCACCTCCGCTCATCTCATGCCATTTCCTCTAACAGAAATGCACGATGAATCAAATGAACAACAATTACAGAGCACAAAATGCTGTGGTAGAATTCCTTATCTTTACAACAGCTGATAAGACGCTATAATAAGCATGCAAATCACAGGGGAAGTGTGTGTTGCACACACACACACAAGCAAAGCCCATTACATTATAGCCTGCTGGCTACCATTCAACAATATCTTGGACTCTTAAGAGCTCTGTTGCCATTTCTGTTCTAAATAAAACAAATATTCAAGCTTTTGTTTAACTAGTTCATGGGTATGCTTTCAAGGGCTTCAACTGGATTTATTTTCCTTGCTGCTTTGGTGGAAACCAAACTATTTCTGGGTGTATTCCTCTATAGGTTTTCATATATACCATGAAGAAAGAGTCAAGTCAGAGCCTCAGGGCCTCCCCAGACTGACATTTCTCAGGGAATGCATTCACTTCACATTAGTTAGTTAATTGATGGATTATTGAATTTGTATTAGCCTTACTCCAGGAATGGGAAAGTAACCAAAGCACCCAGGAAGTGTCGGGCCCTTGGAAATAAAGTGCTCATAAATATGATCTGGTTTTACAACACCAAATGTTGTTGGTTGTCTATATACCCAACAGACTCGCCTGCCCTGGAGGCAAATCTGCACAGTTTACTCATCTGACACCCCTCAAAAATAGCTAGAGCTACATCCTTTTGCTGTAGCTTTTTGCAGCTTTGAGACTAAAAAGTTGTACACTCTCACACCCAAAAGCATAAATTGACATTTTTAGTTTACTGTACAGAATGCTTAAAAAACTGCAGTCTATGACTTGACTAGCAGAAGACCACAGTGACACTGTTGGTCTCTGGCTAAGTCGGGGAAACAAGCTACTGCAACAAGTCCCTTTCAGAGGGTGGAAATACCAGGATTTTGTCTCAGAAGAGACAAAGGGTGGTGGCTGGTGCTCACCCTCACGGCCCTTCACAGCTGTACCCTCTGTCCTAACTTGCTTCAGTTTCTTACCCAGCTCTCCTCCACACTGTTCTCCTCTCCCAACCCCACTGGTTCAGATGACTTCCCCACTCTCAGAAAAGCCCAGTTGCCTTTCTCTGCCCCAAACCAGCTTCCAGGCCACCACCTAGAGACACAGCGTTGTCACCATGATGATCACTCCATGGATGGTACGGGACAAAGGATCCGAGGATCACACAATAATGTAGGTTGGAGGGGATGTCAACAGGTCACCTGGTCCATCCCCCACACAGAGCAGAGCTAATGTAGTTCAGGGCCTTGACAACAAACTTGGTCTTTGGTCATCACAGAGAGAAGTAGAAAACCTGTGAAGAGGCACAGGGCTGGAGCAGTGAGATTTCCACTGAAGCAGCAGAGGATAAATCCTGCTAAAATAATAGCTTACAGATGGGTACCAGCAGATAGTCAGAGGCATTCAAAGAATCAATTTGTTGTGACAGCTGCAGTAAACATGGAATTTACTGTCTACATACTTATCTGCATGAACCACATTGCTGTGGCTGCCAGTGCAGTCTCGGCCTTTTACCTTCTTTGTACTTTATTTCAAACTAGACTTCAGTTTCTTTGGTATAGGCTGTGCCTCCTTCTTTGCTCAGCACCAACCACTGAACCTTTTTGGTACCCGCTGGCATTAACACAGTACTACCACAAGGTTTTGGGTGCATACATATGGTCAAGAGTCTACAGTCAAGCTGTGGTTCTCCACGTCTCCAGAGGCAGATTGTATTGCAAAGAGGGAGCTGAAAGTATAGTAAAAATGTACATTAGAGTTTTGAATGCTTGTCTTTTCTTCCCTGTTTCCCCTTCCATCAATTTGGGAAGGTTGAGGGGGCACTATTAAGGATTCAGACTGGTCGGGTGTGTGACTCTCAACACTCTTGGGATTTTTTTTCCTCTTTTTATTCCTTATGCTGAAGCTTATTTACCTCTATTCCTGTGAATGTCATTGACTTTATGACAGAGAATCCAAAAGGAGAGTAAACAGAGGCATCAAACCATTGTACCAAAAGGTGTTGCTTTCTCTGTTTAGCAAAATACGAACAAACAAAGAGGCAAGAGAAGTGCATACCTTCGTTGCAATATGGTTTATCTTATTTTAGGGATCTTGAATGAGACCGCCAGAATCATATTGATAGGAACAATCATTTCAGAGGTTCTCGATGTCTGCCTATTAAGAATTAGATCCAAACTGTCAATTGATTTCACAGGTCTTCATATGATGAAGAAGAGAAAGGGCCATCAGCTGGTGCAGTTATAGTTTATAACAGGACCTGAAGGAATTAAAAGCTCCATCCCCATTTCCTGATCCCTGTTTTATTAGCTTCTTGATTTTTAAGACTCCTCCTACGTTGTATATGATTGCCATGCTATAGAATACAATTTGTACAGATGTTCAGCCTGGAAGTTAGAGCAACACAGTATCTCAAAAAGGGTTGACTAAGGTAAAGATGCAGTTTTATTAAAAAAAGTATTTGTAGTGTTGAAGATGGACAATAAACCTTCTCCACGTTGGTCCGCTGAAAATAAGAAGCAGCGCTGCACAGGAACAAAATGCTGGAACATGCTCATGCAAGTGTCCCAACGAGTCCTTTCAGAAAAGAGAGAGTACCAAAAAATATTCCGTATTTTGACTTCCTGGAAATATAGAATGCTGAGTCTAATGACTCTAATGCTGGGATTTTCTTTCCAGCTCCAGAGGACTGCATTATGGGGACACTGACTTCTTCCTTTATTACTAAATGGAAAACACAGAATAGCTTTTGCCAGCTCTCCAGAAGGAGTTTGCCTGCAGCTGTGAAATGCATTTATCACATCTCTTAATTGCTATGTGAGCAAAATCTTGCTGGAATCTTCATACATGGGTGTCACAGATGATAAATAAAGTAAGATATGATGTAATGCATTGTAGCTTACATACTTCAGGAAATTCTGGGATGAATTAGGGAACACATTTATTTTTCCTGGAATGCAAAACATGTAAGCAACCAATCCTTTCTTTCAAGACTTGGCTCCACCTCCTCTTTCTCCTTCCCAGAGTATTACATCTGGTTTTGATGGTGTAAAGATGCATCTTACACCACAACCCCAAGCTAAAGACAAATTGATACGAAAAAAAAGAGAGTAGATATGTCTCGATCTTGTCCAAATAAGAAGAAAAAAAGATATTTTTATATTGTTTAATAAGAGAGAAACCTGACAGGAATTTTCTCAGTTAGGATTTTAATATGCTGAGATTTCAGATGCGACAATACAGTGCCCAAATAAGTTTCCGCTTTACAACATCCATCCGAAGGAAATCCAAGCCTCATCTACTTTTAATTCTATAGCCACAGAATCTTGTGCATCATCCACCCCTGGTGCACTTCTTGCAGGAAAAACATGTGGGTATGCACACCTACAGTAACATCCTACGTCAGATTACTTTCTTTTCTCTGTGTTTTCTTTTCTTTCATATGATTTAACAAGTGGAAAACACGAGGCAAAATCAGTATCTATTTTAACAAAGCAGTGCTGGATAGAGTTTGTAAACCTCTAGGGTCAAGTTAAAACACAAGATCAAACCTGTGGTTAGTGTAAAACTCTATAGTCTATGAGGAATCAAAGACTCGTATTGATCTAGATAAGCATCTTACAGTGATATTATTTGGCAATTGCATGTTATGCTATAAAAAGACAAATTTATTTTCCACGTTACAATGACAAACATTTATGCACTACGTACAGACCTCCCCCTACAAAACATCACTGGCACCTCCACCTAATTTTTAAGCCAAAGAAAGGAAATTTATAAAAAGAAGGACCATTCTTCTGCCTTGATACCAATAACTTTACTACAGACATACAGGTCAGTTAGCTGTTCATGTAACTCTCAAGGAACCTAGGAAAGAAATGGTTTACCCAAAACATGAAAAATGTCTAGATTTTCTAAAACTGCCCCCACCATCTCGAAGTTTCCCTATGGAGAGAAGCCACCCCATGCCTGACGATAAGTGCTCTGTATGGAAAAGTAAGCAGCAAAGTCGCTGGTGGGCGTGAGGTAGGGCAAAGGCTTGCTGAGATCCTTGTACAGCCCCAGCAAGTCTCAAGGGACTGCACTTACCGGCAGTTCCAGAGGACAGAAGAGGAAAGGGGAGGAAGGGCAGGGGAAGAGGTGGGAGGAAATCTCTTCTCCTAACAAGAAATTCCTTCCTGGTCTTAAGAAACCTTTGTCAGTGAAAATTCAATAAAATGGTATGAAAAGTTTAAGTTTCTTCAGAAAAATCCTATCCAGTCTAAGAGATTTGATGAAGCCCTTCTGCAAGATATGAGACGAAGCCTCCAGGGTTGAAATATTCTTAAACACACCGACATCCAGAAACCTTGTTTAAGAAATACTGAATTGTAGAAATATTTTAAAAGCATTACAATAGTTGTAAACAAACAAACAAACAAAAAGCGTCATCACAATAAGACCTTCATAGCATGCTTGGATTGAGGTACCTTTTTTAAAGTAACAGCAATATTTGGTGCCGTGACTCTGCATGGAATAATCATTTCTCTTCCCACCGTCATGTGTATTATTTTAGGTATATCACTGTGCATCTCTACAAATGGATTGCCCGTATCTGCAAGAAAAGAAAAAGAAAAACATTAATATCTGAGCTCTTAAGCCAGTGTATGGAAATTGTAATGGTGCATACAGTCTTGAAAGAGCTGACTAACCCTGTCCATAACATAAGATAGACAAAGTCCTCAAATCACTCTTCTGTTTACTTTTATCCCAACAAGTTTAGTAAAACACTATTGAATATTTGAGATTTTTCACTCAATATCAATAGCAGTACTTTGGTATCCCCTTTAAAATCCAGGAGAGTTAAAGTACATTTTTTCCCATTACAGCATCGCCTCTACTGTTGAGGGATGTGTTTCTTATTTCAGGGCATTTCTATTTTATTATCGCCAGGAGAAATAATTTGATGGGAAGTGACTGAAATTCACTTACCAGGAAACCCCTAAACAGGACACGCTGCTGCTCTCTGCAAGGAAATTGATGGAAAAAACTCACGCTGACTTCACCAGGAGAAAGAATCTACTGTGATAATCCAGCCATATTCTCAACCCTGAGAATACAGACTAGCGAGAGTTAATTATTCTTCTCCTTCCCACTATCACAATACCTATATGTCTCTTTTGTAAGTGACAAGGTAAATGAAAATGCCAGGAAAACATTCGTTCCGTTCGACTCAATAACTAAAGCTTGGCAGAGTAATTTACCGTCCCTCGAACAATCCCTTTAACAAAGGGCATTGTCATAAATAGCTTGCGCTGGGAACAGGGAACATTGCTGCTGCTATTGTTTGGACCGCTTAACAAAGAGGGGCTCAAGCCACAGGCTCTGGCTCCAAATCTTCTTTGCAGGTGTTCAGATCTGAAGGTTCGGTTTGACTCACATTGCAGACAGACTACCTCAAAATTCACATAAGGTTTGGTTTTTAACTCTTTAAAAAGCAGAACGTTCAGATCTTAAATGCCTTGCTTATCTACAGTTCCAGTGTTTTTTCAGGCAAAACCTAGTATTTTCACTTAGTCAAAAACAATCTTACAAATAACAATGGACATATTCCTTGGAAAAGAACTGAGTAAAGCTAGCAAGAATTGACCCCTCATAAAACCTCAAATTGTAATACTTTATTCAAGTGTTCTGGTCCCAGACTTCTGTTGTTGACATGTGTTCACTCTAGTAGTTCTTCCAATACATTACTTTTGCTTCTCTTTCAAAAGTATGATCTGCACTTCCCGGTGTCATAAAACTGTTCTGCCCTTAGGATCTTCTTTTCTTATTACATGCAATAATATTTTTACATCAAACAGGAAGAGAAGCAAATTCTACTCTAATTTATATTCGGGAGAATCCTAAGGTAGAGTATCTCAGATGTGCACCAGGATATGGAAAAAGTTTTCCTAAGGAGGTTTAATGAAACCGTTACACAAACTTTCTGAAATAAAAGCCGCAATGCTTTATTTAATAATAGGTGTTAAATGTCCACTGAGATCGCAAAAGGAACTTATGAGTAATAGAGGATGCGTATGTAATAAAAAAATACCCTAAGGACTGGTTGGGCGAACGTTTCCTCTGCAGTACGATTCAAGGAAAGACCAAGAATGAACCTGTTTGTAGCATGGTGAAAAGAACCTTTTTTGTTTCAGGGGCTGCAGCCGCAGAAGAGGTCACCTGCCCCTTAACATCACCAGCCAAACGGATTTACTTCTCCCCAAAGACTCGTTCATCTTTGTCACAAAATTAAGAGCTCCTGCCCAAAACCAGCAAGCTTTGCAAAGTAGTTTCCTGTATCATAATCTCCAGATCATTACAAGTGTGAGGAAGAACTGTTCTGGGGACTACCGGAGCTGTCTGCAGACACAGTGTCACCACTGACTGATGCCAATATTGAGGCAGTGGGGGCTGTGCAACTCAGACCTTGCAGGATTCCTGCCCATCCGAAGGCAGGGACAGGAAACAAGCACAAAACACTGCGTTTGCCTTTTTTTTTTTCCTTCTTCTTCAATGGAAACGCACGTTCGCGCCTGGAGAAGTCTATTAAGTGCTCCATAAAAGTCAACTAAATGCCCTGGCTGCTCTTGGTAGGTTTTAAAGCTCAGTCACTGCCTTTCTTGGTATACTCCCTTCAGTGGTACGCCAAGGCGTCTCCGTGCCCCCGCTATTCGCGTGCAGAGCTCCCATTGACATCACCGGGGACTTCCGCCATGGGCCAGAGGGCAATCGATGGCCCCAAGTGCTCCAAATGTCTTCCTGCTTTTGATTAAAAGAAATACGCATCATGTTTCCTAGCACAGTTTTGTTTTCATAATGAGTGTGGAGGCTTTTCCTGATTCCCTTTGATTTTATTCTCCTTCCGTCTTAATGGCCATAAGGGGATACTCTCGGTGCCTCAAGACCAGAATCTCGTGCAGGGTCAACCAGCCTGGATCAGGCAAAGCTGAACCCACAGTAGCCCCAGGGCCGGTTATGCCACATTGGCAGGGTACGCCAACGATGTGGAACCCTTCTGTCCCTCAAATAATAGCACTCCTTGCTTCTTTTTTCCCCTCTTTCCCTCTCATCATAGCCCTACCTATTGCCAGTGGCTTCTGCTACATTTCCTCCCAGTTCCTCCTGAGGTAAATGCCATCCTTCCCTGAACAGCTGGCTGGCAGCACATCTGGGATGACTTAACCTCCTGCTAGCAGTCTTCTGGGCCAGCTTTACTCATTTTTATGTTCACAAAGCTCTAGACATAAAAGAAACATCATGGATTGACCTATCTTGAAGACCACATCCAAGTTACACATTCAGCTCCATCAGGATTTGGAATGGAAGATCCAAGATGGTTGACCTTGGTTTTTGAGGGTTTTGGGGTTTTTTTTTTTGTTTGGTTGTTGTTTTTTTTTTTTTTTTTTTTCAGACCTGCCTGTAAGGGTAGCAAAATGAAAGATGGACAGCCAGAATATTGGCATATGCTAAAGGTTAGTTTAAAAGTAAGTTTAGTGTATTTTTAAATTGTGCCTGGAATTAATGACTGTGTGCTGGTTTGACTGTGTTCCTCACAATATCTCTCCGTTACAATCAACATGAAACCACAAAAAGCATTCATGAAATCACAAAATCCATGAAGGTCACTTGCTATATTGTTAAAGAACATAAATAGCAGCTTTTTATTAAGCTGGTTGGCAGCCAGATACAAACTTGATAAGAGACTTAACACAAGCAATATTATGTCTGGTATCAGTAACTTGTCTAGGCTATTTATGGGGTTTGCACAAACAACTAAATTAGCCAACACTGAAATGCCAAATTCAGAAAAGATGGAGAGGTTCTTTATCTCCACAAGCTTCAGCTACTGTTCTTAGGTTTGTTTTGTTTTTAATAATCTGAGCTATGCAAGTCAGAGTAATTACACATACATTTGCAAGAAGAAAATTCTCTACAGGAAAGTCTGAGCTCCTTGAAATCTCTGAAAGTTTGTCCTCCGAAGTTCTTCCAAAATACCTACTTAAACTTGGCTCATCATTAAGACTTTTTTTCAGGCTAAAAGAGTCAAAACAGTTTCCTCACATTCACATAACACTTTTTCCCTCGTGCACATGTAGAGGACCAAAGTCTTTACCAAAGTACAGACATGCAAACTTCATTAAAATTAATGGGCCAATTGCCAAATTCCCCTTTCAGTTGTAGGGACTCACCATAACTAACTTTATTTATCCCAGCTAAATTAGTAGGGCTGTTCAGAAGTAATTGGAGGAGAACCTTGCACACCAAGGGTGGCTCTCATCTCACTTACACATCTAAAACATAGACATCTCTCACTGAGGTAGGTGGCCAAACTGTTAGAGTTGCCACCGCGGAGAAAGGTGGAATTCTGCCATAGGACTTGTTTTAAACGCTTGTTTTACCCTGAGATTAATTATGTCCTAGGAAAAGCACCTATTAAGCCTGCTCACATGTAGGTGCCTAAGGTCCTTAAGAAAAAAAAAATCCCATTTTCTGTATCTGGAAGCACAACACATCTGCAAGAAGGGCTTTTCCACTCTTGACTCTTGGTAGCCTGTAAAATAGTACTCTTCAAATTCAAATGGTTTCTAAACCTTGAAGGAAGAATTGAGACATGAATTAATAATCACGGAAGTCCAGGAAAGAGAAAAAGAAAGAGAAAAAGAAAGAGAAAAAGAAAGAGAAAAAGAAAGAGAAAAAGAAAGAGAAAAAGAAAGAGAAAAAGAAAGAGAAAAAGAAAGAGAAAAAGAAAGAGAAAAAGAAAGAGAAAAAGAAAGAGAAAGGGAATATTTTATATCTGGAGCACATTCAGACACAAAGCATTGCTAACATAATTGCACAGTGATTTTTAGGCAGGGTTTGTTTGTTTTCCTTTGGGGCTAGTTATACTATGCTATCATCAACGTAGGTCCATAACACACATAAAACACAGTTAAAACTCTTAAGGAAAAATATTCTTACCCACATTAGCCAGGAAATCCACACTAGAGCAATTATTATGTTCAGAAAGCAATCTCTAGAAAGACTAATGGACATTGGGAAACCTTTCTCACATGCATCCCTCCTTTGTGATGGTTCATCTTGGAAATGTCTTTTTGTTTCAGTAGGAGCTATAAGCCCTGGTGAGGAAGAAGGACCTCGGAGGCCTTAGTGCATGGCCTTTGATGCTGCCAAAGCAGCCACACATGCTCTGCTCAACACAATGTACTATGATGCGAGGTCCATGTACACACAATGACAAAAGCGTGGCAATTATAGGTGATTGACGTCAGCAAGTCCTAGAGGGCTCCGTTTTGTAACAGGAACCTCATTAGCCACTAAAAATGTGTCCGCATACTTGATACAGCTGTAGCATAGTTTAATTTCAACTAGTTTCCTTTTCATAACAGAAGCACTATCATATTATTGAGTCTGACAGCGCAAGCCAAAACTGTACCGCTCATATGTTAAAACTGTGCCAAAAGCAAAGACAGAAAAAAGGCACAGGGGAGGAAGAGTTCCCCAGGCCTCAGCAGGTTCTTCTGTCAGTACATTATCTATGAATAAGAAAAAGGAAAAGAAGAAAATCTCCCTTTCTGTTAGCTTTCAGGGTGTTTTGTCTTACTGCTTTTTTCACCTGTTGAATTATTTTGACTTGGACGCTTCTGATCTTAAGAGACCTTTTTGGGGATCTCTTCAGATGCCCTCCCTGTTCTGCAACATAGTGCCTTTAGGATTACAGGAGTCAATCCATTCAAGCTAAATCTTAAATCCATGTCAGTTCTGGGGCTGGATCCAACTATCTGTCAACAAGTGAACCTCCCAAGGAGATGCCACATGCTCAGCACTTGCAGAATGCAACTCTAGAGTCTGAAAACGCACTCAAACCCCCAGATGTTTTCGCACTTCAAAGGCTTGCATTTGCAACCATTCACTAATGCTAACGCTCTTCATTTTGGACTCTCCAACCTGAGACACATCTCGAGACAAATATCCAAAACTAGTGGACGTGTCTGACATTCTAGACATTGGTGAGTACAAGTACTCTCAGGATTTGCACCTTTAATTACCCAGCTCTCATTTGTCTCACCTGACTTAAATCATCTCAAAGCAAGACATCTATCTAAGCCTGTTCTCTAGATTCCTTGTAAAGTCAGCGATGAGAAATACATACCAGAAGGTTCTTTTACTCTCTGTTAAGTATAGAAAGAGAATAGACAACTGACTCAGACTAGAGGTCTGATTTTAAAACAGGGTATTTTGAATGGCACTTGGTTGAAGTAACAACACACATCTTATTTTGCAAGTAAATGTATGCGGTCAGAAGACATGCACAGCAGGAGTGTAAGGAGAGACAAGGAGAGGGAGAACATCGACTAAGAAATGGGCTAATACCCTAAGGCCAAGCAGAACTTCGCTTAGAGAAGAATTCTCTGCTGCAGCAGAATTAAGACATTACTTTTGTATGTTAATAGCTGAGAGCTGTCTTCATCACAGGAGGTAGCAACACTTCAATTTGAGTCAACATTTGTTTAAATTCTTGCAAAAAATCTAACCTTGATATATCAACATAATTGAGCTTATATGCTTTTCCTCTGTCATACCATGGGAACAATTGATCAAAGGCAAGAGATGATGAGAGTAGAGAATAGAGAACTGCACATTTTTGAAGAAAGTGAATGAGCTCCAGCAACTGGAAAAGAATGTCTTGGAGATACCAAAACAAAGGCAGGCAGAAATAAAACCCATTAGCACCGTTCCCAGGGAAGTCTACATAGGTTTCAAACAAGCCTGCTGATAATTTGTTGTTTCTTAGATGTCTTTATTCCATAATTATCTCTTTTCAAGCAGAAAATTCCCCGTGCCTCACTCCAATGTATGCACTGAGTGTTCATTACAAATCTTTCCGGTTTACTACTAGGCTGCAGTTGCATAACAAAACAAAGATCAGAGCAGCTTTTGGTCTGAGACAGTGGAGAAATTGGCAAAGAGGCTTTGCTTCATTTCAGATTTTTCCCATGGCTCGTGGTGGAAGTCAGGCCATCAGCTTTCTTAGAGCAAAGTCCAAGGCTCTTAAGAGAATTCATTTCCCTCGCTTGATGTCTCAATTCCTGAGCTGTGTGTGGTCAAGAGTTGCTGCGGCACACACAGTGCGCTCACTCCCCTGTGCAACTCAGTAGTGACCTCTCCAGCTGAAGGAAGGGTGGTGTCAGGACTAGCTCCTGAAAGAAATGTCACCAGCCTGCCAGTTCTTGATCACCCAAACGCAGGACTTCAGGAATGCTTCAAGTCACCCTGGGGCATGTGGGACTTGCAGTCTCCCACTCATCATCTTGCATCTTGTTTTGTCTATAGAAGCTCATCTTCTGCCAGAGCATACACTTATTACTGAACCAAAGGACTTACTGGGTTGTTTTGTTGTTTGGTTTTTTTTTAAAAAAAAAACCAAACAAGTTCATGTTCAGTATCACTCTAATTACGGAAATGAATAACATTTTTAAAGCAATAAGTGATGACTTCCCGTACAAACAATATCAACTTTCCTGATTCGGATTCTGTGTTTGTAAATAGCAACTATTTGTTCTCATCTCCAGCATGCTAAGACATGGGAAACAGGCACCTCCATGATCCACATGAAGCTAATATGGGAAATGGACTGACACAACGTCCTGCCACAGGAAACAATACAAAGCTAGGAGGGACCCAAATTTTACAAATGTTTATTTCCTAAGCACCCATAAATTCATTTTAAATAAAACTAAACTCAAGAAAGGTAGTCTTCACAGAGGATTTCGTTATCCCCATCTCACCCCAACTTGAGCCAGATTGTTGAATTTCGTGCATGCTCACAGAAACAATGACTTACATCAAGAGATTCCTTAAGTATTTTCTTTCCACATACTAACACTACACTGATCAGAAGAGGTGAGTTTTGGTACTTGGTATCTGGTTTCTTTTCAACCAACTCAACAATTCTTCCTGAAATTGTAAGGTTTTGGAGGACTAATATACCTTTCCCCACCTTAGGGCAGAGTGACACTTTCAACAGGCATCAAACGAGCAGTTACCTTGCAGCTTCCCTCGTTATCAGTAGTTTGCCCTAACTCTCATATGTGCTTACTAGGACACAATCAACACTTAAATGTTAAGAAATTGTTTTTCAATCAAAAGGATTTTCAAATTCAGAAAATTAAGATGCCAAAGAGGTCTAAGCTTGATACAGGTTTGTCCATTAAACATTGCACCGTTTTTTGGCAAGTAAGGTAGGAGGTGAAACACAATCTAATCCTACCTTCAACAGCAACATCAACATTTAATGACTGAATGTCCTTGAAAGATCAACAAAACCGAGACACTCAGGCAGTCTTCCTTAACTTCCTTAATGATTGCGGGGGGAAGGGGCTGTACAAAAACTATTTCTCCAATGATATGTTTCTCCTCCATCACCATGTGCGTTAGACAACCTTGGTTCACATACATCTAATTGAGGATCTCTTTCAGATGCAAGCAAGCTACGTACAACTTGGGAAGCAGTGAAGAGTTAGAAAGACTGGTTGTGTCTTCCATTTGTAAAAATTCAGGATCCAGAAAAAATAAGACTTCAGACAGTAAAAAGACCAAGAGAACATAAATGAATCTCTTGTATCGTAAAGTGGGTTTAGCGGAGAAGTTCTGAGTCAGTCACAGCCATCCTTATTCTTCTCATGTGGTGAACGGAGGGGATTGTGGGTAGATCTCAGATAGAGATGACATCCAAGGTGGGAGGTTCAAGAAGGTCCCACGATGGGAAACTTGCAAAAGTCATCCAAGAAAATTGTAAGTTTTCCTAGGCAGCAGGAAACATTGGTCACTAAATGAATAACCTACTTTACTTAGGCTTCCATGGACGCATCTGTAGTTGGATAGCCAGTGAATTATACAAAAATAGTTGGGTGAGAAAAGCACTCTGCGATCTATTTCAGATTAAGGAAACCAGGATGAACAGCATGAATTATTCAATAATTCTCAAAAAAAACCCAACACACAATAATGGGGGGAGCTATCTTATTTTCTGTCACTGCAGTGAGAAGTCCACTTTATTCTGCTTTTTCACAGCACCAGTCCCACTCTTTGTGTCACAAAATGAAAACAAAGGCTAATTCACTCTAATGTGAACTTGTTAGAAGCAGCAGACACATAATTTGGAAAACTTCCAGTTGCACATTGTCTGTAATATGGGCTTTCAAAATCTGTGAATCCTGATATCTTATCTGTTGATTGTATTCTGTAAAAAAATCAAGAAAAACTAAAATATAAAATTAAATCCCTAGAGTGTTTATAATATCTTCTTTTATTATTGCGTCTATTGAATTCAACTGTTCTGAAAAGCATCTGATTAATATCCTGGAAGAAAACAGGATCAGAAAGCAATTTCTGTTACAGCCTAACTGACCCAATTCCGGCATTTCCCATACATTACACAATACTCGTTCACTGAACACAATTCTGTGTTTACTTTGATTCCATTTATTGTAGATTTTTACAATCTGTGTAGTGTGGACTACAGAGTACACCTTTGAATGTGACTCAACATGCAAATAGTAATTTTCTACAGCATGAAATAATTCAGTGATCTGGATAGACAGCTTTGGCATCCTTCAGCTGCCTAGAAACCTATAGTCTTACACAGACAGGTTAAAGTGGATGTTGTACCAGATATATGGTTTTCATCAGTCATCATCCGATTCTGTAAGGTACGATTTCTCTGATACCCGTTTCATAGATTCACTTCTAGCCTACTTCCATGTGGAGTTCTACTTACTCTAGCAGACTGGTTGGATTGGATCTCCTTCTTTTTCCATTTTTTTCCTAACAGATAAAACACTAGCATTTGTATTTGCAAGCTCTGAGAAGGCAGATTTTAAACATTAATTGGTAAATTATCACGACGTTTTGCAAGGCTGAAAATATCATTCAAAACCTTGTATTTAACCAGAGCTGAACTGCCTTATTTATATGTTTTGCTGTATTGAAGCAAAAGTACCAAGCAGCGTTAAAAAATGTAATCTTACCGTTAATAAATACATAGACTGTAGATTCCTTCTTCTTTTTCGCTGGACTCGTTGGGTATTTGCAGCTATAGTTTCCAGTGTCACTTGCTTGAGTTCTGCTCAAGGTCAGACTGCTGCAGGACTGCTTCCCATTCCTTCCACAGGCATATTTAATTACTTTCAGCCTTTTGCTATCCTTACTTAGAGTTTCAGGCAAAGACCATGAATGAACCATTTCCCCCCTGCAAATACAGATAAGGAAGCAGAAACAATTATGTTGGGCTGCAATTATATAGCTCCAGTTCCCAAGCTTTCTTTTTTATTATATCAGGCTATTTCTGGGGTTCTCTTTTATCTTGTTTTCCAAAAACAACAACAGAAACAACAAAGAACTGTTAAACAATTGCCATTGAAGTTCACTCCCCACCTTTCCCCACAACATAAGGTTTCATTTTTTTCTAATTTCAGTTACAAAAAAAGAAAGTGTCAGGTGTATGAACTCCCAGCCAAATGATCAGAATCCAACTCAGCTGGTTACCTGCAGGTGAGATTTAAAGTCTGGCCTGCTTGAACAACGTGCTGTGTGCCATTTATGCTCAGCTCAGGAACTTTTAATTTTGATCCTGAACTAGATCCTAGAAAAACAAAGAAAAAAAAAAAAAAACATTAACAATGACAAATCATCCTGTTTCCAATCCACTCACATTTACGATGTTATACTGGAAGGGGAAAGCAAAGAAAAGGGGATGTCCCCATTACCGCACATACTCTTTTGCTCTGAGCATAATCCTGCTGTCCTGACTCAGGACTCGCATGAACTTCCATGAGAATTACTCAGGAAAGAAAGCAGAAATGAAAGCTGTACACGTTTTGGTCGATGACTTTGCTCTCAGACTGTTCACTGAGCGTACGGTGAAGAAAGTTCAGGACCTCGCTGCTACACATCTAACCAAGGAAGCGTGCCCTCAAGCGCTGCTGCCTGCATTTCCTTAGGAAACACCACCATGGCAGCCTCTTCAATGGGAAGGGCAGAAGTCAGCCACTTCCATGGCAAGAGCCACGTATTGACCTCTAAGATACTGAACTCTTACTCAAACAACTTGCTGCAAAGCTGGAACAGCTTTGGAAGGAATGAAAGGGGATTAAGGATCTTCCCTTCCTGACTGAAGGTCACAGCACTGTTACCTACGGTCCCTCACTAGCTGCAGGCTTCCTACCAGTGAAGTGGTGTCAAAAGGTAACTGGACAGCTCTACAATAAATTCTGAGAATAAGTTCAAGGCACCCTCCAGAACAGATTTGCTCCTCATTGAGAAAGCAAGCCTGCCAGCATGGCCCCAGTCGTGGCCAGACCATTCTGGTATGGGTGAAGGCCTGGGTGTCAGTATAACATGAGGTGGCTTAGGACACTTGAAAACATCGAAGCAGGCTTCTCACAGGCCACTTGAAGGCAATTTTTAGGAAGTCCATGAAAAAATCCTGTGGTCAGAAGACTAGAGGAACACAGGGCCTACCCTCGCACCAAGCCAGCAAGTGCTGGAAAGGCATAAAGTTTCCTCTTTGCCCCATAACAGGCTACGGCCACAAAAGCTTTCATGGCAAGCAGACAGAAACGCATGCCTTACAGAAGAAACAGTCCTTGATCCATCCCATTGCCCTCGCACTGACAGCAAAGTGTTCCAGAAGCTAGGAACAAAACAAGCAAATATTTTGAAACAGTTAAAATTGAAAACTGGTTTAAGTCTAAATCTGGACCCGAGGGCAGTTTATGAAGATTTCAGTGTTGTGAAAGAGGAGCAGAGAGCACCCCAGATCATTTTACTCCAAGAGAAAGTATTTCTTTGTCAACACATGAGAGAAGCAGCATCATGTAAACAATGGTAATGTGAATTTCCCACTAGAACGCAGTCAAGTACAGCCTCAGTTTAGCTATTTTAAGCCCTTCTAAGAGGTCCCTGCCACAGCCAGATATGAACAGCTGTATGCACCCAACATAGCAGAAATACATGAACCTTTTTTTGACTGCTATGAATCACCCACTGGAAAGGCCTCCCTCTTTCATTGACTATAGAAGGAACTTTTGGACACCAACTTCAGTTGAGATTGGCGACTAAATTTCAACTGTATAAACCCTCCAAAGTCAATTCAGCAGCTTCCATCCAGCAGCAGATGTAGCATCAGATGAGTGGTTGAACAGCAAAACTTTGTTCTGAGATGTGGACTTGAACTCCTCCAGTCTGAGAAAGGCCTAGAAGCCAGGTATCCATTTTTAGAGATGCTAAAAGTACAAGGATTTTGTGCAAAAGGGAAAGAGGCACTGCTCTCATCTGCTGGGTTTGGGTGGGTTTTTTTGGTGTTTTTTTTTTTTTAGGAGCCAGCAGTGCTCCATTTATCAATAAGTATTTCCTACTGATTTTCTATAACATCTGTGGAGACAAGAGACCTAAATCACCTTCTGGGACTACGTAGCACAATCCATGAAAAGAACCAAATAGCTGACTATGTCTGCAAAACTGTTTGCTAGAGGTCTTCAGAGACCTGTTTCTTTTCCTCAGCTATACAGGAAACGTACACTGTAGGGGTTAACTAACTTTTAACTAACCTGTGGCATCTAAGTTAGTTACATTTAACTGCATTTTTCTTTTTAGCCCTGTATATCTTATTTAAGCTGTGGCTCCAGCAGTTTTCCTGTATATACTATCATCCATCCCTATTCAAAAGAAGATTTAAAGGGTACACTTAAACATAGACATAAACTAAATTACAGCTCATTTGAACAGGCTTCAAGCAAGAGCATAACAGGTTTTCAGAAAAATTAGGTCCTCTGAACTGCACCACAAATATTACCAGAAATTGGAGTGGTGATACTGTACAAATATACAGACTTCCTCTGCGATTTGTCTAGACAACCGTACTTCTTACTAGAAATTAATATATGCTGCCAGCTGTTACAAGGGGAGAAAAAAGATGCAGCAAATCCTTGAAAAAGCAATTTGTTACGTGGCATCTTGCAAACATACGTTTTTCTCACCTACCATTTAAGGATCTGAATTCTGAAATGCTGGGTCTGCCAAATTGCGCACCATGCTTTTACGGGATAGTCTTCCACAGATGCTTATGGTCTATGAGTCTACTCATTTGCAGTTCTGAAATCATGTCCCTGAAGCTAAACACTGAGAGACTGAGATAAGACATTACAAGAGCTGAGGCAGCTTCTGTGAAGAGCGACCCAGGCACTTTGGTTGAGAGGGTCTGTCAATGTCCTCCAACTAAACAATCTGACAGTTGCGTGAAACCACCATATTCCTGCATTTCATTCGTATTTCATTCGTATTTCTCTTGTCATCCCAGAACTGGAGGCTCAGATGCTCTCCCAAGAAGGCAGTGTTTGTATCCAGCTTTATGAATCTTGTTCCTTACTTCAGGGGGGAACCTGGCCCCAAGCTTCCCTGAACTGCTCCTTATTTTTGCCTCTAGAAAAGCTGAAAGCACACAACAGTGTTTACAAACAGTTCAATACGTATGAAAAAAACGTCATTAATGGTCTGCCAGAGGAACCCATTGGGATCAAAGCCCAGCTGCAAGAGTTGCAACACTCAACCCAGTTGCTAGAGAGCAACATGTAGGTTGCTTCCAGTTAAAACTGAAGGAAAGGTGGAAAATCCATGTGAATGACAAGCGCCGAGGGCAAGGCAGGAGAGCAAGTCTGCAGTGCCTGGTCACGACTGCAGTGCTGAGGGCTCAGATTTGCTCTGCACCAGCACCCTGCCCAGGAGCAAAGCCAACCAGGCAGCACCATGCCCACACCTGGCCCATGCCAGGACCAGGAGAAAAGCCCTGGGAATGTGGGCTGCTCTTGTTTTCGAAGTTCACCAAAGGTAAAGGAGAAGCAAACATTATAAATGTTGCAAACTTTTCTCTTGGTAACTCTATGGGTATATAAGCAAAGACGTCCACATGGAAATCTCAAGATCTATCTTAACTCAAGTGGACAAAACAAGAGACAGCCTGGAAGCCTGCATGTCAGAAGATCTGCCTCAGAGTTATTAAAATTAAATGGGAAAAAAAAAAAAAAAAAAAACAAACAAAAAAACCCAAAAACCCACAAACCAAAAAACCAGTCCTTTTCACCCCATCCTGCAGGCAAAAAAGAAACCCAGATATACTGGATACATATTCAAGCTTTTGCCCTTTTACACGTATTACGTATATCTAACAGACACCACAGTATTTGTAAATATTGGGAGTGGGACCTTAAGGAGTGCTTAGTGTTTGTCTAACTTTGCTCCCATTGATATAAGCCAGAGTTTCATCATTGATTTCAACTACATTTTAGACACTTAACTCCGGTAGTTAATCATATTAATATTCAAGAGCTAACATCAATGTATTTGGCATGATACATCAGATTTGTTAGATATTCGTATAGTTTTTCACTCACAAAAAGCTGAAGTAAAAGATCCTATTTCTAGCCAACGTTGTTGCTTTTGCAAGTATGCGAGACAATGCTTTTACCAGCAAGATGCTAAGTCTTGAAGAAAAATAGCTTTATTTGACATCCTATTTATTCATGGGTCATTAGCTTCCTTACGTTTTTAAACGCTTCAAAACTGAGGCAGAATACAAACGCAATAGAGTTTGACATGTTTACCAGAAAAGAAAAAGGAAGGAGAATAGCAGGGAAATTCCTACTGTCAATATTTAGAAGCGGATTATGCCTTCTATGTACCTTCTCTGGGCATTTTACTTGACACTGTCTTTTCTGAAGGGTCATGGCTCAACAGGACACGTTCACTTATCATTGTGCCTGTCACTAAGCGACCATCAGCAGCCTACCCTCACACTGACCTACAATGGGGGGTGCAACTTCTTTTCATGTGACAACAAGAGAACTAATTAATCCTGATAACTGAGGAATCTCCTCCCATAGGGAGAGGGGTGATTTTTTGGGCATATTCTATTTGTTTTGGAAGGCTTATTAGATACACGTGAAAGTCAGTCAACAGGGGCGCTTAATTAACAAGCAAACATTAATTTAGATTGTAAAAGTTACCCATTCTGTCTAAAATAAGGGAAGGACGATTTTTTTTTTTTTTTAAAGAAAGCAGAGCATATAATCTGTAATTTGCAAAGGAGCAAAAGAATAAACTTTCTTCAATTATTTTTTGCCTTGCAAAAAAGGCGATGCTCTTCCTGAATGAAGTAAACAAAAAATTGAATTACCTGTTAACCAAAACCACTGATTACAAGCAATTTTAAAAAAAAAGATAAAATAAATGAACACGCATATAGTTTTCCAATAAGATGCGTGAGTTCAGTTCTACAGACATCTAAGTAACCATGCCCACATGATCAACCTTCCACTTATTTTAGCTAAACCTCAATTTCTCTTACAAGGATAGATCTGATGAGATCAAAATTGAGACTATGTTTTGGATTATTATCACCATTCTGATTTTTCCAGCTTCTACTTTTAAATTGCCTTTTATACACTTTGAGTTTCTGCTACCTTTGACTAAAGAAATAAACCCAGAAGTTAGCTCTATGGCCTAGTTAAAAAAAACCCACATGATATTAGAAGTTATTAGAAATTTCCTTGAAGTTAACAGGTTTGGTAGCCTTTACTTTTAACATCTTTTTTATAATTTGAGGCTGTGTCGCTGTCTTCCAACCACTCCAGTTATCCTGAACGTGTTGACTGATCTTTTTTCACCTGCACAATGAGAGGTTAAGGAGAATGATGAGTTTATCTTTGCAACTTCAGTGTATACAAAGAATCTGACCTTCTGGGCTTAAAGTCCCATCTGTGGGCAA